>NW_026593286.1:33431612-33637453 GCF_907164565.1 Psammomys obesus | reverse complement strand
TCTTTCTTTCTTTCTTTCTTTCTTTCTTTCTTTCTTTCTTTCTTTCTTTCTTTCTTTCTGCCTTCCTTCTTTATTTTGTTTGTTTGTGTTTTTGAAACAGTGTCATACTATGTTGCTCTGGTTAAACTGAAATTCATCATGTAGACCAGGCTGGTTTTGAACTCACAGAGAGGCACTTGCTTCTGCCTCCCAAATACTAGGATTAAAGATGTATTTTTAATTTTCAACTGAGTTTTTTAATTACATTTTCTATATCTCTCCCAAAACTCATCCACATATTTGAATATTATCTATCTCTTCAATTAAAATTTTACATAGCTCATCTATTTTCCTTTTCCCAACTTCACTATGCCATTTCTGAGTGTGGTACGGAAACAACTGTTCAGTTGCATGTTGTTTTTACTTGTTGTATCTGTTATTTTATTATTGAAATGGGTATCTTAGAAAAGCTAGACACTTTGCCATTTTTATGTCTGGAAGTTGATGTTTTACTTGTTAGACCTAAGATGGTGGGGGTTTTAATTAATGAAATTAAGTTTCAACTAGGTACAGTTTTTTTAGTGTTATCATTGACTTTATGACATCACAGTCTTTACTATCCTTCAGAACCGCCTAATATTCTTTGTCTTTCTCCTTGCTTCAGGAAGTTTCTTTCTGTGCTCTCCCTCTCTTACTTGCTCGCAGCCACATTGCTGTGTTACTGTGTGGTGCTCTGCAGTGGGTGGGGGTTAGGCATTCTGTCTATTCACATTAACCTTTACTCTTCAAGTTGGCATGGGGTTGTGTCTCTAGATCTTGACTAGATTGTTGACTCCCTGGTGGTACTTCCTCGGTGCTGCTCCTTCCCTGTAAGCTTCTGGGTTGATTCTTGCATAGGATCCTGGCCCTTTCTCAGGGGTAGGATTATGTTCTTTCTCGAAGGTCCAGATAGTGTTCACCTGGCATTTAGGATCCTGTAGTTTGAGGCTTTGTTGCACAGGATAAAAGAGAGGCTGCAGGCAAGGCCCTATATCGTTCCTTGGATTCTAATCTTCATAAGGGACATTTCCTTGAGCCCATCTTTGGTCTTTCTGAGTCTATGGCTTAGTCCATAGAGAAGGCCTAAGATGTGGCATCCCTTACAGTCCATATTTCCTAGGAACTTTGTATTCCTTCAGGAGCACACTTAGCCTTTGCCAATTTGCCAACTACTCTAATTTAATTTTTACTGGTTTTTAGTTGCATCTGTTTAAGTAGGCCATTGCTTATGTCTTATTACTTCTGTGGGCACCTGCCATCTTTTAGATTTTTGCCCTGCATTTTAGCTTCAAATGATTTCAAGAAAACTTGTGAATTTGTTTGGCTCTGATGCATTATATGGGTATAAATGTCACTCTTTCCTGCTCTCTGTATTCCTGGGCAAAAACTACATTTGATATTAATAAAGTGTCATTGTAAGGGATGATCAGAATTTCATATTTTATCGCAAATTAACAACCAAAGATTTTATGGGACCTAGAAAAGGAAGAGATCTACAAGTAGATAAAGACGTGTTATATTTTGTTCTTAAAATACATGCAAAGAGCTTACTCTCACACTCCAAGCACTCCAGCTGAAGGTAGGTGAGAGTGCCAAATTCTTTGGAATCTATGAAATCCTTTCAAAGCAATGAGGGGCTGATGTTCTCAACCCAAGTGTTGCAGATTTGTCATTAAGGCATCATGTCATGGCTGAAGTGCCAAGTAGCATGTTTCCTTGCTTAGTGATTCCTAAGATAATAGCATGCCTTACAATTAGCTGCCCTCCCATATTGTTGGTAGTGGCGTAGGGTATAGATTATGTAAAATAGTAGGGGACTCTCAGATTGGTTCAAGGAAAAAATTAGATGTGTTGACATGTTAAGGCTGACATGTTAAGTCTTTGAGTTTGATTTAAACTAAAATTAATCATTTATGAGGATAGTAGCTATTACCTTGAATAATGGACAATAGAGAAAAGATGTGCAATGTAATTCTGTTCCCTTTTCACTGGGAAGAAGGGTACTGAAAGCCCCAAAGTGCTGTAAAGCCCAGCATGGAATGTAAGTGCCTTTAGGGAGAAAGGGAGGAAAGGACAAGAGACAGACAATTAAAGGCCAGTTTGTAGAAACAGCTGAACATCAACATTTTGTGGCACTGGATTGCTGGTATTTTTGAAGCTATAGTTTTCTTCACACATTGGTGTAAAAACAAGGAATTATGTGAAACTACATGAGAAGGGGCATCTTCCCTGATTTCTCAAACTGAACCTTCTCTGACAATCCTATCACATGTGTCTAGAGGGAATTCTTTGTCAGCAACTTGGCTTTGCTCATTCAGAGTTTTGAGTGGTGTGAAATTTTGTATTTTGACCTCAAGAACTAAAGTATCTCATATTTAGAGAAAATTCTTGTGAGACAAGAATTTCATCACTTACGGGATCGTTTTCATTCTTACATGAGTTTTCTGTCAACATTGCTCTCCTAAAAACAAGACAAGTAAAATGAGTACTCGTGCAAAGTTGAGGATCCATCATCTGGGAAATATTCAGCATCTTCACTTTACATTAGTATTTTACCTTTACTCATGAATTGTAAATACAAGGGGAGATTTGAACAGGCTCCATATTAGCCTCTTCAAGGTAAAACTAGTATCAGATAAATACTTATTCTCCTTGATTTTAGTTTTATCATTCATAAAAATTCCAAATGAGTGAGATGCCACATGCCAGTGTATTTTTTTTTTGCGTGATGTATTTCTTTGGTAGTATTTTAAATAACAGGGAATACCAAAAACTGATCATTATGTAGGGATTTAACCTCAGCTAGCTATTTTATAACCAATGCTTTATTCCAGCTCTATAATTAACATCTAAAATTAACATTTCCAACATGACTTTAAACATTAAAGAATCTACGGAGATATAAATACTTAAAGCACTATTGCTTTGCACTTTTTGGTCCTTTCAAAATGGAACTGAAGGCAGTCTCTTTCCACATGAAATATGGCACAGTACATGATTTGGAACTGTTTTATAGTTTTAAGTACTTTTATGCAATTGGGTGTAACTATTTCCATATGTTTATAAAGAGTGAAAGGAGGTAGTGGCGGAGATGCTGAGGCATTCTATGTCCCTCAAAGAATTACTCACATGAGACAACCAGAACTTATCTTGACTCTTGCTGAACAGAACTTATCTATTTTCCTCAAGATCAACCTGAGGATGCTATTTTATGTGTCACAAACAACTCTTACAAATTTTTTGGTAAATAAGAAGAATGAATAATGAATACAATGGATTGGAATGATCATAACTGGCGTTTCTTGCTGATTGAATATGCCATTTCTGTTTACTAGTAAAATAAACAACACATGTCTGAGATCATTCTAAAAGGTCCCTATTTATTCTGTGGTCATTTCCCACTTACCACTATTTCCAGATTAATTTCATAAAATAGCTTTTATATGACTTGAAAAATGTCTTATTGTACATTGTCTTCAAATATTTTTTTATTTGAGTTCTGGAATTTTATTTGAAGAAAAATCCAACTCTTTCATTTGTGTGTGTATCTTCTCTCTCTGTCTCTGTTTCTATCTCTCTTTCTCTCTCTTACTCTGTATATTTTTCTCTCCCTTTATTTCTTTTTTTTAAATAGTTTTATAGTTAAATCAGAAGTGAAATAGCTTCATACTTGACCTATGCATGAAAAGCAGCCAGGATTCAGTTGTTTGAGTTTTTTTTCTTCAGCATATTACCAATGTTTACTCCTAATTTATAGTTGTCAAACAAAGAAAAACAAGCTTTTGCATTGCATTTGTCTATCACAGGACTCATTAAGATGAACAAGCATGCAGAAGAAAAAGTCTCTAGCAAGAGACTGCTCACTGTCATCCTTTCTTGAGACATGGATGTGGCCAGTGATGCTATTTATTGCCTCTGTCCCAATGATTTAAGGTCTGTATATAAGTATAGCCATGCACTCTTTCTCATGTGCTTGACATACATTCAAATTGAGAGTCAAAGCCCATCTTAAGGCCACCCTGTTCGTGTTAGGACATAAAGTATTTTGGGTCTGTGTTTCCAGGTTTATGATGCTTCACCGTGGCTGTGCACTAACCTCAAAGCTCTATTCACTTAAACATGCTATGCTCTGTATTACAATTGTTTGTGGTTTTGATCTATTTCCATGCATTTCAGTCCATGGAGTTCTTGTCTCCTTTCTATTCTCACTGCCTTATATGACTACATTTCTCTTGGTAAAAGTTCTATAATCTGGAGCAAGAATTGGTGTGGATGTCTGTCCCCATGCAGTTGAAGCAGCTTCTTCAGGTTTTCTTCACTTAGTGAAAAGAGGGCCAATCTCAACTGGAGTCCATGCCACATACTTCGAAGCTTCTGTCTGTATAAAGCACACATCTAGCAATGGCCTAATAACCTTCTGGGGCATCTTACTTTCTTGGTCAAGATTTAAACAGTTGGATTCACTGTTTGAAGTCAGTCGTACTATAAACATCAAAAGTTAGAATATTCCTACGTGGAAATTTTTCAAGCTTTCTCTTAAAAATGACTTAAATTTCACTTGACTACATGAGATGATTTCTGACAAACTAGAATCAACTTTTTAAGATTGACTTGCAGAATAGTCTTTAGGATATGGTGAATGATGCTAGTATTGATGACATTAAGTTTCCTGATGATGACTTTATATGGCTTTCACACTTAACTATATGGAATACCATCGTGGCTGTTTCCCCTACAAGGTATCTCAGGCTCAGTCACAAGAATCCGTGAATGATGGTACGAGACCTCAAATGCAGGTTTGTCTCTCTTAAAAATAAATAACCTTCATTATATCATCCAGCTGAGTTCAACCTAAATTTAGTTGCAGGCATCGCCTTTCCCTTTTTTTTTTTTTTTAAATAAAAATTGGATTCAGCTTTGTTTGCATTAAAGAAGAGGCTGAGTGAGCCTTATTTGTAAATGGAGTTGGCAATTTAAATTATATTCTATAGTCAACCTAGTGTGCAGCAACCGCCTTTGCCTTTCCAGATGGGAAGTGAGAAGGGCTGTGTGAGTCACATGAGCTTGACACATGTGACAGTTGGCAAGTAGAATGGTGCACGTGCTCTGCACACGCATGCGCGCACACATGCACTGGAGTCCAGACATTTTAAGGTTCAAAAGTTCGTGTGTAAGAGTTTTTGGGAAAAATCAGGACAGCTACAAGACAAGGGTTAAGCTAGATTCAAGAGATTTTTTTTTTTCTAAAAAAAAAATAATTCAGGACAAAGTCAGCAAGACAAGATTGCCTGAAAGGCTTGAGAGAAGGACCATACTGTTCTTAATTGTGGGAGGATTATATTTTTAAATAAAAATATCAGTATATGCTAATTGCACAAAATAATGTCTCACTGTGACATTTTAAAATATGAATATTATTTGTCTTGATCATATCCATTCTTTTGCTTTCTCTCTTATGGCCTCTTCCCTTCCTCTCCATTTCTGCCCTCTCCTTATTCAATTTTTCTTTCATATCTTGTTATTTTTCTAGATTCCACTTATCAGAAAAAACATAACTTTGTTAGTCTAGTTGACACTTTTTTTCCAGATGACAATTCCCCACATGCATTCACCGTATCTGCAATCAGCATGGTTTCATTATTCTTTCTGGGTGAGTGACATTCCTTTTGTGTGCGTGTGTACCCAGTTTTACTTGGTTGCTCATCTGTTGACAGACACAAGGCTGATTCTACCACCTGGCTGCTGTGCCTAGTGCTATAGAGGAGCTGGGTGCACAGCTACCTCTGCTTTGTTATCCCTCATTCCTTCTGCAGTATCCCCAGTAGAGGTTTAACTTAAACGTTGTATTTTCAAGGTCTTAAATTTCTATACCAATCTCCATAGAGACTGTAGCAGTTTTCATCCCCACAGTGTATAAGATTACTTTCCCCTACATCCTCTCCAGCATTTGTTTGTAAGTCGCGGTAGTTATTCTGACTGGAGAGAGAGAGATTCCCAATACAGTTTTAACTTGAATTTCCATGATGGCTACAGATGTTGGACTTTTGAGAAAATATTTATTTCCCATTGGTAATTCTTTTGCAAAGCACCTGTTCTTCCTAGGAAGAAAGTAAGGGAAGAGGACAGAAAGGGGTGAAGGAACATTCTAGAAAAGGAGGCCAGATGAAAGAAAAGTAGAAAAGTGCAGTAAGAAAGCTTCACTAGATGTGAGTCTTCTGAGCATTACTCCTGTGTCTCTTTACCTATACATTAATTAACCACCCCTTGGGGTGATGCTACTATTACCACAGACTCCAGAGCAGACAGGGTGACATTGCTTAAGAGTGTAAAACTGATGCTCCAGTTCAGCAACTTCCTTATCAGGCCTTGACTTTCACTGGTATTTTCCAGCTACTGTGCTCATCAAACAAAGCCAATGTCTATGCAAAAGAGCAGTAAACAGGGCATGAAGGGTCGTTTGTCACTTAAATATCTATATATTTTAGATCACACTGGAATTCTGATAATTCTCAGAAACAAAACTTCTTAAAAAGTGGCTGTTTCTTTCGTCTTCTCATTTGCTAACTGGATTGTTTGAGCTTTTGATATTTGCATTGAAAATATTTTTATTAATTATTTATGATTCCAAACCTAGTCTTGTGATCCTATTCACCCCCATTCCTCACATTAACTTGTCTCACATGTGACTGTTTCCTTATTCCTCCCAACTTGTGTTCTCTGTCTCTCTCTCTCTCTCTCAACCATCAAATCCAGTTTCTGCTGACAATATACTCATGGGTATGGGGCCATACGCTGGAGAATGGTCAACTCACAGTCAACTATCTGTATCTCCTTAACTAGGGGCGGAGGCTCACACACCCGTTTCCTTTCCATTCTAGAAAGCTGACCAGCTTGACCTTGAGCATGAAAACACAGCTGCTGTGAGTTCATGAGCACAGCGGTCCTGCCGTGTCCAGAAGACACTGTTCTGCCCTCATCTTTCCTGACCTCTAAACTTCCAATATTCTCTCCCCTCTTTTGTGACGGTCCCTGAGCCACATGGACCTGTGTATTTAGAGTTGTTCCGCTTGTGGCTGAACATTCTATTGACAAACATTCTGTCCACTTCTATCAGCTGTGAATTTCTGATTTCATTACTGTCCGAGGCAGAAAGAAACTTTTCTGATAAGGTCTGAGTGCTGAGCTGATCTAGGGGTAGAGAGATGCAAATGTTGGAGGAGTTTAGTACTAGGTCCATTTATTAGAATAATAATAATATTAGGCTCATCCAGTTGGGTCTGTGATCTCGACACCCTGGGTACCTGGCTATATTGCAGTACCAGGCATATTTTTTTTCTCCTCTACAGCAACCCTTAAATACAGAACGTTGCTGGTTACCCCCATAATAATCATGTCTGTATTGGACTCATGGGCATGTCAGTCAATATTGTAGTTCACAAGGTTTAGGGCTAGGGGAGATTGATAATGATCTTACCGACCTATCGGCAGCATATGTAGCATTGTCTGGTACTCTGAAAGCTGGCCAGCAGGGATCTTCACGGTCAGGACAACTTCAATAAAAGGCAACATTGTTTTTTATAAGAAAGAGATTGGACATAAAATGGAAGTAAATGTTTTTGACACTTGGGGCTGATTAAAGTTCACACAGGTTGCAGGACAAAAAGAAAATTGAAACATGGGTTATTTTTGTTTGTTAAAATATCTATGGATATTTCCAGTGAGAGAAGGAAAGTGACTAGGTCTAAGGCTGACCAGCAACTGTTAAAATAATGCTGTGAAAGCACTCCTGAGGGCTATGCTATTGTTCTTTATACCGGCAGAGATAAGAGGTATCCAAGTGAATGAAATGGGAGACGGAGTTAATCTTGGGGTTAAGGAGTTTATACTTTCAGTTACGGATGACGACAAGAGTAAAGGTAAGGCTTGTGAAAACGCAAGGGCATCTTTCAGAATATACACTGCTCGTCCCAAGACACATTGATTTGGACTGGAGAGATGGCTCAGAAGTTATAAGCTCACAACCATGTATAGCTCCGGGTTCAGGGGATCTGACACCTGTTCTCAACTCTGCAGATTCACGTAATCGTGTGCTGCACATGCATTTGCTCAGGTACATGTACACACACATAAACTAAAACAGATGAATACTCTTTAAAAAGACGTGTTAGTGCATCTGGAATTAGACCAGCCTGAATATCAGGCAGAGCTTCGAGGCTGAGAGAGTTAAGTCTGTTACTCTAGCATATTTAATGATTGAGGTGCAGTGGTAAAATAGAGATTAAAGGCTATGTCTAGTCTATACGCATAAAGGCAAAAATCCCCATTTACTGGGCATCTATGTGTTTTAAACAAAAATTGAGAGATAAAAACTCATAAAAGAAATGTCCTGTTTTATTATAAATGGCAGTATTTTTACTGAGTTAATCACAGTGGTTATAAAGAACAGGGAGTAAGTTATCAAGCATTTATTGAACAACTGCAATATGCTAACACATCTTTGCTTGAATTATATCTTTTAACTCTTATATTTAATCATGATATGCTGGTATTGATACCCTTATTACTGTAGGAGGGGATCAAATTACCCAAAGCAAGTTAATTTTGCCATCATAAAGTTTGGGGGAAAAAGTACTCCAAACTGCAGCTGAAAGATTTAAGTTTTGTCGTTAGCTGTGGAGACTGAGACAAGCAGGTAAGAGGATCAGAAAGGTCATTGTGTGGAAGGAATATTGAAGGCCATGAATAGAAAAGCCTGGTTGGAATACAGTTTATGAAGAGAAGCAGATGGAAGTCTATATTTGGAAAGGGAAATTCACCTAAATTATAATGTGCCTATGCAGTTTTAAATACCTCCTTCCTACCCACCTCTCTCTCATCCATTGCCCTTCTCAGTTCTATTGAGAAGAAGGTGATTTTATGGCCATCTCAACTTTATTGCTATTTGGTTGATAAAAGAACAAAGATGAAAAGAGGTTTTTTTTTCACATTTCTCTTTTGTAGTGATTTGGTTCCATGAAGAGATGGCCAAGATCTGCTATTTGTATCTCGCTCATAATTTGTGCTTAATATACTCCACACCTCAGATGTGTATGCACATAAAGCCAGTTCCGAGACACTTAAAAGTAACACCGGAAAGTCAGGTTAACGTTCGTCACAGTTTCCAGTGGAAACAGCCTTTTCTATTTAGCTTGTGATGAACTGAAAATGCTACACCTCATTTTCTTTCTCTCAGTGCCTTCTATGCTAGCCAAAAATCTCGCAGATTTGGACATTGCAAAGAATACTCCCTTCCTGTCCTTTATCGTAAGACACTGAAGACTGTTTTCTGTAAAGGACTTAAAAATATGCATTTACGATCCGATGAATGTTGCTCAGTGGTAAATCTTTGTGTAAAAAATGTGTTAAATTTTAGTCATTTTCTGTGGGATTGTAGCATCAGCAACTGGCATGGGCTGAATCAGACTGATGATTCCAGTTCTTTGCAAAGCAGACAGCATGATATAATGGTGCTGAAAAAAAAAAAAAAAAAAACCTCCCTTGGCAACTTTTGGAGCCATGAAGTGCAAAAGGGGTGTTAGATATCACTGTACTTGGAGAGAGCAAGAGTCCTAATGTTAACTATCAAAATAATTTGAAGCCTTATTTATTTATTTATTTATTTATTTATTTATTTATTTATTTATTTATTTATATTTATTTATTTATTTTCCTTCTCCTCTAGTTCTGGCAATGTAGCTATCATCAGCCTACATGTCCTTTGGCAAGACAGTATTATCTTGATTTTCTGTGGGGGGGTCACGAAGCCTTTCAGAAATCTAAAGATTTCTTCTATAAAGAGCTATCTGATACATGTATATCCTGATACTGTAATTGTGTGTGTTCAAACTGCCTAAGTAACATTTCAAGTATTGAATATTTAGGATTTCTTTAGTCTTTCTTTCTTTCTTTCTTTCTTTCTTTCTTTCTTTCTTTCTTTCTTTCTATTTTCTTTCTATTTTGAATCTGCCACAACTTTCATAATCTTGTTTACTTTTTATGAAAGTCAAATCAATTTTTATAGGAAAATTTCAAGGTGGGTTGTATATTTATAATTTTAAATAAATGGGCACAGAAAGCATTCATGTTATGGGAGAACATATGTAATTTTCTGTGGGTTAGACATTTTAAAGGTTTTCAGAACACATTAATTTAGGATTTGGTGGAATTAACTGACCATAAAAGCTTTCAGTCCATTCAGTGAGAAATGCCATCACAGTTGTGTTCACTTAGTCAACTGGCATCAGAGCAGAGGCTAATTCCAACTGGCTTGACCCCTAACTTTGGCTCCCAAATTGTGAGCTCTGTCTCTTCACTAATTGTTTGAGTACATATAGGATATTAAGCAGGTACCTATGAGATTTTATAGGATGGCAGCATAAAAAAAGGAGAGAATTGAGTCTCTGAGCCAATAGTCAACGCACTAAATACCCCCAACACTGAACTGTTATGTGAGTAAGAAATAAAACTGATCTCAACTCAGGTTTGGTATTTGCCATTCTAGTTCTACTACCTAATTCACAGCAAAAAAAGAAGGGTTAACTAATAGCATGTGCATCCTTGGTCTTTTTCTAAGAAAGAACCATTGAAATATTGGGAAGAATAAACATATGACCCATCCTTTTTAGACCATCCCTTAAATATGAAAGAATATTTAATATTTTACATTAAAATATCAATATCACAGAAAGAGTTATTGTCTGTGTCTAGATGCATTATAAAGCACAAATGCAGAACCCAAAGAGAAAGCTTTGGAGATTTTTATATTCCAGTTACAAAATATGAACAATAGAAAAGGGGCTTTGTAGAAGGCTGCATAAGGCCAGACCAGCAACTGAAAAATCTCTAAATTCTACTTAACTTTCCACAAAAATAAGGCTAATGCAATTGCCTACACCTTCTCCAGAAGCACAGATTTGCATGAAAAATCAATTTGAGTGCAGATGTGCAAAAGAACACATGTACACTGGCATGTGCATGTCTGAATGTACACAGATTCCTCTAAATGTAGGAAACATAAACAAAATAAAATTTCTCTTCGAAAATTTTTTTCTCTGTGGTTTAGTAAGGGGGCACTGATCACCAGGGGGCATTGATCAAAGAGCAGGCAACCAAGTTTATGCCTGTGACAGCCCTTGCTCTCCTTAGTAGGAAACCCATATGGAGACTGAGCTGCCTATAGGCTACATCTGAGCAGGGGATCTAGGTCCTCTCCATGAATGGTCCTTTGTTGATTCATCAGTCTCTGCAGGTTCCCTGGGTCTAGATTTTTTTTTTTTTTGGTTCTGTTGCTCTCCCTGTGGAGATCCTGTCCCCTCCAGGTCTTTCTATCTCCCCCTCTTCCATAAGAATCCATACACTTTGCCCAAAGTTTGACTATGAGTCTCAGCATCTGCTCTGATACCCTGCTGGGTAGAGTCTCTCAGAAGCCCTTTGTGGAAGGCTCCTGTCCTGTTCCTTGTCTTCTCCCACTTCCGATGTCCATCCCGTTTGCCCTTCTGAATGAGGATTAAGCATCTTCCCTAGGGTTCTTCTTGTTTTTTGGCTTCTTTAGGACTATAGATCTTAGTATGTTTATCCTATATTATATGGCTAATATCTACCTATAATGAGTATATATCATATGTGTCTTTCTGCTTTTGCGTTATCTCACTCAGGATGATATTTTCTAGTTTCATCCATTTGCCTGCAAATTTCATGATTTCCTTGTTTTTAATTGCTGAGCAGTATTTCATTGGGTAAAGTTTTTTTTTTTGGTATTATAATTAATCTTTTTTAAAAATTATTTATTTATTTTCTTAGTTACAGTTTATTCACTTTGTATCCCAACTGTAACATCCTCCCTTGTCTCCTCCTATTCTCTCATTCTCCCATTCCTCACCCTCCCTTCCTCTTCTCCACCCATGTGCCTCTCCCCCAGTCCACTGATGGGGAGATCCTCCTCCCCTTCCTTCTGATCCTAGTCTATCAGGTCTCATCAGGAGTGGCTGCATTGTCTTCCTCTGTAGCCTGGTAAGGCTGTACACCCCTCAGGGGGAGATGATCAAAGAGCCAGCCACTGAGTTCATGTCAGAGACAGTCCCTGTTCCCATTACTAGGGAACCCACTTGGACACTGAGCTGCCATGGGCTACATTGTGCATGGGTTCTAGATTTTCTCCATAAATGGTCCTTGGTTAGATTATCAGTCTCAGAAAAGATCTCTGTGCCCAGATTTTTTTCTCTCCTTGTGGAGCTCCTGTCTCCTCCAGGTGTTTCAATCTCCCCCTTCTTTCATAAGATTCCTTGCACTCTGGCCAAAGTTTGGCTATGAGGCTCAAGAAATTGCGGTCTATTGTGTAAATGTACCACAATTTCTTTATCCATTTCTATGCTGAGGGGCATCTAGGTTGTTTTCAGATTCTGGTTATTATGAATAAAGGTTCTATGAACATAAGTTATGTCCTTGTTGTATGGTTGAGCATCTTTCAGATATCTGCCTAGGGGTGGTATAGCTGGATCTTGCAGTAGCACTATTTCTAATTTTGAAGAAAGCGCCAGATTGATTTCCAAAGTGGTTGTACAAGTCTACATTCCCACCAGCAATGGAGGAGGGTTTCTTTTTCTTCACACTCTCTCCAGCATGTGTTGTCACTTGAGGTTTTGTTCTTAGCCATTTTGATGGGAGTAAGGTGGAATATCAGGGTTGTTTTGATTTGTGTTTCACCGATCCACAGAGTCCTGATGAGACCTGACAGGCTAGAGTCAGATAGTAAGGGTGAGGACCTCCCCATCAGTTGACTAGGAGAGGGACATAGGGGTGAAGAGGGAGGGAGGGTGGACCAACAGGAGATGAGTGAGGGGTCTACAGCTGGGATTCAAGGTAAATAAATTATAAATAATAATGTTTCTCAAAATCTATGGCAATATACTTTAACTTTTCTACAATTGTGGATAAGACCTGGTGTTACTTCATAAATTCATTTGACCTGAAAAAATTTTCTCAAGGAGGTGGTCTGTAGAAACACGCTAGTTAGGATCAATGTCTTCACCTGGTGGAATAATCCTCATGTGAATACATGAGGGCTGTAACTATCTTATGTTAAGTAAGATTTAGGAATACAGATGATAAGCAAACAAATCTTTTCTTTTGCTAAGAAAAAAGAATCACTTAATTCAAAGTGTGCCCTGTTCTCAAAGTCTTCTTATGTGAAAGATACATTTCATGACCTAAGCTTCAACTTTTATAAAAAGAGGTTTGCATGAATTGTGTAAGCAACAGATACTTAATACTTCAAAGAATGGAGAAACTTCTACTGTCCTTATTTTTAATAACTGTACTTTCTACATGCCCTTGGGAGATAAAAAGATGCACATTTTATTTTTACTGTGAAGGGCAATTCTAGTGTACTTGAGGATGCTTCTTGTTCTAAAGAAGGACCTCTAATGACTGGTTGGGAAGAGACCAAAATGCTGGTATTGTTTTGAATGTACGTAGAAAGGTTTTGGTGAGAGGATTCAAACCATATGCTATTTGTAACCAAAATTATGGGAAGTGACATTCAGACATTTTTTGATCTACAGTTTACTTTTAAGCTCCCATCCTGTTGACTATGTATCTTCAATTGGAATGGAATTATTTAAATTGTTAATTCCCAGTCCATTTTTAATCATATATAAAATTATTCTAAATAAAAAATTGTTTCTTGCTCTTTGATCAGGTATTTTGTAAGAATGGATTTGAAAAAATGCTGAATTGTAAGTAGATTATCTTTTTTCTTCATAAAGACACTGAAAACACCCTCTTTAATGTATTTCCCTAAATTTTCTCTGGCTAAAGATAATATATATTTGAATAAAGATGAACATTCAAAGATGTTTTTAAAACCACACACTATAATTTCAACATGGGACTAAGTAAAGGGCGTTGAAGAAAATCTCCCCTGGAGCTTCAGATCCTGCATCCATCAGGACAAGAGACTAAACAGTGGAAACCACTACTCCTTTGTTAATGGTTGGGTAGAAAAGAGAACAAATGATAAACAGTGAAAAGCGTAATTGGACATCTATTGATGATATGCCAGCAAAGGGGAGGCATTTTCAAATGGCGTGTGTGTTGACATCAAAGAGCCTAAGCAGAGATTAGGTATCTATGTGATTGGAGGCTGTTTGACTGTGTATTATTTTCTGAGATTTCATTTGTTTTTACCTCCTTCAGAAGAGCAAAGTTTGGTGATAGAGTGACTTATCACAGAAATGGACAGTCTTCCAGGGCTCATGGCTTTTGTGCAAATAACGTGTATAGTTCTATTCTTTGTTTTGCTTCCATGTTTCTCAGGAGCGTTGACAAAAGTTTCCTGAACAGGTATCAGCATACTGACAGTCGTTATGTGACTAAACCAGACCAAGAACTGCTAAGGAAAGTGACACAGCACAACACTGAAGAAAATCGTTCCCCTTTCCAAGTCCACTGATAGGGGGGGGACCTCCCGGGATTGGGAGGGAATGAGGGAGCGGGATACAGCTGAGATACAGAGTTAATAAAATGTAACTGATAAGAAAAAAAATATTAAAATATATGTTATATTAAGACATATATTAAAAATATATGTTTTAATTGTATACAATTAGTATGGGGTTTGTATATATTACACATATGGATAAATAGAGGACATGAAATAAAGTAAATGGAATTGAATGTTTATGAAATGAATTCAGTAAGAAAAATGTTTGATTTAAGTTTTTGGGTCTCCTTATCTTTAATTCTTTTAAGGAGAATGTTGAAAACTAACAGAAAGAAAGACTGTTTCCTCTATTAGATAATACATTTATGATTATGTGAAATAATATCATTAAGAACATCTAGGTAACCAAGTTTTGGCAGTTTCTATGACTAATTTATAAGTTTATTTAAATATGATGCTACAAATACTTTAACAATATAACTAAATATACCACATTCTTATTGAACAAAGTAGATTCCAAGAATTAATGTGAATTTGTACCATAAACCGAGATATGGGAACCTTGAGTTTGGTGCCAGATCGGGCCAGATATTGAATTTGAGGATATCTTGGGCTTCAAAGCAAGACCTTGTTTAAATCAATGAATAAACACAATTTTAATGAAAAAAAAATCGTTGAAGATATTAGAAGACCATTGTAGCTCATCACTTGCCTATGACTGGGTTACTGAAAATCAGATTTTTATCTTACATAGTGCCTCGACTGTACTAGATGTAGTTTTTTAGAAATAGTATCATTTATAATTTGAAGATTTTATCATTGAAGATTTATAATTTCACATCCTTCTAATAAATAAATCTGCTTACAAATGCTACTCATGCTTTAATCAGAGAATCCTCTCTATTCAGTGAATAGCAGTGAATGCAGAGACAGGTGGCTGCCCAAGATGCTGAGAATATGTGATGGTTGAATGTTCAACCTTAACCCTGACCTTTATATAACAATAAAACAACAGAAGTGGAAAGTGCTTTGTAAGCAGCAGAAGCTTAAAAGGACATGAAGGAGATTATATAATAATCAGAATCCATTTTATACATACATGAAATTGTTCAAAAACAAGTTTAATAAAAGTTACATTTTATAAATATTCTTATCATGGTCTATTCTCACATATAAGTTGCTGTTGTTTTCCTGAAAAATAAATTCATGTGTATTAATTAATAGAAGAATTAATGTTAATCTTTTTTAGCAAATACATGTTGCAGTAACAGTTGAGGAATATATTGTAGCAGCATAAAATAACTTGTCCTCAAAGTCAGCAACAATTTCTTGTTGAGAAAAGCCTTACCACTATAGAAGGATTGAGAATAACTATGGATATAAATAATTTAATTTTATAAAATTCACATACAAGTAAATGTCGTAATTTTAATAATTAATAAAAGACACAAAGTGGACACACTACGTTTTGTAGCCACAAGGCCAAAATGCAGGATCCTTAGCCTTCCCTCCATGCCCAAGGCTTTTGATGCAGATAACTATCTTTTAGATTTCCAGCACTTGGGTAAAACCATTTTTTGTAATTAAGTGAACATGAACAACATTATTCATCTTTTCCTCCTTTATTTAATATCATACTTATGCATGTCCTCTGTATTGGTGCAGGTGACTTAAATTCATTATTAAATATTTTATTAATCTAAGTTTCTGTTTTGTGGAAAAATTACAATGATATTACATAGTTTTAAATCACAGCTCCTTTAAGCCTCTCCATGTTAACTGCTGTGGAACACACAAAGGAGTAAACTAGATTTAATTTTTTTTTTATGTTTTAAGAGCTCACTGTATGAACAAGAAGTAATATAGGACAGAAATTAAGCACCATGAAGCAGTGGTAAGAGGTGGCCAAATGCAATAAATTTATTTTGTTTATTGTTATCAAGTGTAAATAAAAGTGACAGAGACTGACCTTTAGTGATATGAGGAAGCTTAATAAAGAAAATGACCTTAAAAATAAATACATCTACTCAGGGCTAGTGACATCATGGTTGCTGAAGAATCTAGAGCACCAGTTCATGAAACTAGCATGATTCTTTACAATAATCTAGAAACATCAATCCTACGGATAAGTGTAGTAGTCAGCCCTCATCAAGGAAACCTCTTGATGGAGACCACTATAGAAAACCACAACTGATCAACATGCAGAGCTGAGGAACCCAGCCCCACTAGACATTTCTACAAGAGATTTCTCACACCAAAGGCTCAGGGAACATTGTAAGAGCCCAGGGTTCAGGGTATTTTCTGTGAGACTGTGTGTCCTGGTAATTTCAGAAGCAATGTCCATAGAGTCTCAACAACATGACTGCCCAACCGTGAGCTGAACAAGGGAGACAGCGGCAAACACGTAAAAGTGGACAAAGAAAAGCCCATTAGCTATGAGCCCCAAACAAAGAACTATAGATACTGAGGAAGACATATAGCAGAAGAGGTGGTCCTCCCCAGGGAGGAGCACAGCAATGGTTTTTACAGGGCCAGTCAGCCCTGAAAACATACATGAAAGCAATATCACATGGACTTAAGCGGTTATACTTTGGAATATATATGTATAGACATAAAAGCATGAAATAACAACTAGTGATAAAGGAGGTCACGAATTTGAAGGAAAGTGGCTGTGATGGGGTATATAGGAGAGTTTTGAGGGAGGTAAGGAAAGGGAGAAATGCTGTAATTAAGTTATGATCTTAAAACAAAACAAAACAAAACAAAACAAAATAAAAAAGTGTAGTGAAATGCCCATGAAAGCCAGTTGAGATACCGTTGTGTGGTCATGAGAAAGACTAAAATTAAAATAACCAAATAAACATCATATATTTGCAAGGACGTAGAGGAAGTAAAACTTTTATGTTGTCAGTAAGAGTATAGGATGCAACACACAACATAGGAAGTCGAATTGGCGATGCTTTCAACAACGCCACACAATTATCTTTTCACTTAGCATTGTGTTCTTGTGTAATTAAAAATGTGAATGTCAGAAATGTATCCACTTAGACTGTATCAAAAGTTCAGGGATTTATTTATAATACAACCAAACAGTAAACTGATGCACAAGTCTTTGAACAGTCCATGGTCATAAACTTGTCATCATTTACACAGACTAAGGAGAACTACAAACATAGACAAGGAACAAAAATTTTGAGTGCTTCCAAAAGCCATACATGCAGAATTATTTTTATCTATATGAAATTATAGAAAAGTAGGAAAAGCTAAAATTTAGCAAAAAGAAAGAAAGAGAGAGAAAGAAAGAAAAATTAAGTGATGTTTACCTGGTTGCCTTAGACACAGGAACAGGAAGTACCTAGAAGGACATTCAGGAACATTCTAGAGTTATCATAATGTCTTATATCTTTGCATTTGGTCACATGAACATAAGCATTTTCCAAGCTTATTAAATGATACACAGAAGATTTGTATGTTTCATTTCATATGGATTGAGGCTTTTATATATTTTATATAGATTTTATTTTATTTGTATTTAAATATTATGGACAACTTGTGTGAGGCCTTGATTTGATGTCCAACAGTGAAAAAAATGTATAAAAGTGGACTAGAAGAATGAGAAAATCATATATATATGCATATATGTATGTGTATTTAATAACATATATGAGAAAGTCTTTCAAAATAAGTAAATGCACATTAAAAATAGTATAGAGAATGACAAAACAAAACAAGTTTTCTCTAATAACTGAATAGTTATTTTTCAGAAACATGTCTAATCGAATGATTGATACTATATATTTTCAAGAATATGTGAATATGTATATTATAAAGATATATTCACCTTAATATTGCTGTGATAAAGCAACATACTCAAGATAACTTATAGAAAAAAATTATTTAGGCTTGTGTTTTCAGAGGGTTGGAGTCTATGAATGGAGTAAGGTATGCTCACAGGAAGAGGAAGTTGAGGGTTCACACCTTGAACCACAAGAATAAACAGAGAAAGTAAACAGAGGAGGTGGAGAATTAAGGGTGGCGCATGGGTTTAAAACCTGAGAGCCTGCTCTCAGTGAATACTTCCTTTAACAGACCACACCCTATAAGCTTACCGAAACACCACCATCATTCAAATATTTGAGCCAATGAGGGGCATTCGAATTTAGACCACTGCTACCACTATCACCCCCCTCCACCATGACCCTCTCACTACCACCATTACCGCTACTACTCCCAAGCCATCATTACCTTACTGCCACGGTCATCCCCATCACCCCCATTACTCCAGCGCCACCATTGCCTCTACCCTACCCTCATCCCAAATGCCACGTCACATGTACAAACACAGCATATCTTGCAACTTGCTTAAACAACCTCTTGATGAGTTTTCATATAGTTTGATCTTTCTTTTCTTTCCTTTTCTCTTTTTTTTTGTGACTTTCTTGGGATGTATTTTGAGAGAGTTTTGTTTGTATGAAGGGATCCACTAATAGCTATTAAACAATTTTGTCCATATAATACAGGATAAGCACACTATGAGGTAGCGACCCAAAGAAGATAAATAACAGGGAGGATACAAGGGAAGACGCCTACATCTCACTTGGAAGGGGAGACAGAATAGACAGTCGTCGTGGTTGAAGACAGAACGAGGTAGCAGAAGGGGCAAAAGAGAGTTAACAGGGTGGAGATCAGAACCGGGAAAAGAAAGGGAGAGAGGACAGAAGGCCTGGAGAGAAAAGAGAAACTGAGGGTGGGGGTATCTCTATGACAACCTGGAGATCTAAGTCAAGGTAGGCTCCTGGGAGGATGAAGGAGATTCAACCAGAGACTCCTAGTAGCAGAGAGCACAGACACTGAAGAGGACACCCTTTAGAGTAATCTCCTAGTAGAGGGGGGGAATATTAACCCACCCACAAAAACTTCAACCCCAAATTTACCCTGCCTACAAGGTGTGCAGGGATAAAGAGAGAGTGGGGCCCAGGGTGCTTGCTGAGACCGAAGCATCAACTAAAGACCTTGGATGAACTGGACCTAGGCCCTCTACCAAGATCTAGCATATGGGCAGCTTAGGCTTCATGTGGGTCCTGTAGTAAGGGAAGGGGGAGGGACTGCATACGACGTGAACTCACTGCTGGCTTTTTGGTCACTTTCCCTGGTGGGACTGCCAGGCCAGACCACAGGGGAAGAGGACATGTCCAGTCCTGATGCAACTTGATGAGCGGGGGTGGACAGGAAAGACAGCTTTTCTTTTCCAAGGAATAGGCAAATGGGGAGAGGAAGGGGGAGAGGCACAGTGGGACTGGGAGGTGAGGAGGGATGGAGCTACAACCAAGATGTAAAGTGAATAAAAAGTAAATGAATTAAGAAAAAGAAATATGTAGCACAAATGTTCAGCAACTGTTTATAAAAAGAATAGATTTATTATTTATTTCTCAAAAAAATAATCTCCTGATGTAGTCCACAGAAGTTTTCAGTTTTACCAGCAGCACTAAGGTTTTTGTGTTCATGAAAATGAGGTATATTTGTAATTGGGAGAAAATGAAAGGAAGGCTGACAACATCACATGCAAAAGCATGCAGGAGGGGAAAAAATATGCTCCTCAGACAAGAAGCCACGTCTGGCCCACAGGATGTTTTTCCTCGAGTGGATGTGATGAAGGGAGAGGTCTATCTCAGTCTTCCAGAGACTACATCTGCCTTAAGAAAATGCCACTGTATTTTTTAATCTGGGTGGATTAAATAACAGAGCTGTGGACACCCGAATGCCTTGATCAAGGTGTCATTAGGATTTGTTCCCTTAGGTCTCTTTGTGCTTGTTACTGTCACACAATTTTCTCTTCTGGAGGCATTAGGACCTTGGACCCCAAAGACTTACCTTGACAATATTTAGGTAAAGAGAAATCAACTGACTCTTCCTTCACAGGAGTGCATTTGGTGTTTGGAGAGAAGGGCTATGATTACAGTTATAGTGTACACACGATGGACTTTACCATGTCTCCTAACTGCTTTTCAGTGGAGTCTTAATTCTGCATCCTTATGTCCTGCATCACAGTATCTCTGTTCAACAGACACACCTCATCGGTCCTCCATCCCCAGGGAAGGAAAGAAGATGAATTTATACATTGCTTCTCCTCTTCAATTGCTCAAATGCTTTTTGAGTTGCAAATGGGCATGTGAGTTTTCCACAAACAGCCTCTTGATCAGGTGCCTTCAGAATGCATCTAAGTGAAAAGACTGAAAGCAGACATGGGTATGACCATCACAGGAGTGGTAGTGGTAGGAAAAAGAATATAAAGTCCAAGAGCATTTTAAGTTTCTATAGGTGTCCAATATATGAGGTGAGGCAAAAGTGCAATAATGTTGGGTAATGAATTCTATAAGTAGATAAAAGCATTGCATAAGACTTATTTTGGCTACTACATTGTTGTCAATAACATCTAATGTTTTGTTTGCTTACAATCAACCAGAAAACATATTTAGATCCCAGGGCACAGATTTGAGTAGGGTTCTTGAGCCTATATTCTGGGAAGAAGTTCATCTTGCTCTCAATTAAGTCCACAGGCTTGTGAATAAGGTACAATACTTTCGTGGTGCATACTACCAGCCAAACCCCAAGGATCTGATCATGACTCCCAGATGAGACGTTCGTCTGGAGTATCTGCAAGTTAAATTTTCTTTCTAGGTTAAATTGTCTTCCTGTAATTGAGGTACTGTTAAGCTTCATAAGTGATGGGAAATTGCCCAGATGATAGTGGTCTTACAATATAGCAGTTATAATGAAAGATTAAAAAAATTAGATAACGAGTCCAGAAAGTTCTTTCCCTAAAAAGCAGAGTTCGTGAGGAATTTCACTGAACCTAAAAAGAAAAAAAAAAAAAAAATCAGTTGTCATATTGAGGGCGTTGCAAGTAAGGATAATATTACATATAATTTACATATGCCATTTAATGCCATCTCTTCCAGACAGGCAAAGTTATGCACTAAATTCTTTTTAACTTTATATTCCAAAGATAAATGTTAATCCACTTTCATAGAGATTCTTTTCCCAGGACCAGGAAGGAGTGGTATTCTTTTATGAGATGTCTAAGATGTTAGAGCAAATGAAACACAGTTTGTACTGATTATATATCCAATTTGCCCATTTTATTCCAATACAATATTAAGCTGACACTTTAAAAAATTTGAAATGATTCTCAGTAGCATTGATTAGACAAAGAATTTTTGTATTTTTTAGTGTCCTTGGAAATGTTCAAAATACTCCATTGAAGATGTGTAAAGGTTAGCGTCTTTTTATTCATCAGTCCAATAAAACACAGGAAAATGTCCACCAAGGTCAATATTTGTAAAAACAAAAATTAAAGTGAGATCAATTATTTAATTACCTAATTTATTGCCTAACAATGTAAATAATTATAATTGGTAACTAAAAGATTCTTGCATCTCATTAGTTATAAAACTTGTTCAACATTAAAAGCTGGACATTTAAGCTTCTTGTAAATGTTAATGTACTCAAAGACCTTTGTTATGTCCACTTCTCATTTGAATTTAGGGGAAGATTATTATTAAAACTAATATTTTTCCTAGCAAAATGAGTATGGTTATTATCATTCGATAGATGGCTTTTACACATTTACTAATATGTACACTTTCATTGTAATTTCTTATAATACTTTTGACTCAATGAAATTAGCTTTCACTCAAGCTTTGAGTACATTAATATAATAATATCTTAAAATTAATACACTGCCCAACTGAACAAGTTTCAAATAAGTTTTAGGATTGTAAAGATGGTGTGTTAAAATCATGCTTCTAGAATGTTGTAGAAGGTGGCTGGAAAGGAGGACACTCAAGAGTGGACTTCAACAGACACTATGATAAAGGCAATAATCCCAGATCACTGTATGAGTACAGGAGGAACAACGCCCCCAACCCCCCAAATCCCAGGGTTCTCTGCATATTGAGAAGGTCAAGCTGGACCTGACCACAATGGCCATACTCGAGTCAAGGTTGTGGACAGAAAAAAGATCAACATGCAAAGAGCTTGATAGCAGGAACACAGTCTTTGCCAAGTTTTACCAAGTCACAGATATGAAGAGACAGCTTGGGACTAGGAAAGGAGCTATTCAGAAATCCGAGTGTGCGTTAGTTACCTTTCTCGGTGTTGCGACAAAATATCCGAGAGGAAGCAATGCAAGGACTGAAGGGTTTTTTCTGACTTACAGTTCCAGAGAGCATACCGTCGTGGTGGGGAAAGCACCGTCAAAGGAGCAGGAGGCTGGCCGATCTCATACAGCCAGGAAGTAGACAGAAAACACAGGAAGTTTGGCTAGCCTGTGAAACCTCAAGCTTAACTCTAGTGACCAACTTCCTCCAGTGAGGCTCCCGACAGTTCCCCAGCCTTTCAAAACAGTGCTACTAGCTGAGAACCAAGTGTTCAAGTACACAGGCCGCCGGGGGAAGACACAACACCACGCAGAGCCTGAAGCTTACCTGGCTGGTCAGTGATTTGTGTTGCCATAATGAAAATGGAGAGAGCTTCTAACATGTCAGGTATTGAGTAGAGTTAAGCTGAATATTGTCTCAGTTGTAGAACAAATGAGTCTTGGACCAAGAGTTGGCAAACTGTATGGCCCTTTAGCCAATCAGATCTAAGGTCTGCTTTTGCACAGAATTCTAGTAAGAATGGCTTATCCATTATGGAAGGGTTGTAAAGAAGAAGATGGAGGAAACGGCTGAAGAGAAAAGGATACATCAACAGAACGAAGTAGAAAGAAATTGCAACAAAAATAGAAGGCAGAGAGAAGAAGCAGAGGAGGAGGGAGAGGTGATGAGCCTTCATCACAGACCCTGTGATGAAAGCCCAGTGATGTCCCAAACATAAGACTCAGCAGGATTATAATGTTAATTCCAGCATCAGATTATTCTCTACTAAGTTTATATAATTTATCAGGCAGCAGAATTTTACTAATACAAAGTGGAAACACTTTCCAGCTGATATCACAAGGCAAGATTTACCTTAATGCCCAAACTAAAGAAATACCTGAGTAAAAATGAAAGCACAGTTCAATATCCCCTGTGAACATCAATGGAAAATACTAAATCAGATTCAACAATATAACAAATAGCATACTACCAGGTATACAAGACCTAAATATACAAGACTGTATTAACTTTTGAAAATGAATCAACACAATCTGGTGAATTCACTCTGCTGACAGACTGAAAGAAAAGAAACATATGATCATTTCAGTTGATGCAGGAAAAAAATCTTCTGACAAAATTTAATATCCATTCATGATGAGGGAAAGATTCTAAGTAAAGAGAAAAATGAGGCAATTTTCTCAGTCTGATAAATGGCAGCTGCAAAAAAACGTAGTCCACTGCTAACATCATGAATAGATTAAAACTCCTCCTGTCTTTCTTGAGAACAAGGGAAGGATGTGAGGTTGTGGATCATCTATTGAGCTTTATATGGAGGTCATAGCTGGTGCTGTAAGGTAGCTAGTGGAATAAAGGCATTCATATGAAAAACTCCAACATGCTGAAGTAAGTGAGCACAGTATTAGAAGAGCAAGTGCTTTTTGTTTCATGAAACCCCAATTTGCTGCTACTGAAGATGAATGTACTTTTCCTTTTTATTTTTGCATGTTTGAATTTCTTCTTCCTTATTAGATAAAATAAAGAGGTTAATTAACTCTGTTGTGGTACTTTGCCAGGCTGAAGTTTTCTTTCTTCTTCTATCAGTAAGAACATTGGAAATGCTAAAGTCAAATAGTGCCTTTGCTATACAGACTTGCTCATAAAGCCTGTTAATATTGATCAAATAAATATCTTCATATTCTTACATGGCAGTTAGCCTACTAATTTTTTGGCTGGCTCTGTGGTATCCTAGTGTATTCTTATAGTTGTAACAACTGCCAGGAAACTGTTTGGCCAGACCTCATTCAAGTAAGGAAAGGATATTCATGCTTATGTGACATGTATATTTAGAATATAATATTTCAAGTTGGATTTGGCAAGAAAGCAGTCATGCACTGAGACATGTGAGATAGCTTGAGTGTTTTTGGAAAAACCCTCAAAGGAAAATGAGAGTAAGTAGCATTTCTCTTAGCTCTGACTTCTCAATAAACTTTTGGTATGGAAATTTTACTTGACTTTCTTCCTCGATATAAGAATGGTTCACTTCCAAATATTCTTTGTTGTAAGAGACCAGGTGACATATTTCCAAATGAATTCATATGCTGTTCATTGAGCAATGACTCTTTTATGTATTGGTTACTGTGGAATTAAGAGACTTTCTACCAAGTCTGTAGAAACAGTATGGGGCACGGATGGGTAGCAATGTGTGTGTGGGTGTGTGCACATATTTAAAACCTAATCATCAAGCTGGACCAGCCACTGGTTTGCCATTCCATCAATCCATTTTTTAAAATCAATCTGTATTTATTTATTTATTTATTCATTTATTTATTTATTTATTTATTTATTTATTTATTTATTTATTTATTTATTACAATTTATTTACCTTGTAGCCCTGCTGGAGCCCCCTCCCTCATTTCCTCCCAGTCCCACTCACCCTCCCTCTATTCCCCCTATGCCCTTTCCCTAGTCCCCTAATAGGGAGGTCCTCCTCCCCTTCCATCTGACCCTAGCCTATCAGGTCTCATGAGGACTGGCTGCATTGTCTTCCTCTGTGGCCTGGAAAGGCTGCTCCCCCCCCCAGGGGGAGGTGCAGTTACTGAGTCCATGTCAGGGACAGCCCCTGTTCCTCTTACTAGGGAACCCACTTGGACACTGAGCATCCTATGGGCTTCCTAGGTGCTCTCCATGCATGGTCCCTGGTTGGAGTATCGGTCTCTGCAAGGCCCTCTGGGCACGGATATTTTGACTCTGTTGTCCTACCCCAAGGGAGAGGGCCAACCAATGTTACTATTAATACTTTGCTATGTTTTCAGACGGGAGTCTAGCATAACTCTCTTCTGAGAGGATTCCTCCAGCAGCTGATGGAGACAGATGCAGAAACACCGGCCAAGTCATGGGCTGAGCTTGGGGAGTCTTGCGGAAATGTTGGAGGAAGGATAGAGGGAGCCAAGGGGTCAAGGACATGATAAGAAGACCTACAGATTAAATTAATCTGTGTCCATAAATGCTCAGGGCGACTTAACCGCCTACCTAAGAGCTTGTATGGACTGAGCCTAGAACCCCTTTCAGATGTA
Organism: Psammomys obesus; assembly: GCF_907164565.1. Classification (NCBI taxonomy): domain Eukaryota; kingdom Metazoa; phylum Chordata; class Mammalia; order Rodentia; family Muridae; genus Psammomys; species Psammomys obesus. Next base: position 33,611,744 of record NW_026593286.1, on the reverse strand, counting down.
GCAAATGTAGCTTGGTCAGCAAGCACGTGTGTCCCCTAAGAATAGGGGCAGTGGCTGTTTCTGACTCTGTTTCCAGCTGCTGAGTTGCTTTTCCCAAGCTGGGCTGCCTAGTCAATTTCTGGTGGGAGAGTATATGTTTAGTCTTGCCATGACTTGAGATACCAGTGTGGACTGGAACCAATTGGGGGCCTCCCCTTTTCTGGGAGGAAGGAGATAGGGAAGTGGGAAGAGGAGGATGTGGGCATGGGACTTGTTGAAGAGGAGGGAGAGGGCTGATAGCAGGATGTAAAGGGGATTAAATAAATAAATAAATGGAGGGGAAAAAACAAAATAAAAACCTTGATCATCAATAGAATTCCTTGTTTTAGGTTACTCTAGTTAGAAACTGGAGTCATCATTTGTATTACAGTCTGTTTCTCCCATCTTCTTTTCTCTAAGCTACATAGAGGGAACCAATCTTAAGAAAGAAGTGACTTGGCAATATGACCTACCATTTACTGCTCAGGAAAACTTCTCTCTGATAAATTTCAAAGTAGTTTATTGTGTAGTAATTAACAGGAGCTGCAGTGCAAAATAAAAAACGAAACCAGAGGAAACCAAACTCGGGTGGTTTCGTTGTCTGACTCCATACTCCTACAACCCGAACCTCACATCAAAACCAGCTCTCGCTGGATTTAGTTAATAAGAAGGAGGAGGCACCAGCATTCACAGAGCCAGCAAAAGAGGGCAGTTCAAGTGTTGGTGACGAATCTAAATCTTAAATTAGGAGCTTGATATGCAGATTGGAAGGTAAAAAACTGAGCCCATTTGTCTCTTTCCTGTATTGTATGTTTCTGGAGACAGAGCTTCTGTTTCGGTAACATTACTCAAGAATATGCCTGGAGAGTCTACTCTTTTTCTGAATTGCTGCCAAAACAGCTTGGGAAACAGCTGGTGATAATTCTGGCTTCATTCCCCCGCTCAACAGCTGATGTTCAGGAGCAGGGAGGCAATTGTGTGGGTGTGTTCTGAGTCTTGCCATTGCTGCTTCCCTGAGCTACTTTGCTCCCACATGAAGGAGCAGACTGCAAGGCTGGCTTCCTGGGAGTGGCCTCACTACAAGGGCAGTCCTGCTGGTGCTGGTCTGCTGGCCAGGATCCCTTTGCTCTTTCAAAACAAGGTCATGGATGGGTAAAGCTGTTCTAGAGCAGATCCTTGGCAGTTTTTGTTACACTTGACTTCTAATACCAGTGAGAAGCAGTAGCAGACAGCCTAGAGCAGTAAGGTGACCCTTAACCATGTGGTAGGCGACAGTGTAACCTTTCTCTCTGTCTCTAGCACCTAGCAGCCTTCTACTTCATTTGATCTAAGTGTTCTGAACTTCCTTACTGTTTCTGTCTACCCCTTCCCCTGCTGACAGCTCTCTAAAACATAATCTTGCTTCTTATTGCTTTGGTTATGGAATGGCTGCCACTGCTAACTACAAACCAGCATTAGCCTCAGCCTTTGCTATTGTTCTGTTGCTTATTCCTGTGACTGGCTGTTGCCATGGCTCTTCAGCCACTTCTGGCTCTGCTCTGTTTAGGAATGGTCTTAGAGCAGTCTGACTGTGAGAACAACAGTGTTGCCTTCAAGGAGCTGGGGCGTGGCGAAGTGTCTAAATGCCATCAATTAAGGAGTCAAATCACCACATCACCTAACATCTTTACTTATTTGTAGGCAAATATCAGAAAGAGCGTTTTTCCAAAAGTCCTTATCATAAATGTTAATATGATTTTTAATAATCTTCAGTGTGTTTTCACAGTGTTTAACATCTCAACTAGCACTCTGGGGAGAGGAGAGGTTCCTTATCTGCCCCTCTACAGCATTAGGTACTGGAAAAAAGTGCATGGCTTTGGTATGTATACATCAGGTGCTTCTATCGCTTGCATAGGATCTTTATCTAAGATATATTGGCAAGGATTCTATTATTTTAAAGTGGAACCATGAAGTAAGTGATCTATCACTTAGCGATAAGGGCTTCCAATCAGTGCAGATACACAAACTATTGTAAACAAATCACAATAAATAAACACTCTGAATTCTATTTGAGAGGATTTTCAAATTGGTGGCTCTAGAAATGTCTGCTTTCCCCTTAAGCTGTGTAAAGTAATGGAAACTCCCTTCCATAGCTGAAGATTTTTATTAAACATTTGGAAATTTCAAATGGTATATTTTAGTCATATAAGCTATCTACTCTTCCAAGGTCTACTTCCGTACTGCTATAGTGCAGATTTCATTTACTAATTTTATTTTTGAAAAAACATTAATAAACTTTGAACTCCAAATTTTGTGCCCACATATTCCTGAGTATAGGGACATCCACTGAGCCATGGCCCCCTTGCTGTCATCCACACCCTGAAAGAAAACTGGCAGTCTCTCTCTGAGAAGCCATCATTTATTCAAACGCCTCAGCAAGGGACCTCAGTAAGTAGGTCTACTTAATCTATTTACCCCACCCCTGATTGAACATTGACTGGCTTGATCTTCTGCAGGCAAGCACAACTTCTGTGAGTTCATGAATGTAACAATTTTGTTCCAGTACCCCTTGACCTATGACTCTTGTAATATTTTTGCTCCATCTTCCACAATGGTCTCTGAGAGCATTTGGAGCCAACTGGAAGTTTTATTGGCTAAATACCAATAGAAAGTCTGAGAATCCAGTAGTTGTTCATTCCACAAGGCTGGATGTCTCAGCTGGTCTTCAGTAGATGCTGGAATCTTGGAGAAGTAGGCTTTAATGTCAGTGAAGGAATGGACTTGCCAGCAAGAACTAATGTAAGCAGGTAAAGAGCAAGAGCTTTTTTCTTCCATGACCATTCTATAGGCTGCCACAGAAGGTGTGATCCAGATTAAAAGTGGATTTATCTCCCCATCTCAAAAGATCCTAGCTAAAGGTGGCTCTTCCCAGTTCAAATGATTTAATTAAGAAAAATCCCTCACAGGTATACCCAGCAGCTTGGGTTTTAGTTAATTCCAGATGTGTCATATTGTGATGTCATATAGCCATCACAGTGACATTCAGTTACTTGAAAAAATTTCAAATTTTTGCTGCTTCTGGGGTCATATTGATGAAAGTGGCTCATGCTGCCACCTGAAGCCATGGTGATGTCCTGGCTTGTACTATCACAGAGGGCCATATCTAGGTCTGTGGTCTTCCTGCAGCCAGGGTCAGTGTTGATGTCCATGGCCCATGGTCCCTTGGAAAGCCAAGCGGACATTCCTGGTCTGTTCTGCAGCCTGAGACCATATCGATGTCTCTTGCCTAGGCTGGCTCCCAGGGCTTTGTTAGTGGTTTGTACTGTCAACAGAAACCATGTGGATGCCATGATCTGTGTTCTTCCTTGCTCTGATTGGAGAGCAAGGAAGGTACTTTGCAGTGATATCAATGACTGCAGACACACAATAGAGAACAAGGGATATGAAAGGCTCCTGTGACAACCTCTATCCCATCTCACCTCCTCCCCCCAAAAAAAGTACTAACTTAAACAGGAAGCCATTGAAGACAACTCTTAAAAGGTGTGATGAAGATGCTGAAGTGTTCTCTACAATTTCTGGCTTCTGGCTGGGGTAGAGAAGGGGATGGAATCAGTTCTGTTTAAGGGGCAGGCCACTGAGAGTTTGACCACGCTGCAGTGAATATATAGATAACACAAACTGGACTTGTTTTTTTTTCTTTATTTTTGTGAAGGGGAGGGCACAAGAGTTGGGTGTACAGGCAAGGAAATATGGGCGATTGGGGAGTTGATATGAAATTCCAAAGAATCAGTAAAATATTATGTAAAAGCTTTTAAGTTTAATTAAAATATGATTACTCATTTTTTCCTTCCATCTCCTATCTTTAAATCTTCAATGTTCCCCTTACACCCCACTCCCTCTCAAAATATATGACCCCTTTATACAGATATATGTATGTATGTGCATAAATGTGTAAATACAACCACAAGGTCCATTTAGTGCTGCTCGTTATGCATGGGATTGCAAGACTGATACCTTGGTATTGGATAACCAATTAGGGAGCTCACAGAAATCAATTCTCCCTCTCTTAGCAGTCATTCATTGCATGCAGTCTCATTGTCTAAGGTGGGGTCCTAGTAGACACCCCCCTTCATGATACCATGTCTGTTAATGTCATCATTGTTTGGCTCTTGTTTAGGCAGACATATTGTTGAGATATTATGGGTGTAGTTTCCTTGTCATTTCTAGGAGAAGGAATCTCACAGCAGACCTGTTAGTCATCTGGTCCTTAATAATTATTTTGTCCCCTATTCTATGAACTTTACTGAATTTTACACTCAAAAGCTGTGTTACACTTGTCTGTTTTGGGGCCTGGCACTCCATGGTCACTCCTTCATGGGAAGGACTATTGATCAATGCTCTCCTTTGGCAGCTTGCATAGGAACTATTGGCAATGAAAAATGGGAGGTGGTCAGGATAGATCCAGCTTGAAACTTCTGAGTACTGTGTGCAAAGTGTGTGGTATCTTCATCTGCAGGGCTTACCTTCAAACTCTGGGAGGAGCAGCAAAAGCAAGAGCTTAGATTGTTTGGGGGAGTCTCTTGGACACCTCAGAACAACAAATTCAACGGAGTTTTCTCATGCCTGGTATTGGGGGTTTTGTTAGACACTCTATGGTTCTTGAAAACTGCATAGTCAGCCTGAGTAGCATTACCATAAAAAATACATGTACACACATATGTATATGTATATAAATATATACGTATATAAAACATAGGCATATATAACATAAACTAAATATATGTTATATATTTATATATGATATGTTATATATACAAATATATAATTATATGCATATATAATGATATTTATTATATGTATGTATATATTGCATCCAATTTTAGAAAAAAAATCTACAATTATCTCAGGCTTTTAAAAACATCTTTATTAAAGTCTCTCACTATATGTGCTCTCTGAACAGTATTTCATTGTCCAGGAAAAGAAAGCCAATAATTGATAGTATCCTCATAAAAATCAAAAGCATCTGTACAGATAAAAATAATTAATCTAGTGAAGAAGAAACCTACAGAACAAGAGATAAACTGTTATAGCTATGTAGCTGACAGGGCATAAATATCTAAAATATATGAAGAACTCAACAAAATATTCAAGGAGTTATCAATAGAAGAAATAAAAATAGATAAGAAATAGCACAAGAAGTGTTTACTCCTCTTGGGTGTGTTTGCTTCTGTTTTCAAGTTTTTGTTACATTGTTAATATGGATCTCTCCAATTTCTTTATGAAGACACTTAGTGCTATGAATTTTCTTTCCTCTTCGCACTGCTTTCATGGTGTCCCATATGTTTGGGTAAGTTGTGCCCTCATTTTCATTGGATTCTAGCGAGTCTTTCATTTGTTTCTTTATTTCTTCCCTCACCCAGTGATCATTGATCAGGGAGTTGTTCATTCTTCAAGAGTGTGTAGGCTTTTTCTTGTTTCTGTTGTTGAGGTCTAGCTTTAATCCATGTGGGCATGACATTTGTGCAGGCCCTTCTGACTTTCATAGTCTTTGTTGAGAAGTCAGGAAGTCAGATGTGATTCTGATAGGTCTACCTTTTATATGTTTTGGCCTTTTCCCCTTGCCACTTTTAATGTTTTTTTTTTTCTGATAAAGAACAGGGATTAATTTAATTTTTATGTATTGGCTGAGGTTTGCTTTGCGACTGACTAATATGGTCAGTTTTGGAGAAGGTTCATTGTAGTGCTGAGAGAAAAAAAGTGTTTTCTTTTGTGTTCAGGTGAAAAGTTCAGTAGACATACATTAGGTCCACTTGATTCGTGACCTCTGTTAGTTTCAATATTTCTCTATTTGTCTTCTGTCTTGATGATCTGTCTATTGGTGAGAGTGGGGTGTTGATGTCTCCTACTATTACTGTGCCGAGATCAATATGTGAGTTAAGCTTTAATAATGTTTCTTTTATGAATGCAGGTGTCCTTGTATTTGGGGCATAGATGTTCAGGAGTGTGATGTCCTCTAGGTGGATTTTTTTATGAGAATGACGTGTCCTTCCCCATTCCTTTTGAGTAATTTTGGTTGAAAGTATTTTTTAAACTAGGTATTAGGGTGGCTATTGCAGCTTGCTTCTTGGGTTCATTTGCTTGGAAAACCCTTTTTCCAGCTCTTTAGTCTGAGATAGTGTCTATCTTTGTTGCTAAGGTGTGTTTCTTGAGTGCAGCAGAATGTTGCATCCTGTTTCTGCAACCATTTTGTTAGCCTGTGTCTTTTTATTAGATAGTTGAATCCATTGATGCTGGTAAGTATTAGTGATTGTTAGTTCCTTCTATTGTAGAGTTGATGGTGATAGTGTGTTTGTGTGCTTGTTTACTTTTGGTTTGGTGTTGTAAAGTTATCTATATCCCAGTTTTCTTGGGTGTAGTTGACCTTGTTGGGTTGTAGTTTTTCTTCTAGTATCTTCTGGAGGGCTGGTTTGGTGCATAGATATTTTTTTAAATTTGGTTTTGTCATGGAATATTTTGTTTTCTTCATATATGGTGATTAAAAGTTTTGCTGGGATGGTAATCTGGGTTTGCATCTGTGGTCTCTTAGTGCCTGCATGACATCTGCCCAGGCCCTTCTGACTTTCATAGTCTTTGTTGAGAAGTAAGGAAGTCAGGTATGATTCTGATAGGTCTATCTTTTATATGTTTTGGCCTTTTCCTTTTGTCACTTTTAATGGTGTTTTTTTCTTTGTTCTGCAGATTTATTGTTTTGATTACTATGTTCCAGGAGGAATTTCTTTTCTGGTTTAGTCTGTAGGCCTCTTGTATGTTTAAGGACTTCTCTTTCTTTAGGTTGGGGAAATTTTATTCTATGATTTTCTTGAAAATATTTTCTGGCTCTCGGAGCCTGGAATCTTTGTTTTTTGTCTGTTCCTATTATTCTTCGGTTTCCTCTTTTTATGGTTTCCTTGATTTCTTGGATGTTTTGTATTAGGAATTTTTCAATTTTAATATTTTCTTTGAGGGACATATCAATTTTTTTCAATTGTTTCTTTAATGCCTGATATTCTTTCCTCTTTCTCTTATATTCTGTTGGTGATGCTTACCTTTGTGGTTCCTCATCTCTTCTCTAAGTTTTTCATCTCTGGGGTTTCTCAGTTTGTTTTTTCTTTATTGATTTTAACTCTCTTTTCAGGTCTTTAGCAGTTTTATTTACTTCCTTCACCTATTTGATTGTGATTTCTTGTCTGTCTTTGATGGCCTCTATTTGTTTGGTTGTATTTTCCTGTATTTCTTTGAGAGATTTATTCATTTTCTCTATATATGCTTCTAATAACCGCATAAGTATAGATTTAAAATAATTTTCCTGTGTTTCAGCTGCATTAGAATATCCATTGTTTCTGGTGAGGCCGTGATGTGCTGGTTTTTGTTGACTGTGTTCTTACATTGTCCTTTAGCCATATGGTTGTCTGAAGCCTTGGCTGTTGTTTCTGAAGCCTGCACTGAAGACTGCATCCACGCATCCCTCTAGTCCAGATTAGTCTTCAGGATGATGAGAGAGGTCCAGGGTAACATGAATGGGTGCTGGTGTTTCAAGTGCAGCCACAGTGGGGGGTGTGCTTTGGAAGACAGGGTGTAGAAGCAGATGCCTTTAAGCACAGGGGCCAGGCACAGGTGACTTGAAGTCCAGGGGCTCATGGGTGGGCAAGAGTCTCTTGAAGAGCACGGAGTGAGTGCCTCAGGTGGTGGCTGCGGGGGGTTGGCTGGAATGTCCATCTCAGGTAGCAGTCAAAAGGGATACTGTGCCTCAGAAGGCAGCTGAGATATGGCTTACCAGACGCTCAGCAACTGGGACTCAGATTTTTCTGGGCTCTGCTATCTCGGATGCAGTATTCAGTATAATTCTATTGTCTACTTGGTCTTCACATTGGGGCTAGTAGAACCATGGTTTGTGGGTTAGAATGCTGTCTCAGGAGTCTCGATGCTGCCCTTGAGGGTAGGGAGGGATCCGATTTCTGGCTGTGAGAGCAGAGGGTCCCTGGAACTGTGGGCTTGCACTCGCTTGAGTATATGGAAAGGGTAGGGGCTCACACTTTGTAACTCCTGGACCCATGTGCTGGCCGCTGGAGGTGAGCCTGACAATCAGCCTGGATCTGATTGTCCCCAACTTCTGGGGTACACCCTCCAGTCTGAGAAGCACTAAAGCTGGTGTTTTGGATCCAGCCTCCTGTTTGCTTACTGGTTTTTCAGTCTCTGATTTTCTGCGGCTTAGAGAGGGTACACACTGATCACCTCCATCTTAGAACCTCCTATTGTTTTTCTTTGAGATCTAGTTTCTTGAGTGTTTTTTTTTTAATTAGTCTTCTGTCATATGTGGAATTTGTAAAAATCTTTTCTCATTCTGTAGGCTGCTGTTTAGTTTTGTTTTTATTTGTTTGTTTGTTTTCTAGGTGGTAGTGTCCTTTGCCCTAGAAGCTTTTCAGTTTCATTAGGTCCCATTTATTAATTTTTTATTTTAGTGCCTATGCTAACAGTTTTATGTTAAGAAAGACTTCTTCTGTGCCAGTGAGTTCAAGGACATTACCCACATTCTCTTCAATCAGATTTGGTGTATCTGGTTTTAGGTTGAGTCCTTTGATTCATTTGGAGTTGAGTTTTGTGCAGGGTGGCAAGTATGGATTGATCTGCATTTTTCTACATACAGATATCCAGTTAGACGAGCACCATTTGCTAAAGATGCTGAATTTTTCCAGTGTGTGTTATACCTTTTTATCTCATTTAATAATATCATTTCTTTATAGTAAAAGTACATAAAATCTTCCACCTATGAAAACACTCCATCATCTACAGTCACTTTCAATACAGTGGCACGCCACAATTTCTTGTTCTCGTGTTACTTAATTTTTACACCTGCTGATCCAGTCTGCCCATCTTCTCTCACTGATGATCCCCAGCCTTCTGCAGCCATAATTCTGCTATTATCCTTTATACAAACAACACATTTTTTAGACTCCACATAGTAGTGACCCTGGATGGGGAATGCCACATTTCACTTAACAGAGTGATTTCCAGTCCTGTCTCTATTGCCTCAGACAGCAAGAGTGCTTCCTTTAGGATGGCTAAGTAAAATTTCAAAAAGGTATAAAGATATTAAGAACCAGGGCACAAGAATATCTGTTTTTAGATTGTGTCTCCTAGCAGTGTCAGAGGAGCTATTCATAATAGTTCAGCAATATGGCTGGGAGGGGGACAACAACCCACTCACAAAATCTTTGACCCAAAAATTACCCTGCCTACAAGAAGTACAGAAATAAAGAGAGAAAAGAGATTTGGGGAATGTCCAACCAATAACTGGCCCAACCTGAGACTCACCCTGCAGGAAAGAGTTAACCCCTGACACTATTAATGATACGCTGCTATGCTTGCAGACAGGAGCCTAGCATAACTGTCATCTGAGAGGTTCCACCCAGCAGTGGATTGAGGCAGATACTGAGAGTCAGCAGCCAAACATGGGGCAAAGCTCAGGGAGTCTGATGGAAGTGTGTGTGTAGGGGGAGGATAGAAGGACCCAGAAGGGACAAGAACCATACAGAAAGACCAACAGAGACAACTAACTCCAACTACTGCGGGGGGCTTACAGAGACTGAAGCAACAACCAAGAGCATGCATGGTATGGACCTAGCCCCCTTACACATATGTAACTGATGGGCAGCTCGGTCTTTTTATGAGTTCCCAAGCAAGTGGAACAGGAGCTGCCTCTGATATGGACTTTGTTGCCTGCTTTTGGATTACTTCTCCCTAGCTGGGTGCCTTTCTTGGCCTCAGCAGATGAGTATATGCTCATTCCTGGTGTGACTTGATGATCTGAGGAGGGTTGATATGGGGGGAGGAGGACTCCCCATTCTTGAGGAGAAGGGGAAGGAGGGAGTGGGGAAAGACAAAAAAGGGTGTGAAGGAGGAGAGGAGGAAGGAGGCTGCATTCAGTGTGTAATGTGAAGAAGTACAACTTAATAATAATATAAAAAAGAGAGCAGCAGTAGACATACAACAGTGAAGAGGGTAATCTCATGGGGCCACACCCTAGACAAGTAACTCAGGCAAGTGGAGAATGTGGAGAGGGGAAGAATTAGCCTTCTCAGGGAATGAGCCCCTAATTAGTTATTTTATTTTAAATAATTATCCCTAATATAATATACATATAAGCAATGGCAAACGGACTCAGCAGGTTTTATAGTTAAATATTTATGCATTTATGTATGCATAAAATGTAAAATATATATATATATATGTATGCATATATGTAACAATAAAAATTATAGGAAAAACATCGGGCTATGAATTTGCGAGGAAGCATGAGGGATGGGATACATAGAAGAGGTTGGAGGGAGGAAAGGGAAAACTAGTGTAATTATATTTATTATATTTTAATTTAAATGTACTTAATTTAAAAAGTCTATGTGGATATAATAGTTGCTCTTAAATTATTTTTAAACTTTCTGTTGATTCTTTGTGTTTCACATCATGTAACCCAGTCCTGCTCATCCCCCTGTTCCCTTCATATATTCACTTTGCCCTTACAGCCTCCCCCACAAATAAAAGACAAACACACATACACACACAAAATAGAAAAAAAAATGTCTCATCGTGGAAGCTGTAGTATGTCGTATTGTGTCCCACAGAATATCTACTTGTTCACACATCTTCACTTGCAAATGTTCATTGCAACGATCTGGCTCGAGGTGTCTGGTTTCTTTGACATCATCATCAATATTGAATGCTCATCAGGCTTCTTCCCAGTTATGTTGTTGTTGTTCAGTGTCATTGAGATCCTAAAGCTTTGAAACAGCTAGACTGGCCCTTTCACGAGTCCCAACTGTTCACAGATGATACAGATTTGGGGCCACGGAATAGAGTAGGTCTGTGGGTGGCGGTCCTCAGGTCTCTGTCTTCTTCCTTCCTTGCTGCACTGCATGGTGGCAGGCACGTTTCTGTGTCCATGGCCTTTCTGTGCCATGGGGCAGAGGACAGGTCTGTGGGCATCCTTCCCACCCACACTGTATGCTGTGGATGATCACGGGGCTGTTTGTCTTCCTCCTCCTGTGCTGTACCGCCTGGATTTGAATTGATTTGATTTTTATGTGTCCTAGGCATAAAACAGCTTTGGCCGCCAGGGCAGGCATCAAGTTAGGATGGAGTAAGGACTGTCATCTAGTGTTCTCTGACCGATATAAGACAAGCAGCACCGAGAAGGACTCTCTTTTCCCATTGCCACGGGAGTATTAATTAATTTTTGTAATGTCTTCTATGTCAATGTCTTAGTACAGTTGGCAAACATTTTCTCATTTTTTCAGTTGCTTATTTAGCCTGCTTGGATAAACAGGAAGCTTCTAGCTTGAAGATTGTCTTGTTTCCAGTGCTTTTATGGGTCTCTTTTTAAAACACCTTTCCTCACCTAACATTTTTTTTTCTTTTTTCTTTTTTTTTATTTTAACTTTTATTAATTACACTTTATTCACTTTGTATTCCTCCATAAATCCCCCTCCCCTCCTAATCCTACCTTCTCTCCCCGTTCTCCACGTATGCCCCTCCCCAAGTCCACTGATAGGGGAGGTCTTCCTCTCCTTCCTTCTGATCCTAGTCTATCAGATCTCATCAGGAGTGGCTGCATTGTCATCTTCTGTGGCCTGGTAAGGCTGCTCCCCCCTCAGGGGGAGGTGATCAAAGAGCAGGCCAATCAGTTTATGTCAGAGGCAGTCCTTCTTCTCATTACTATGGAACCCATTTGGACACTGAACTGCCATGGGCTACACCTGTGCAAGGGTTCTAGGTTATCCCCATGCATGGTACTTGGTTGGAGTATGAGTCTCTGGAAAGACCCCTGTGTTCAAATTTTTTGGTTCTGTTGCTCTCCTTGTGGAGCTCCTGTCCTCTCCAGCTCTTGCTATTTCCCACTTCTTTTATAAGATTCCATGCACTCTGCCCAACAGTTGGCCATAAGTCTCAGCATCTGCTTTGATAGTCTGCAGGGCAGAGCCTTTCAGAGGCCTTCTGTGGCAGGCTCCTAATTTATTTCCCATTTTCTTCTTCTTCTGATGTCCATCCTCTTTGCCTTTCAGGATGGGGATTGAGCATTTTAGCCAGAGTCCTCCCTCTTGATTAATAGTGTTACGCCTTATGCATTTTCATTGTTTCATTCATGTGTTTGTGTTGATTTTTGTTTGTGGTGAGAAATAAAAATATTTTTTGAATCCTTTGCATGTAAATATCCATTTTTTTCAACACTATGTATTAAAAAGATTATCCTTTTTCTAGAATGCTCACCTTCGTACATTGGTGAAGATCACTTGGATACAGATGTTTAAAGGGTTTATTTTAGACTTTTGTTTTATTCCATTGACTTGTGCTTTTTTTTTAGTTTTGTATTGGGATTTCAATGTCATAGCTCTGTATTATATTTTGCAATTAGATAGTTTCATAGCTCATTATTGTTCTTTTAGTTATGGATAGCTTCGGGTATTCAGTTCTCTCTCTCTCTCTTTCTGTTTATATGGTATAAAATATGGTATAAAAGTATACCGTATTTTCTAGTTATGAGATAGAAGTCATTGGTTTTTGTTTGTTTCTTTTGAGTAAGCTATCTTGAATTTTCTATTCTTTTTGGGTAGCAAACAACCTAGGAACCTGCTACAGAGGGCCTCTGAAAGCCAGAAGAAGAAAACAAGAAACAACCTAGGAACCTGCCACAGAGGGCCTCTGAAAGCCTCTGCCCTGCAGACTATCAAAACAGATGCTGAGCCTGATGGCCAACTGGCAGGCAGAGTGAATGGAATTTTATGTAAGAAGTGGGAAATAGCAAGAGCTGGAGAGGACAGGAACTTCACAAGGAGAGCAACAGAACAAGAAAATTTGAACACAGGGAACTTCCCAAAGACTCCTACTCCAACCAAGGACTAGTCATGGAGATAACCTAGAACCCCTGCACAGATGTAGCCCATGGCAGTTTAGTGTCCAAGTGGCTTACATAGCAATGGAAAGAGGGACTGCCTCTGACATAATCTGATTGGCCTGCTCTTTGATCACCTCCCCCTGAGGGGGGAGCAGCCTTACCAGGCCACAGAAGATGACAATGCAGCCACTTTTGATGAGAACTGATAGACTAAGATCAGAAAGGAGAGGAGAACCTCCCCTATCAGTGGACGTGGGGAGGAACATGCATGAAGAAAGGGGAGGTAGGGTGGGATCGGGAGGGGAGGCGAGAGGGGCTTATGGGGGGAAACAAAGTGAATAAAGTGTAATTAATAAAAAAAAAAAGATGTCACTTGACGGGCAAACTGTGTCTTGTTTCATGAATTATTCTACATATACCCTTTAAATAATGTTCTTTCCTCACAAAAAATAAGATAGACTTTTTAAAAACCTAAAAAAAAAATACAGACTTTTGTAGTCTAATCCTATGGACTCTTTCTATTTCTGTGTGTGTGTTTGTGTAGTATACGCATGTGTGTGGATGTATAAAAACTCACCTGTGTTGGTGAATGTGGATGCCAATGTCAGCTATTAATTTTTGACCCAGATTCTCTCATGAAACTTGGTGCTTATTGATTCGCCTCGACTAGCTGATAAGAACACCTTCAAGATTCAAACCTTTGCCCTTCCCCAGTACAGGGATCACAGATACATGCTACTGCATCTGTCTTTGTGTTGGACTAGGAGGTTCTGATACTTAGTCAGCCAGCACTTCATCCCTAGGCAGCTCCCCAGCCCATTCCTAGGTTTTCTTAGGATTTCCTTGGTAGCTATTTGTTTGTTTTGGTAGGCTTGTTTTCCTGATGAGTTTTCCAGATAATCTGATAATGCTGCTACCAAGTTATGACAACTTATGTTTTGAATTTGTTTCTTACTTCTAACAATGTTTTGGCTGAGCACATGGAGCTTTCTCTTAATAAAATCTTTCTCTTTTACAATGTGAATCAGTGTGAATTTGACCTTTTGAAAGATCAGCTTTTGCCCCACTGATCTTTTGCTGTTTCCTTGTCTTTAGAACATTCATTTCTGTTCTGATTCTTAAATACTTTCCTTCTACTAATTTTGAGTTTGTTTGTTGCTGTGATTTGAATGTGAAATAAATTCCACGGGCTTATTGTATCAACACTTGTTTTCTAGCTGTTAGTGCTAGTTTGAGCTTTTAGTTAAAGAATCTCTGCAGTGCAGACTTGAAGCTTATAGCCTGGCCCTGCCCTCTGCTCCACCTGTGTCTTCTTGAATGTTTCCCCTTGAACCAGAAGCCAAAAGAACTTCCTTCCTTCCTAGGTGGCTTCCTGCAGGGAATTTGGCCACAACAAAGAGAAAAGGAAGCAGTCTATTTGTTTTTTGTTTTTTTAATTTCTGCAAGTGCAACAGTTGGTCTCTTTCCGCTCTATTAATGTAGGTATTAATTGCTAGAGGAAACTCATAGTACTGTTTGGGTATCCCATGTGGGTTTTATTATGTTGTGCTTGTTTTACTTTCTCGAAAGCAGTTTTTATACCTCTCTCCTGCTTTTGTATGTCTTCATTGCTTGTGCAGTAACCGTGTTACTGTAAACGTATCTCTATACTTATATTATTAAAAGGTATTGATTTATAGTTTTACTGTGTTTCATCTAGAGAAGATGCTAGAAGTAATTTTATTTAAAAAATAACCCCAGGGATTGTTCTGTGGTCTTTCATATGCTCTGCCACCCCATACACTGTTTTGCTCCTGTGTGAACAGGCCCTGTCCTGTGAGTTCATGAAACACTCTGGAAGCTTCACTATTGTATCCAGCGATGGTCCTTATGTTTTCTCTTGGCTTTGTTGTTTCACTTCCTTTGATTTCTTCTAAATCTTTTTAAAATTCCGGATCACCTTTTCTCTTTCTTTTTTCACAGGGTGTTACTTATTTTCAGTTTGTTGGTGATGTTCGCTGTCAGGATTTGTGCATTCAAAACCCATAATCTCAACTATTTTAGCATGTAGAAAATTGACTGTAACTCCATCTTTTTTTTTAAATCAACTGTCACTCCATTACACTTCTGTATAAAATTAGTTTTAATCTCTTCTGCTTTTGATTTTTATTCTTTTACTTCAGTGAGTTTATGCATTTCATCAATTTTTAGAAAAATTCCAGAGATTTTTATCTACATTACTGTAAAACCTTGCCATGCTCCTTTTTTCTGTTTCTCTGTCCCCAGTTTCATGTGAACTACAATTCTCACAGTAGTTCCCTCTTTGTAAGTTGGCCATCTTTTTGCTATTTCTCTTTTATTAAGAATTATTTTAATTTCTTATTTTCCAATTTTTTTCTTTATTCATATACATATATAATATGTTAAAACTGCCCACTGAATTCTTCATTTTAGTTCACTTTGATATTTGAGATATCTGTGTTCATTTCAAACTTGCATTAGACAGTTTTATAATTTCACATTCTTTGTCAAAATTTAAGGTGAGATTTTAAAAACTTCTTTAATTTTTGAAATTAAAATATTTCTCCTTCTCTTTCTTTTTTCCAACTCTTTTTTACCTTCTCTTCCTTTCTCTCAAATTCATGACCTCTATTTTTTAATTGTTACATAACAATCCAAAGAATAAATACAAAACTGAACGTGTAAATACAACTTAATCTGTCTCGTAGGTACAGTTGTTTATAGAGTCTGAGTGTGAGAATTTCAGTACCTGAAGACCTGGTATATCGATGCTGTCCATACTCTCTTTGGTTTTTCTTGTGTTTTATAGGATTCTTA
This sequence comes from Psammomys obesus, assembly GCF_907164565.1. NCBI lineage: Eukaryota > Metazoa > Chordata > Mammalia > Rodentia > Muridae > Psammomys > Psammomys obesus. Next base: position 33,596,005 of record NW_026593286.1, on the reverse strand, counting down.
TTAAAAAAAAAAAACCCCAAAAGACAAAAAACAAAACGAAACCATTTCTGTCTGAATTTTACCATCCTGTACAACCTTTTGGCTCTTTGTTTCCCACCCTTTGGTTACTAACACATAGTGTGTGCTATAGCAACTTCTGGAACTGTTGCTCCCACTCATATTGTGTCTCACTCTGTTATCGGCTCCCAGGATGTCGAAGTCCCTCCCTTGAGTTTTTAAAGTCTGATATATCTTCCAGAGGTCACAAGGTATAATTGTAAAGTTCATTGTAACTATTTCAACTCACACAATTTTCATGTGCAAGCCAGAGCTAGCAAGCTACAAATCTCAGATGAACCAAAATTAGCGAATTGACTAGCTTTGCCATTTCCTTCAGATTCTACTGAGCACACAGACTCACTATTGTCATTTTTTATTCTTTTTCCTCCTTATTTTAGCTCCGCTCCCACCACTGTTTCTATGTGGTGGTCTCCACCAGCTCTTGCATTCTCCCTTATCCTTGTGATCCACCAGATAATGAAACTTCCTAAGTAATTATTACACAAAGTAATCTTCGAATTGAATAGCGTTTGTCTATACAAAGGTTTTGTTCTTGCTATCTTTGCCAGAATAATGGAATATGATTGGCAACTCCTAGGTCACATATCCCTTTGATTCATGTACTGTATCTAAACTCTCTGATACAGCAGGTGGAGTGATTTATGCTGTGTTATAGAAAGGAAAATAGACATATTCTTATTAGAAGAAAGGGCAAATGTATACCTCCTAAAAATGCGTCTAAAGTATGAATTATCTCTCTGCTTTGGGGCAATTTGAACTGATAACCACTAGAAACATGGTGTTTATATTTTCATTTGTATTTAACAGTTAAATAACCTTGAAAAGACATTATTATTCATCTATAAGTCTTCACTTTTCATGTACCTTGTGTTGAACCTAGGGCGTTTCACATGCTAAAAATATACTCTGCCTCTGAGAAATGCTCCTATTTTGTAATACATTTTTATTTGAGGGTGTAAACTTTTTCTTACCTACTTTTTTCTTCATTTTTTATACACACAAACATTTTTTTCCTTGCTGAAGGTTACATATTAAATTGGGGGCAATGAGATTTGAATGGAAAATAAATTTTATTACTTTTGAGCTGAAAAAAAAAAAACGTACAAGTTGGGCTCACATTCTCCATGTCCTTTCTCTCCCATAATGCAGTACATTTTAATAACACTTCCTCGTGAAGCAACATTAAAGATGATGTAGTTTTTGTCAGCCTGCGGTCCCACATGAACATACAAGGCAGTCTCCTTCTTTGAACATGAAGCATGTACAAGAAAGAAGAACTTTGTTTCACTGAGCCACCAAAGGTTTCTATGTGTATCATGCCCCAGCCACTCATAAGTAGTTGTTTGAATAGTCACAGCCACAAAGTAAGTAGTCTTTGAGAAAGAGAGAGAGAAAGGGAGAGAGAGATGGTTCTCATTTTGAGGTTATGTCTTCATAGAACTTCATGGTTCAGAAGTACTTTCCCATGTAGCATCACGCGCTTCCCATGAGAGCTATAAGTGGTAGAGCTGGAAGACTCTATTTCCTCTTTCACAAATTAACAGACTGAATTGCAGATCTGTTACATGATAAACACAAGAGCTCATAGGAGACTGAGCAAAGACCTAGACATTCCAAGTCTTGAGTTCACATATTTATAGCAGATCATATGTTCTAAATCATTTATTTCAATGAACATTCATGTTTCACTGTCAAAAGCCAGCTTTGTAATAAGAAATTATATTATATAAATAGAAAGTTGGTTTTCTACTATAGTTCTTGCTCTCTGAGACCTACTACCCATACTCGGAAATTGTGCACTTGCCGGAAGAGAATATAATTAAGAAATGGTACATTTCAGTATTTGACATGTATAAGTACCTTATCTCTCTTCCAGATTTCTTTTAGATGAGTATGTGTTGTAACAGATTTAAAATACTTCTATATATTTCTACGAGCTCAACTCACTCATGAGTACCTATATTTGCTCCTCGAGAATAAAAACAGTAATTTTTCCCACCCAAGATATCTCAGTTGTAGTCTGTTTTAAATATGATAAATTCAGAATTTAATCTCAGTCCAGTGAATACGCTTACTTCTACTTCCTTTCTTTTTCTGCCTCTCCTCATGCCGAGTGTGAAAACTGCATTTGCATATTATTTTTTATCAGGACCCTGGGGTGGGGTTGGGTGTCAGTATAGACCCCGCGTGCTTTCTGACCTCTCCCTTTTGTTTTCTGATCTCTGGATTGCTGCAGGGCTATCGGCTTCAGTGTTTGCCTGTCCAGCTGTGGTCCTGGCCACAGTGTTAACCACTGTTGTTGTCCATATTGTCCCCACCTTAGCTGTTGTCTGGGTTCCCTGGCAGGCTTTTATTTAACTGCCTGAGCATGGAACAGAATGGCAGGGCAGAGGCTGGGGGGCAAGTTAGGGATTCTCTGTTGTTTTCGTAGGCACAAACCAGAGCTTGGTGAGGCTGTTTTCAAGTTCCTATACAGAAGTACTTTCTTCAGACACTATATTGAAGAGCTTAGACTACACTAAGGTCTGTCCTGGGTTTCATTCATGCTGGGCTTCTGGTTCTCAGAATCCAAAAGCTCCAAAGGTCCTCACTTGGTTTTTATTTTATTTATTTTTTATTTTTTTTATAATTTATTCATTATATATCCAGAACGAAGTCCCCTCCCTCAACTCCTCCCAGTCCCACTCCCCTTTCCTCTCCACCTCCTTTCCTTTTCCCATAGTCCACTGAAAGGACACTTTCTCCTCCTCTGCCATCTGCCCATAGCTTATCAAGTCTCATCAGGACTGCCTAGATCCTCTTCCCATGTGGCCTGGTAAGACCACATCATGAGGGGCAAGTAAGATCCTTGCTTAAATGGTTTACCAATGGATTTACTGTGAGGATGGTGGAAGGAAGGAAGAAATTCCCACCATCTCAGCTGTTTCTTCACTCACAGCCAGTGCTTTCTACCTGAACATGTTGGATACAGAACTAACTTCCTCTTAAGACCTGGTCACACTTAAACGGAATGGAAATGGTTCACACCAGAGTCTCGTTCCTCCACACACGTATGACTTATTCATTGGTTTAATTTCCTCCATTATTTTAGTCCAGCTGTTTGCCTACATGTACTAAGTGTTTCCTAAAGGGCTGGTACAATACGGTGGTGACACACTTTGTGTGAGCTACGTGGCAGTAGTTTGGGTGAGCTGTCACAGTGTAGTGTGGTTAGAACTATTGATTACTACAAATATATCAGAAGCAGTGAGGTTCAAGCAAGCTGCATAGGTAATTTTGGCTAACTTACCAAAATTCTTGTCACAGTCCTTTGGAGTACAGCGAACGAGAACACTGGGGTGTATTAGAGCAAAGACTTATTCGAGGGTCACTGGTGCCTCCCCTCATCAGTTCTTTCCATGCTGTCTTCAGTCTGTCATTGACAGGAAACAAAGCCACTGAATCTCCCAGACTTGGCTAGGGCAGGCTGACCACTGTGAACTGTTTTCTTCCTTTGGTCATTAAAATAAAACAAAATAAAATGGGTTTGAACTCTAGCTGATCTCTTTCCCATCAGGGACCTTCCTGAAGTTAAATTATCACTGATAGATTATTACTGGCCCCACACACAGTAGTGTTGTTGGCTCTATTCTAATCAGCATGTCCTCAGCCGACTAAGTAAATGCAGCACATTCTTGTGTTCAAAGTGTGGTGGAAGAATAATATGGCTTATAAGCATTTGATAAAGAATTGAAAAATTTGTTGATAAATGGAAGAAACAAGAAACTTGTCCAAGGGTAACATTTGAGCTTCGCACTTTCTTTGGATTTGGATTACTGCATTTCCCCACATGAGTTCAAGCTTATTATGTGCTTTATGTCAAAATACTCTTGTTTTTATTTATAGAAATAATAACTGAGTGATTAACATCCATCAATGAAAATGAATAAGATGGAGCTAAATTAAACCGCAGCAGTTCAATTTGAAATGTATTCATAGTGATTTCCTATAGTTTTAAAAGATTTTAAAAATTTCCAGTCAAATCCTTCTTTTTGTATAAAAGCCCAAAATACTATCTTTTGGGTTCATTTAAGTGATGGCAAATGACTATGTCATTGGCATATGTTGCACAAACATCTTTCCTGCTGTTCGTGGGCTTAATTTTCTCACCACATACCTCAGCATAATGCTTCGCAGGACCTATTTGAATACCATGGCACAAGCTTCTTTGAATTCTTTATTTAAAAAAATTAGTAATTTTAAATGATTCGCAGAAGCATAAAATTGTACATATCTGGGGAGTGGATTCACAGAGAAGTTTTGATCCATGTACACACTGTGTAATGTTTAATTCAGAGTAAAAAAAAAAAAATCCCGGAACCTACTACACTACATCATTTTCATGAACTATGAACGACTAACTTTCGGAAAGAAAACTGTTAACTGATTGTGGTTAGCTAGAAGTTGTCTGTATTAGTAAGTGGCAAAAGAGATGGAGGGGAGGGACGTTGTTGGGGAAAGACGATGCAGAGATTCCATGATCACTAACTGCCTTTCTGTATGCATTTTGGATGAAATTATTTGTAGTTATTTTCCGTGAAAAATAAATTCACGAAAGGTATTTTGTGCACGGGAATTTAAACTTATCATCCAATGTACATTCCTCACTTTCATTCTGCTACTTAATGTGGTCTTCATAAATGCAGAGACTTTATGTCAATTATTAACAGAAAGATTGCAATCCTGGTCTCAATGATTATCTTTTATTGTTTTAAAACTCCTGGGCAATGAATGAAGGTACTTAGAAATGCAAGCTCCTTGACTTTGAAAAACTCATTTTAAATACGTATGATGGTCTACAATTTTAGCCTTGTTCAGTGATTACGATATAAATTTAAAAGCAGCATATGTGTTTATGTATATGAATGTGTATGAATAGGCAACTACTCTTCCAAATATGTCTTAACATCATTTAGTGTCCAGCAAAGTCATGGAAATATCATCCATGTGGAGGTATTTGCCTGTTTGTTTATTGTGTTTTGAGTCAGCCTTGAGTTTGTAGCAATCTTCTTGCTTTAGTCTCTTAAGTGCTGGAGGACAGGCAGGAGCCATTGTACCCAGTTCTAAAAATTACAACATAGTAAGTCACTAGCTGCTTTGATGTGTGGAAACAGACAATTCCTAAGTCCCTAAAGAGCCTCAGAAAAAAATTAATAAAATGGGCAAATCTCTATTCACTTCAAAGTTCTATTTCTTACAAGAAGGATGTTAGGATTTTAACAAAACTAGCATGCTGTTTTATTTCACTAAACTTATGGATAGACAGGGGAAAGCTGTCTTAAAGCCATGTTCTTTTACTTTGGTAGTGACTAGTGTTTATGACAATCACCTTTAATTGGCATTACCATGCAAATTTAGAGTAATGAATGGCATCACCTTTACTTTAAATTATCAGTGAAATTTCTGGAAGCTAGTAAGATGTCACATGGGCCTATAGAATATAAACAACTCACATAGGTTCTTGCTTTGTATTTCCTGAGAGTTGAAGCATAGTGACAAGATGGACAAAGGAAGGTTGTCTTCTGTATGTCCAAACCCTGTATGTCATTTCCTAATTCAGTATATTTTCATCAATATTCCTTTCCAAAAAATTGAGTGTGATTGTTTTTCGTAGTTTATTTTAGTGAGATGCAAATTAGAAGTGTTAGAGCTAATCAATGCCACCAAGATCGTTCTTTTAAATAACCAGGACATGAACTCTTTAACAAGATTCACTCACTTCTATTTATAGTTCCCCCGAGCTATGAACTATTCGAACACCCATGTTTCTGCATAATGACTTTTCAATGTGGTTTCAGTAATCATTCCAGAAGGCACAATCTCAAAATATCTATATGCATAAAGAATATATTTAAAATAAAGGCTAAATTGGCTGGCCATGCATTAAACCATTTGCCTGTGAAATCATTTTTGTGAAATATCTCCAAACAGGAAACGCTCCAGCCCAGAGGACACAGCAAACAGTTTTTTTTCTTCCTCTTCTTCTTCTTCTTCTTCTTTTTTTTTTTTATTATTTCCTCTTACCATATTGTATCACCATGGCTTCTTTTGGAAGCAATCCTTCCTCCAAGTGTCCTCTTAGACACGTCTTCCTTCCTCTTCCACGATGACAAGCCATTTTGAGAACTCGAATTTCTTTTAGCCTACGCGGGATTAGAAGAGATAGACCAGCTCTCAAACAACTTGCCTTTACATGCTTAATGGCTGAAATGAGAGGCACTGATTATCCGTGAGGGAAGCGTGTTAGCACCAGACGGCCCCACTTAGAGACAGACGAGCAGTGCAGAGAGAGGGAGACGAGCTTCCCTGGAAGAGCGCTCTTCCTCCGCGGTTCTGAACGGAAGGCTTGCCTCCTTCGTGAAGTACGGCTTTGGAGGGAGACATTTTTAAACAGCCGCATCTTGGGTTTCAAAATGAAATTGAATTCATTTCTTAAGAGCTTTTCTTTAATCGAGAACAGGCGTCAAATCTTTTCACACAAATGAATAATGCTTGTATAATTAACCTGATCTTTTAAATGACAATATCAAAATAAGCCCATGGGTATTGCTAGCATCTTTCTATCTTTATGAGTGTGAAGGGAAACCAGATCTACTTATTCATGATCTTAGGTCTCTAGTAAGTGGGAAGAATCTTCCTGCTTCACACCTTTAATTTTAATTTTTCTTCATTTCCTTACTCTACGTAATATTACTTTCTTCAATTATTTTTAGTCAAGTTGTTTAAATAATAATTATCTGTGCTTATGCATTGCTTTTTGTCCTATATTTTAGGCAAACTTTTCCTTGGCATTCATCTCTGACCCATGTTTATCAATAGGAAAGCTATTTAATTAATTTAATTAATTCTAATTGCTCTTAAAATTATGTTTTCTACTCTAGCTTAGCTGCTCATATGCCTCCAGAAAATAACATTTGGTCCTACAAACTTGGCTGTTTTCCGGGTGACGTTTTAAACAATTTTCACTGTGGACTGAAGAGAAAGTCATCTATGTATGTAGCAGGAATTTTAATGAAGACTGGGGACCATAAGTGAATACAAAGTCACAATTTTGTTTGATAATTTCTCATGCTAGCACGAAATAATTTTGTATGTCCTATCTCTGCTATCTAAATGGGTCTACATGTTTTTTTAAATGATATACAAGGCTAAACATTTAGGGAGCTGGCAACATTGATTTGTAGGTGAGGCATGTTTATAGCCTCTGAATGAAAATACCTGCGCTCACGTTCTCTTTCAGATAACGAACGGCCGATTCCTAAGCACCCTGTCTAATAAACACACCTATTCTGCTTATATAAGCACATGACATCATCGCTTAAAACCAACCGATTTCTAAGCACCGCAGCTGTTACTAGTTATTTAGAAGTCTAATTTGAGCAGAATGTGTCACGCCAACTTTGCACGCACGCGCTCACACAGGCAGTATTCACATTAAAACTTTCACCTCTATTAAACAGCAACAGTTCTTCAAAAATTCCAACACTCTACGCTTAACAACTAAATAAAATATGTGTCTTTGAGGAGTAATGTGCCTATTTTATTTTTATTCCTTGAGGCGAGTCTTGCATTGAGTAGCACAGTTTTGTTACCCTGCTGTCATCTTAGTCGGTTCTCGAAGATGCGTGTGGTGCTGGGTGTGTTAAGACTTCCTGCTTAAGTGTTTCCCTCCTTCTGAACCAAGGGGGAACCTCGCTGACTTTGCTCTCAGCAGAGGTCATGCAGACATAGCCATCAATATTGAAACGGCATTTTCTCATATAAGCAGAAACTTTAATAGCCTCTACGAGGGTTTGATCCTAAGGGAGGCTCCATTCGAAATGGCACAGGCCATCTGTTGTGGTGGGATTTTTAACTTCCATTGTCGAGCTCTCAATCTCCCTCTCATCATCTCATAAAGTGACAGTTTATAACCCATTCTTAGATTTCATGTTGACTAAGTCATAAAAATGTAGCGGGTCTACAAACCTACAGCTAAGTACATTGTACAACCTGACTACTGGAAAAAATAGAGTCAAACAGTCAATTATATTGTTTTTACTGTGATGTTTAGGAGGAAACTATTGCTGTAGCCTTGGAGAGATTTGGGGCACAAAATGCCTGTACCAGGACCCAGACTGGTGGCATAGATGGTTATCATACACACCTCAATACCTCAAACTCGGAGAGATGTAGTTGAGCTAAAATTCATATAGAAAGTTCACCCCTTCCTCTTTCCTTCTTTATTTAACTAAATAATTAATTAATTTACGGGTGTTTTGCCCGTAAATATAGGTCTGTGTACTAATTCATGTTTCGCCAATGAAAGGCAGAACTAGGCATCAGATCTCCTGAAGCCAGAATTTTAGAGCATTGTAAACTGCTGTGTGGGTCCATTTCTGAATGGAGCCCAAGTCCTGTGTGGGAGCAACTAAAGCTGTTAAACACTGAACCATATCTTTAGTTCCTCTCCCTTTTGCAAAAGAAAGAAGAATGGTTTGGGGTTGACTTAGATACTTCTCTAAAACTCTCAGGCCAGATTTGCTAAGTAGAAAATTTAAGTTTTCCAAGTACAAAGGATGCATATGCCTTTCAGAAGTAGACATCATTGTAAGTTATTTTGCATCATTGACACGTCATAGGCTTAAATTAAACAAATTGCATCTACAGCTCTGATACCTAGCAGGACATTAGGCCCCTATTAAGGACTCAGTCAATACTCAGGAAGGGCTGGGGGAGGGAAGGAAATGGGAGAGGGATAGAAGAAAAGATAGATGGGAGTGGAGAGATCAAGTCAGAAAGAGGAAAAGGAGGAGGAGGAGGAAAAAAAGAAGAAGAAACATATTCAACGAAAAGCAAAATATTCCAAGCTCATTAAAAAAGCATTGAACCTTCAGACTGGCATCTCTAATAGCAGATAGTAAGAAATTTAATCTACCAATTAGAGGAAATGTAATAAAATCTGAGTGTCTGAGTGAAGACTGATCATCTTACCCAGGGTCCTCCTTCTTGTTTAGCTTCTTTAGGTGTACATATTTTAGTATGTTTAAGGGATGGACATTGGAAGAAAGAGAAAACAGGAAACAGGATAGAAACCTACCACAGAGGACCTCTGCCAGCAGGCTATCAAAGCAGATGCTGAGACTCATAACCAAACTTTGGGCAGAGTTCAAGGAATCATATGAAAGAAGGGGGAGTTAATAAGACCTGGAGAAGATAGGAGCTCCACAAGGAAAGCAACAGAACCAAAAAAATCTGGGCATAGGGGTCTTTTCTGAGATTGATACTCCAACCAAGGACTATTCATGGATATAACCTAGAACCCCTGCCCAGATGTAGCCCATGGCAGCTCAGTATCCAAGTGGGTTCCCTAGTAAGAGGACCAGGGACTCTCTCTAACATGAACTCAGTGGATGGCTCTTTGACCACCCCCCTGTTGGGGGACACAGCCTTGGCAGGCTACAGAGGAGGACAATGCAGCCAGTCCTGATGAGACCTGATAAGTTAGGGTCATATGGAAGGGGAGGAGGATTATCAGTAGACTTGGAGAGGGACATAGGAGGAGATGAGGGAAGGTGGGTGGGATTGGGAGGGAATGAGGGAGAGGCTATATCTTGGATACAAAGCAAATAAAATGTAATTAATATAAAAAATAAAAATTTAATAACATTTGAGTATAACAATTGAGTATCAATACCCTGGTGAGTTCTCTGAGGGCCACATAAAAATAGGTTTCCAGATTTAACATTCCTATTTTGAGTCTAGACATTAGTTAATTTTTATGGCTTAATCTCAGCTGCTTTAAGATCATGTCACAGCAGCACTGGAGATGAACAGTACTTTTGGCAAAAGTGTGATTCTTTCAGGCTGTTCTGAAGGTACCATGGCCATAGGTTGTTCTCAATCATTACTCATCAACAAATGTTTTTGGACTATGGTAATTTAGATTTTGAAGCTCTTTTTTTTTTTAAAAAAAAAACCCTCTATATCAATAATAATTTTTGCAAGATTATAGCAAAGTATGTTAAATCATACCGTTTGAACAATGATATGCATTTCTGCATAGGGGCAATATGTCTTCTGTTAAACAAATCTTAAATGTTCCCCTTTGTTTGAGAAGCCAGCATGAGGCCTTATAATTATAGGTCATGTCAAGTGTAGAATGAGAGCGGGTTACAGAAAATAATCCCAAAAGACAAACAGAGGCAAATGTATTGATGCTCTGTATTTTGGCCCTGAGTCGAGATAGGAGTTCTTTCTATATTTTAAACACTCTTTTAGGATAGATGTTGTCTTAGTTACTTTCCTAGTACCTTAATAAAACACTATGGACAAAGCAACTTAGAAAAGGTGTTTATTTGAGCTATGATTCCAGAGGGGAAATATGGCAGCAAGGGGTGTGGTGAGAGGCAGGAAGCTGAACTTCACAGGGTGAACGACAAACGTAAAGGAGGGAAAACCAAGAAGAAACACCCGTGAATATTCAAACTCTGAAAGCCCATCCCCAGTGACAAACTCCTTCACACAAGACCATACCTCCTAAACCTTCCCAAACAGGACCAAATGGGGAGTAAATATTGTACTACCCAAGACTATGGGACACGTTTAAAAAAACGTCCCGGAGCAAGTGCCCAAGCGATGTACAAGACGGACCCTGACTGCAAGCAGCAACCAAAATGCCTGGATATGTACGTTACTCAGACTAAATATAATCAAAGCACTAGGAGTTATGCAAAGGTATAATGGGAACATAAAATATACCCTAGTCTCAGTGGCTGAGGCATATCAAAAATTTGGTGAGGAGAGGCAGGAGAAGTTGGGATCTATGCAAATCTTTCTGAGTTCATGGAATATATTGACCAAGGATTTTTGTTAATGACTGAATCACTCATTCTTAATAACATCGTTATTAACTGTATGGCTGCAAAAGAATCCTACGGTATGTAATATGTAGATATCCGTTCAACAGGACTCCACCCACTTAAGGAGCTAACAGCTTAATATCCACGATAAATGAAATCAAGTAACCGTATCTGCTCCCACTCCCCAGTTCAGTGCTGGGTTCAAGCATTATGGGAGATGATAGCAGAATAAAGCCAACATTAAATTATCTGAACAAAGAATCTTTTGCCATTTACCCTCTAGACAGTGTGATAGATGCTAAAGACTCAGAGAGAAGTCATTGTCCCTAAAGCTTAGAGCAGGAGTTGGTAGCACTTTTTGACTAAACTCTATTTACTGCTATGAAATGATTCCATTTCTTTCTCTTGGTTACTATTTCTTTCTCCTCTTTCTCTCTCTCTCTCTCTCTCTTTCTTTCCCTTTTATTCCATTCATATCACCTATTTTTTTCCAGGAATTTAAGTTATAGGTCAAAAGTGATGATTATTATTGATTGATTGATTTAAGTTTTTTACATTAGGAAACAAAAACACCAAAGAATTAGAAAAATTTTATTCTATCAATATTTATATTCATATGACAGTACCATTTTTATATGACTCTACTCATGACATATTGGCATTGCAAATACTTGATGTGTTTCTATTGATATTAGGGATTTAACTAGAATCTCCATTGGCACAACCATGTGCTACTTTTTTTTAAAACAGTTACGTTTTTTTTTGAAATTTTGTTTGAAATATTAAATGTTAAAATATGGTGTGTGTGTGTGTGTGTGTGTGTGTGTGTGTGTGTGTGTGTGTGTGATTTGAGACAAGCATACACTATTTAGTTCTGGATTCCCTGGACTTCCTCCAGAATGCTGGGATTAAAGGTATGTGCTACTGTAGGATATATTTTTAGTTCTAAATAATGAATTTGAGCTTAAATATAGACATTCAATTTAGCTTTCTATATCTTAGTGTCACAAGCATATAGACTACTTTTTAGTTGCTATATTATATGGCTGGATTAAATTTAATACATTACCATCCTTGTTATCTGACCTTGTGTTCTGAGGGGAAAAGCCATTTGCTTTTCGGGATGCTTCTCTGCATGCTCCGGGCATACCAATAGTTAATACCTAACCCGTTGTATTGGCTGAGTTCCTTCTTCCATTAGATAGCTCAACTGAAGCTTGATGTTTATAGTGGAAATTGTCTTGATTTCTTTAGATGAGATGAGCATCTAAGGAGTTTGGAAATGTGTTTTAATTAAGATTCTGCTAAATTTTACCAGACACCTACTTGGAAAACAAAGCAACTGAATAATTAACTCTGATGAGAGCAGATGCTGGTCTAATGACAACCTGTTACTGCTCAAGTGCATCATTAGTTGTTTACTGTGGTCCTCTAATGTGTCCAGCGCTCTCCTCTGCTGACGAACACACTGGTGGCCGGGTACGCACAATGGCTTCTCACTCTGAATGGTAGTAAAGGTATTTCTAGACTCTGAAGAATTTTATGTTTAAATAACCAGTCCTCACCCATCAAGCCCCTATTTTTATCTATTTGGTGTGTGCCTGGAAACAGAGGTTTACTTAGTCTTCCTTGTGGGATTATTTCAGCCGTACGTCAAGTGAAGCTTACAAATTGATGAGAATCTAATGATGCATTTATTTACAGATGTGCATTTAATTTCCCTGTTAAGTTGTTAAGGGGTAGGATGAGTTTAAAGACTCCCCCTCCCACCGTGTCCCCACCAGTGCTATGGGAATAGCCATGCATTTGACAAAATAGAGAGAAATGGCCTTGTGTTAGAATATATGAGTAGCTGTCAAATGGGGATTGTTAGAAGTTCTCTTCAAAAAAAAACAAAGTAGTTAATGTTTTTTTAATGATCTGCTCACTTTATACTGTTTTCTTCTTTTTTAAAACTGGTTCATTATTTGACAGTTTCATAAATGTATATACTATATTCTAGACAGATTCACCACTGCGTCTCATAGTCATCAGAAACTCCTTTCTCCAAACAAATGCCTTCTCCCTTCTTCTCACAATCACACCCCTGTTTTTTGGCCAACCAAGTTTAACTTACAGTATTATTAGCTTAAAATATTGCATTATTATTACCTTTTCTTTTTTTTTTGGTGTTTTTGAAAACTTTTAACTTTATTTATTTAGTTGTTCACTTTAAATTCCAACTGTAGTCCCCATCTTCCTCTCCTCCTGATCCCACCTTACCCTCTATCTTCCCCTCTTCTCTCACCCCTCTCCCTCAGGAAAGTGCCCCCACCCCCAGCCCACTCCAGCAATTCAAGTCACAACAGGACTAACACATCCTCTTCTACAGTGGCCTGGCAGGGCGGCCCCAACAGGGGGAAGTGATGGAAAAACATGCAACATAGTCCATGTCAGAAACCGCCCCCTGTTCCCCTTACTAGGAAGCCCACAAGAAGACCAAGTTGTCCTTCCAGTATGTATATGTAGGGTGCCTAGAGCCAGTCCATGCTTCAGTCTCCATAGGACCCTCCTGGACCCAGGTTAATTGTTTCTGTTGGTCTTTTTGTCAAGCTCATGTCCCCTCTGAGTCCTTCTATTCTTCTCCAAAATCTTCCACAAAGCTCCCTGTGCTCTGCCCAATCTTTGGCTGTGAGTCTCAGCATCTGTTTCAATCTTTTGCTGGGTAGAGCATCTCGGAAGACAACTATGTTAGACTCCTAACTCCAAGCATAGCAGAGTGTCAGGGATTGGCTCTTTGCCCTGGGGTGGTTCTCAGGTTGGGCCAGGGCTTGGTTGGACATTCCCTCCATATCTGCTTATCTTTATCCTTGTACCTCTTATAGGCTGGGTTTCTAATTAAATGCTATGCTTACAGTTTCAGAGTTAGGCACAGCAAAAGAAATCCTAATCAATACCATCATTTCTAAAACTGAGGCAAAGTAATGGAATATGGAATGCTCAGAATCACAAAAAAACAGCCTTCTCATGAAAAGATTGAACATTTTTAGGGAGATTCATGAGTGACAGCGACTATGGGAAGGGCATCTTCTAAGCAGTGTTTTAGCCTACTCAAACTGAAGTGGAGGGAAGAAGTATCAAAGATGCTGCTGTTGTTGCTGCTGCTGCTGCTGATGGATTTTGTGCATGCTGTGCTGCTGTGTGGCTTTCTGAACGTAAGACGTTACTTACATATGTGACACTGTGCCTCTGCTGTTAGACAAATGCCATTCAGGGCTCAAAGAGTGTAGAATATAACCCGTGTATTTTTCCTCCTCTGTCTTAATTATCTTGCCTTTATCCAATAGGATTTCATTTTATTTTTTTTTTAAATATTCTCTAAGAACAAAAGGGCTATCCATAAAAATGGCCAGGCAGCAGAGTTTATCACATATGTGAATTTTGGCTTTCTCGCTATGGTAAACAGTATTTAAAAATTGTTTCTAATCTTTCTTTTCTGGGGACGGCTGAGGAAACCAAAACATGCCAATAATTCATTTCATGATACTTGATTCAGAATGCTCGTACTTGTTCAGAATGATGTGAGCTCACATTTAGTAAATTCTGGTGGAGGAGATAGAGAGATGGCATAAAGGCACGAGTTGCTCTTTGAGAGGAATGGGGTTCAATTCTCAGCACCCACATGGTGGCTAACAACCATCCATAACTCCATTCTGAGAATATACCGCACACTCTTTGGCCTTCGTGAGCACAACATGCATGCACACAGATATACATGTGGGCAACTTTCAAACATATATTTTTTTTAAAAGAAAGTCTGAATGATAGCCAAAAATTATTACAATACAGCCAATTCCGAGAAAGCCAGGTTTATGTTTTTGTCCTCAATCTGTCCCCAAGCTGCGTTTAAAATCCTGGATCAATGGCCTTATGGAAAGTGCAGTTACTTCCTGAGAAGCAACAGCTCTGGGTGAGGATGCAACAGAACCGCTGTTCCTCTACTCTCCCACTTAGGAGGAGTCTTCATCTACCCAGTTCCACCCTCTTCATTCCTTGTGGTTCACTGTTAACTCCATCTGACAAAAATTTCCTGTAGACACATGGGCTCCATATAGTGATTGCTTCTTCTAAGCATTCCTGAGTCTCAAAGAATGGAGGCATAGGGAAATTTAACACACCAAATGACAGCATGTGTGAATCATTCACTCCTTTTTACATCTATTTCTGTCATCTTATGCCTTTGCTTTGATTAGAATATTAAAGGCACTCTTAAAGATATCTTTATCATGTTCTTTTTTTATGCATTCATGAATGAATCAAGAACAGTTTCTGTATTTGTCCTTGGGTTCATTATTCAAATCTACCACTCCTTAGGAGACATGTTTCCCTTTTTCCAACTCTACAGAAGACATATATCAGAATTTGGGTTCTCCATGGAGTGCTGTTAGGCTCATGAGTGTCAGAGACTGATTCCCTGCCCAGATCTAAGAGGTGGTATTACCCAAGGAGATTCACTGCTCTGCTCAACACTTTGCTTATACAATATTTCCTGAGAAGATAAACCATAAAAAAAATATCTACTTTTCTGAACTTTCAGCAATGTCCAGAGAGCATGGCACTCTTTTTAAAATTTTTTATTTAATTATTATTTTTTTTTTATAATTTATTCACTTTGTATCACAAATATAGTCCCCTCCCTCATCTCCTTCTGGTACCACCTTCTCTCCCTTTTTTCCCTTATTCCCCTCCCCTAGTCCACTTAAAATGGGGGAGTCCTCCTCCCCTACTATCTGATCCTAGCCTATAAAGTCTCATCAGGACCATCTGGATCTTCTTCCTCTGTGGCCTGGTAAGGCCGCCTTACCAGGGGGAGGTGATCAATGAGCAGGCAACAGAGTTCATGTCAGAGACTGGCCCTACTCCCCTTACTAGGGAACCCCCCATGAAGACTGAGATGCCCATGGGCTACCGCTGAGCAGGAGTTCTAGGTCCTCTTCATGCATGGTCCTGGTTGATGCATCAAAGGGAATCCTCCTCCATTGCTGTTGGGAGTGCAATCTTTTACAACCACTTCGGAAATCAATCTGGCACTTTCTCAGAAAACTGGGAATTAACCTACTTCAAGACCCAGCTATACCACTCCTGGGCATATACCTCAAAGATGTAATGCTACTCAGCAATTAAAAACAAGGAAATCATGAAATATGCAGGCAAATGGATGGAACTAGAAAAGATCATCCTGAATGAGGTAACCTAGAAGTAGAAAGACATGCATGGTATATACTCACTTATAAGCAGTTATTAGACATATCATATAGGATAACCATACTAAAATCTACAGACCTAAAGAAGCTAAGCAAGAAGGAGCATGGCAATCTTAATCATCATTACTTGGTTTTGATTATTTTTTTCATTTTTTATTTTAATTTTTATTAATTACACCTTTTCACTTTGTATCTCCCTGTGGCTCCCTCCATTCTCCCCTCCCAATCCTACCCTCCCTCCCCCTTCTCCACATATGCCCCTCCCCAAATCCACTGATAGGGGAGGTCTTCCTCTCCTTCCTTCTGATCCTAGTCTATCAGGTCTCATCAAGAGTAGCTGCACTGTCTTCCTCTGTGGTCTGGTAAGATTGATCCTCCTCAGGGGGAGGTGATCAAAGAGCAGGCCAATCAGTTCATGTCAGAGACAGTCCCTGTTCCCATTACTATGGAACCCACTTGGACCCTGAACTGCCATGGGCTACATCTGTGCAGGAGTTCTAGTTTATCTCCATCAATTATCGTTGGTTGGAGTATCAGTCTCAGAAAAGACCCATGTGTCCAGAACTTTCGGTTCTGTTGCTCTCCTTGTAGAGCTCCTGTCCTCTCTATGTCTTATTATTTCCTACTTCTTTCATGAAATTCCCTTCACTCTGCCCAAAGATTGGCCATAAGTCTCAGCATCTGCTTTGATAGTCTGCAGGGCAGAGCCTTTCAGAGGCCCTCTGTGGCAGGCTCTGTCCTCTTCCCTGTTTTCTTCTTCTTCTGATGTCCATCCTCTTTGCCTTTCTGTATGGGGTTTGAGCATTTAGCCAGAGTCCTCCTTCTTGATTAGTTTCTTTAGGTGTACAGATTTTAGTAGCTGTATCCTATATTATACGTCTAATATTCACTTATGAATGAGTATATACCCTGAGTGTCTTTTTGCTTCTGGGATACCTCACTCAAGATGATCTTTTCCAGTTCCCACCATTTACCTGCAAATTTCATGATTTTTTTTATTGCTGAGTAATATTCCATTGTGTAGATGTACCACAATTTCTGTATCCATTCCTCAGCTGAGGGGCATCTGGGTTGTTTCCAGCTTCTGGTTATTACAAATAAAGCTGCTACAAACATGGTTGAGCAAATGTCCTTACTGTGTACTTGAGCATATTTTGGGTATATATGTAGGAGTGGTATAGCTGGATCTTGAGGAATCACTATTTCTAGTTGTCTGAGAAAGCGCCAGATTGATTTCCAAAGTGGTTGTACAAGTTTACATTCCCACCAGCCCAGGGGATTCTCCCCACCCCAGGACCCAGCAGGTCCTGATTCTTTAAAAGGGTTGTATGTATTGTTTTGTAAGCTCATACTCACATTGAAAATATTAGATCATATTCAATCAACTCTTCTTCAATTTCTGATGGAACCTGTCTATCATAGGCATCATATTCCCTTCTCAACTTCGTTTTCTCTTTTTCTCCTCCGACTCTGACTTCAATCAGCCCCGCAGGCATATGCACTGGTGTGGGGACATGGGCCACAACATTGAGGAAAACTACACCTCCCTCCTCCAGAGACCATCAGTTACCAATAGCTCCTCAACTAAGGGGCATTGAACTTAACCGGTGATTTCCCAACCAAACTATGCCATGTCCTAGTTCTCATCCTGCATATTTGTAAACTCAAATATTGACTCTGCCTGGCAACATCATGGGGTATGTAACAGTGCTGGAAGATGTTTTCACATGGTGGCACTCAAACTTCTGTTTTCAAAAGACTTACAGGTGAGGAGATAATTACAGATGATACGATATTTTTGTGGCTTACACTGTATTTCATATGGCTTAGTTATAGCCTGTCCTGCGATGAGATGAGATGGATTGAAAGATAAGAATGATGGAGAGAGAGAATGAGAGAGAGAGAAGCAATGTGTGAAACGTAAGGATCCATGGAATCCATTGATGGAACTCATAGGCATTTTTTCCCACAGAAATTACTGAATGGTATATTTATTCCTTCCCTTGGTACTTGCAAGTTCCCTGGCCCAGGTGCAGCTTTGTAGATGGTCTGGGGCATGTGTTTAACATGCCATCTCATGGATGTGACCATTAGCTTATAGTCTAGGCTCTAAATGGCCAAGCTCTTGTTGGTTAATGCCCTGTAGTTTACATCTAAGATTATCAACAATCTTATTTGGGAATATGATTCTTATAAAAGCATCAGTTGGAGTACCTTCCCTTTTTACCTAAATGACCCTAAGTGGTCATTTAGTGACCTTTTAGTCACTAAAGAAAACATCACATAAGAAAACTAATATAGGAATTGCTTCTAAGCCCTGCGTGGCTTGGTTAACACCGTTGGTTCTGAACTAAATGGTTGCTGCATCTTCGGATGCACTGAGGTGACGTCATTGTTGGATCCTGGGGAAGTAAAGAAGGCCCTTCTCCCTAAATCACTGTCAATGACAATAACAAGAAAAAGTAGGTCGACTATCTTAAAGTAGTCATCATCAGATTTTTTTTTTTTAATGTGCTTTCTTAAAGTAATTCTGGCCAGGTAATGTGGTGATTGATCCCAGCTCAGATTCATTGGATCATTTGTGTGTGTGTGTGTGTGTGTGTGTGTGTGTGTGTGTGTGTGTGTGTCCACACAGGTGTGCATGTGTGTTGCAGACAACTGTGTACATGCGCATGTGCATGCATGCATGAGTGTGTGTGTATGAGTGTGCAAACACATGTACGCATACGGAGGAGAGAAAACCCTAGGTGTTGCTCCTCAGGCACTGTCCGCTTTATTTTGAGACGGTAGTCTAAGAAGGCTAGGGTGACTGGCTGGTGAGCCCTGGAATTCACTGACTTCCCAGCACAGTGATGACAAGTGCATGCCCTCATGCCTGGATTTCTGAAGTGGGCCCTGGGTGTTAATTTGAGTCCACACGCTTAAACAGTAAACATTTTACTTATGGATCTCTCTCTCTCCAGCCCTTCATCCTCACAGGTGGACATGTCTACCTCACAGGTAGACAACACCTTCCTGGAGAAGCCAGGATGCCATGAGAATGCGGCAGGCAGCACCTCTCCCTTCCTTCAGCTTGTGGTGGAAAAAAACAAAAACAAAACAAAACAACAACAACAACAAAAAACCTAATTCTTGCTAAAGTGTGAACTCCCACCATTCATTGCAACATGTATCTGTTTATTGGGGACAAAGTGATCAAGAGAAAGAGACAGCACCAGCTCAGGTGTCCGTGCTTTTCAGACGCTCTGGCTTGTAAACACAACTGTTAGGAATTCATCGGCGAATGGACGCTTCCTGTAGAAAAGGGATTTTTCTTTGTGTGTGTACATGCTCTCTGTAGGTGTGCACATCAGTGTGGGGGCGGTGCATGCGTGTTCCTCGGCATTCTTTACCTGTTTGTGTCAGGATGACGCCTTTCACCGAACTGGAGGCTCACCGATTTGGCCAGCCTGGCTGACTGGCAGGGCTGCAGGATCTTCCCTTCCCTAGTGCTGGATCTGGTGCCGATCACACAGGGGTTCAGTCCCTCATGGCCCCCGAGCACACACTGTGTCAACTAAACCATCTCCTCAGCAGGCGGTTCTTAAAAAGAGAGTTTCAGTGTGTTAGCTATAGGTTGTAACTGTTGTGGGACCTTAAAAGTTACCTAGTTCCATGCAATAAATTTATAGAGAGGTGGGGACTTACTCTTACAGGTGAAGAAGAGCTAGAAACGCCATGAAACACTTCACTCTCTTCTCTGTTTGGTGAGTAGTGTACATTTAGGACCTGAAGCATAAGTAAGTTGCTTGAATCCTAAAAGTGGTTTGTAGCTGTTACATTTTTAGTTGACAGTCTATTTTTGTCATGGCTATGGTTACTGTGATATGCTCCTTGGTTAAAAATGCAAGACTCCAGTCACTGCATGCTTTCTCCACAAAAAACATAATCTGTATTATGATATTCCACTCCATGACAGTTTCCAGAACTCACTATAAGCAAAACTGGGTCAGCTTTTATTATCAAAGTTGCTGTTTCTTCACCTCTTGATGCAGATATAGTTGGAGTGCCAATCTGCCTACCTTTAGGCCTGAAGCGAGGCTCCGGGAATGTAGGTTTTCATTTGACTAGGCTGTTTTAGACTCCACAACCAGCGGCCTGGTTCGCACTTTTCCTTCCTTTCCCAAGAACCCCTGAAGACCCACAGCTGCCATTCATGTCAAAGTGAAAGCTGTCAATAAAGGGCTTATTCAGGAAAGAAAGAAAAATGAAAATTAGACACATTATTCTAAAGATGGCTAAAATAAGCAATTTGACCTTCCTTCCTTCCTTCCTTCCTTCCTTCCTTCCTTCCTTCCTTCCTTCCTTCCCTCCCTCCCTCCCCCCCTCCCTCCCCCCCTCCCTCCCTCCTCCCTCCCTCCCTCCCTCCCTCACTCTCTCCCTATCTTTCTTTCTTCCATTTTTTTTTCTTTTGTCAAACTGGGCCGTTTGCAAGGCTACTATAATCAGAGCCCCATGTGAAGGGGATCAAATATATTTTCCATTCGATGACATTGTGTCCAAATTGACCCAAACAGTATCTGATTGACATTTTTCATAATTCCCCAAATATTCTTGCATATACTTATAACCCTCAATTCTATAGATTCAGGAAGGTAGGAAAAAAAATGCACAGGTACAGAGATTCACAAAAGCCAACCACTCACTTGCTTCGTACAGAAAGCAGCACACTGACATTTTAATGATTCTGGGATATTGCCATAGTGTGAAATTTTGTATTCAAAGCCTTTCCAAAGAGAGCGGGGCTAAGAAAGCACCCAGTGGTGTCTGAAGGTTGTATGTACAAGATAGGCTCCTCACAGGATTTTACACCTCAGGCCACTGTTCCGCTTAATAAAATAGAGAAGGCCTTCAGGTTTATGGGGTGCACAACTGATTTTTTTTTGCCTTTTATAGAGCCCTCTCTGTGTCTGATTAATTAGTAATTGGGGTGAGAGCCGTGCACTTGAGTGGCTCTTGCTGCCTTGATTGTAAACGGCAATCTGTTGTGAAATCTCAGCAGGTCACATTGCTGTTTTTGCTGTACCCCAGTGACACAACTGATTAAATCTGTGTAAACAGTATCATTATGAAAATATTTTTGTTATAGGCATGAGGAATTAACACATTTTTTTTTTTTATTTTGGAAGGAAGTTAAAATTATTTGTGGGAGCTTGGTATGTTTTCATCAATTGTCAGTCATCTCCACAGAGCATGGAGTGAAGTAACTGTTTCGATTTTCACAAGGGGGGGGGAAGGCTCTCAGAAAGAGGGCTTTTAAAAGCTAGAATTATGATAATTATGTCATTCATAATAAAGATCGTTACATTACAGTCAGGTATCACGCCACTTAAGAGTTAGCTAAACACGTCAACGGAAGACTGAGAATTAGTCCACACTCTCCATTTCCAATAGGGTAAGTATTAATGAGTAGGTATATTTTGGTAGATGCTAAAATGTGTGGTGCGTGTGTGTGTGCGAGCACACACATGCACACACGCACATACACACACACACACACGCATACATATATGTACACACTGGTATACCCACACATGCACCCCCACATGTGTGCGCATACACACGCACTCTCACATGCACACACCCGTGTGAGTGTGCCCCCCCCCCCCGCACACACACACACATTTTGAAAATGCTTTACATTTCCTTAAGTTAATTTTAGCAGAACTTTAAGCGAGTCAGCTGCCTCTGGACAAGAGCAAGGGGCGCTGTACGCTGGCCCAAGGGACCCAGCACACAGCCAGAGCCCTTAGTGCTCCTGTCGTCGTGAGCTTTCTTAGATCACCTTGAGCAGTCTGTGTAACCTTCCTCGTGCTTGATACAGAGGCAAAGAAGTGTCGCGCTATTATGCAATTTAGGTCTGACCACTCCCAGTTGTGTAGAGTTAAGCAAATGAGTAGGAACTTGCCAGGATGGTAAACTACATGATTTATAATCTTCCTGATTTTTTTTTTTAAAACACTTCGTTTTGTGTGTGTGTGTGTCTACACGCCTATGAAGGGTGGGACACATGTGTACTGTGGTATATCTGTGGAGGTCAGAGGACACCCTGCGGGGGCTGGTTCTCTCCTTAGATCAGTGGGTTCTAACTTGGGAACAAGCAGCTTTACCCACTAAGACAACTGTAAGGATGGTTAGTTTCTTTCCTTTCTTTTTCGTTTTCATCTGAATGGCTACTGCCTCATTCTAACTGGCCCGCTTCCACCTGTTTTCTGAGGTAGATGTGCCTATCCAGTGGGACAGAAGTTCGCCCATTTGTTTCACCTCACAGAGTACTTATTACACAGACAAAGTCAGAAAAAAGAAACTTGGGGAAAATCAAGTGTAAAATTAAGTTGTTTAAACAGGACTAAAGGTGAAGGGTGCATGGGAAGGTTTCAATAAACTTTGAACAAATGTGCCCACTAAGGTATGGAAACTTGAGTGACAATCTACATGCTAGCAGTGAATGCTCAGATAAAAGGAAAGTGTCTTTCCTTCCTGTCAGCACACAAAAACGATTATTGAAATATCAGGGCAAAAAAAAGGAAGCTCACAAATCAGCAAAATTGCCATATGCCAACGTCCAGATTTAAAGAAAGAATTGTCTGTATACATTTCAAACCACGGCCTTTGTATTATATAGGCTGGAGAAGCAAACAAACCCTGGACCCTCCCAGCAGACACACACACACACACACACACACACACACACACACACACACACTGCCTTTGAAGAGAAGAGGAAACATTTACTCTGGGCTTTAATGCCATGCAGATGCTGTGAATGCTTTAGCCTAGGTGGGAGGTGAGCCCTGTGAAGCCTGGCTCCACACTGCTGGTGGCAGGAGAATGTTCACTGCTAGCATGACAGGGAACCCCTTTAGAGGAGGTTGTGTGTCTTCTCAAACTCCCCAAAAACCTCTGGCCATAAGCCAGCCCGAGGACGCGCATCTGTAACACACACGGCTAAAAGTTAGATAAAAAGAAATTGAAGGGGGGAAAAACCTGTAAAATTAAGTTGATCAAACAGGAATAGTAAATGAACGGTGTGTGGACGGTTTTGTCCTAACCATGAACAAATTCAGCGTGATTACATTTACTTGTCCAGTCTGCCTGCATGGACTAGCGCTGTTCTGTGGGTGGGGTCACTTAAGCCCTGTCAACAAAACTTAGCTCATTAGCATCCTTTAGAAGGTTTAGAAACTGTGAAAAATAGCTTTTGAGAATCAAGGTGAGTTTGCTAGCTTATCAATAAATATCAGAGAAATTCTTGTTTTTAAAAACGTCTTACTGATCAACACGGGCTTTTTGACCTGCTCGTTTCTGACCTGGGCCGGTTCACCCCTCCTTAGGGAACTTGGCGGTCCCTCGCTCCTGGGAGGTCATCATATTGATGCTGAACTTAGTGCAGACACTCTATCGGCATAGCCACTATAGCCCAGAACTCCTAGACTCAAGCAATCCTCCTGTCTCAGCCTCCCGAGTAGCTGGGACTACAGGCTTGGACAACCCAGATGTCCCTCAACTTAGGAATGGATACAGAAATTGTGGTACATTTACACAATGAAATACTACTCAGCAATAAAAAACAAGGAAATCATGAAATTTGCAGGCAAATTTCTAGAAAAAATCATCCTCAGTGAGGTATCCCAAAAGGAGAAAGACACACATGGTATATACTCACTTATAAGTAGATATTAGACATATAATATAGAATAAATATACTAAAATCTGTGCACCTAAAGAAGCTAAACAAGAAGGAGAACGTGGGGTAAGATGATCATTCCTCACTTAGAAAGACAAATGGGATGGACATTAGAAATAGGAGAAAACAGGAAACAGGACAGGAGCCTACCACAGAGGGCCTCTGAAAGACTACCTAGCAGTGTATCAAAGCAGATGCTGAGACTCATAACCAAACCATATGAAAGAAGTGGGAGTTAGTAAGACCTGGAGAGGACAGGAGCTCCACAAGGACCAAATATATCTGGGCACAGGGGTCTTTTCTGAGACTGATTGTCCAGTGAAGGACCATTCTTGGGTATAACCTATAACCCCTGCTCAGACGTAGCCCACGGCAGCTCAGTATCCAAGTGTGTTCCCTAATAATGGGAACAGGGACTGTCTCTGGCACTAACTCTGTGGCTAGCTCTTTGACCTCCCCAAGCCCAGAGCGGGGAGCAGCCTTTTTAGGCCACAGAGGAGGGCATTGCAGCCAGTCCTGATGATAAGCTAGGGTCATGTGGAAGGGGAGGAGGTCCTCACCTATCAGTGGACTTAGAGAGGGGCAAGGAGGAGATGAGGGAAGGAGGGAGGGACTGGGAGGGAATGAGAGAGCAGGCTATAGCTGAGATACAAAGTGAATAAACTGTAATTAATATAAAAAAGTCTTACTAAAGATTTTAAGAATATTTAGAATATATTACCCTGAAAGATCAGAAAGCACACATATATGTACTCCAAACACACATGTATAAAAACACACAAACACATATACACTTACACAGAGAGACAGAGAGAAGGAGAAAGAAGAGAAAGAGAGAGGAGAACTATAAAACAAAGGCATGTGCATCTGCCTTTTTTCTTTCAGATAAGAAAATCTTCAGGAATAGAATAAAGAAAATCATTTCTGATATTTCTATATAGAATTCAATTTCTGTCATACACATTTTAGAAAAGGCAGCAAAGTGTAAAGAGTTACATAGGGCTCCAAGACAGACAATGAACACTCAGCTCTCTTTGTTTGCTATGCATAGCACATGGTCAGATTCTATGTGATAAATGGGTTGGTTTATGTTTCTCAAAAGACCATTAGATAGTAGTGTGCAGAACTCTTTAGTAACCAAGATTCTTTCACCGATAGGTGAACTTTTGCTAGACATTTCTATAATCTTTGTGCTTCCTTGTCTAACAAATGAACATGTAAACAAGAAGGGAAGTTTATTAGGAGTTTAGAATGTGGAATTTAAAAAAGTGCTTCACACCTATAAACTGCAAAACTGTCAAAACTTTAAGCTAAATGTAAAGAGGAAGGTGGCACAAGGGAATGAGAGAGAAGCCACTCCTCATCTCCTTGTGCGGTTGCTTCCA
The DNA here is from genome assembly GCF_907164565.1 of Psammomys obesus. Taxonomy (NCBI): domain Eukaryota; kingdom Metazoa; phylum Chordata; class Mammalia; order Rodentia; family Muridae; genus Psammomys; species Psammomys obesus. The sequence goes on along the minus strand of NW_026593286.1, from coordinate 33,570,711 downwards.
CAGTGCCAGATAGACCCAAAAGTATCAGTACTCAACACTTTGGACTAAGAAATACAAGAGTAAATATTCATGGAAACTAATTGGTTTATGAGTATTGGCTTTATACAAAATTGAGAAACAGATTAGTTGTCTAGAGTTAAGAATGGGGGCGAGGGTGGGGGAGGGCAGAGTAAGAATAGAATCTGTGTAAGAAAGAGGATCCTGTAGAGAAGAGGTGTTCTGTATCTCCCCTTTCTCTGCATGTATGCCTATATAATGTATAGTACAGTAGTTACTGTTGATTACAGTGGCTTGACAAGACTACAGGTCCTCTGTTCTATTTTTATAATTGCCTAGTAGTCTACAATGACTTAAAAATATAAACTTTAATAAAAAATAAAATAGCTTTTGTAGAAAATTTTCGAAATATGAATCTATACAGATCTACATGCATATGTATGAGTGATACATAGATTCGCTTAAGGCTATACATCCTGATTCCAGCTATATTTGTACATGTATCAGTTCTTACACCATATATAGTTCGATTTGGCATTCCATTTAATTTGAAGAGTTGTTTATGTATCATTTTTTTTTTCATGGCAAAAGTGAGAATAGTCTCTGAAACAAGGTGGAGGGCAGTGGCTAGAGCACAGACAGGGGGTTGCCTATGTGAGTTGCCTCTATGGCTTTCAAACTGAATTTGGACAAATCATTTAATCAATCCATTTCTCCATTTGTTCAGCTCTGAAAATGGTAACAGTGGCCATCTCATAGCATCATTGTAATGACTAGACAAATTTATACATAGAGCACACAGATTAGAGCCTGACTTAGCGTGAGAATAGTGTGAGAATAGTGGTGTGTATTTCCTTAAAATTCCCTGTCAGGCTTGGAGGCAGGGTTAGGAACCCTGCTTTATGTAGTTAACTGTGTGAAGAGTTAGGCCTAAGCTCACAAAACTCGCAAAGTTTGGAAAGTTTCTACTCTGCTATAACTTCGCTAGTATTTTGTTTTGTGATAATTAAAGCATATTAAATTTAATTATAACATAAGCATTTGATTATCTATTCTCCAAATAATGATTTACTGAAAACAATAATTAAACTGACAGGTTTTCTCAATGGATATATTAGGCTGGGAAATACATCCTTTTGGTTCTTATCCTGAAAAAACCCCAAGAACTCATGAGGTGTATAAAGAGAAAAGACAGGAAGCCAGCCTGAAGTTTTACTCTTAAAACTTTAGAAAAGTTGAGGTTTTGGCTTCAGTCCAATAGAGAGTGAAAATTCATGTCAAATCTAACTTTGTATAAAGTGAATGCCTTCACTTGAAGCCATCTTGAAGCTAGGCAGAAAGGTCTGCTGTTAACTAGTGTTTGGATAAAGGCTAGAATTAATCTTTTGAATAAACTTAATCTTTACATAGCTTTACTATAGCTACTAAAACACAAATAGCCCAGGACTGAAGGAGCATGTGTTAAAATGATTGTCCTATAAACAGAAAAAAAAAATGTGTAGTGTTGTCTAAATGAGAGTGGGGTGTGTGATTGTGTGTGTGTTTGCCAAGTGTGTGCAAACGTGATAATTCCCCAATAAATTGGAAAGTTGGAACCATTCGGCTACACTTCTTGGGGTCAGCGTTTAGCGCTGCGATTTAAATATGTGTGGCTTTTTCCTTAGTTTCCTCAACTGTGAAAATGAGAATAAACTAAGAGTGGTTGCTTTAGAAAGTGGTTTTGGCAATGAAAGAATAGATAAGGGAATATCTAGAAGATTGTATAATTTGTAAATAAAGCTCAATAAAGTGAATGAAGCTTTAAAAATGTTTAGCTGTGTTAACTACAAGACTCTGTTTGAGGGTTATGCTGCATTCTGACTTTATTTTCCAGACAAAAATGAAAATTCACAAAAGTAACTGCTAAATATTATTAATTAGTTAGAGTAATAATATACCTATTCAAAGAAATTGAAGGATAACTAATAAGCAGCAGAAGAAATATTTTAATGAGCCAGCAGAGTAGTCAGCTGCAAATAACAATCAGACAGTCGATACTAATTTCTGTAGAACAGGAACATATTTTTTCCCTGTAGGGAACTGGACTGTAAAGTTGCTAAGCTGGTAGGCCGACCACGCAAATGCTTTCAACTTTCAAACATTGTCCTGTAAGCTATGAACAGTCACATTCTCTCAAGTAAGGAAGAGATTAAGAAGAGCAGTACAGTTCTTTTGAAGAGTTAAAACATTACAGAAGCCTTTACCAAGAACTCTGCAGTCTTTGAGACATCTAAGAGAGTGTTTATGGATTGGAGCCACATGGCCACATTTGACTGGCAGGTAAGTTGGAATGGTTGTGCTCAGGATTGCTATGATTAACTCACTAACAATCCATTTTCTTAGAGTCTAAAATATGTCAAGCACAACAACAAGATTTAGCTCAAAGTTACTGTGGAGTAGGCCAAAGAGGATTTGTTTAGCATCAAAAAAACAGTGAAAGAGAAGGTAACAGTTAGTTAGGTGAGGTTTCCAGAAGGCAAAAGGGAGGAAGAATACTTCAGGTCCTGTCTTTACTGTTGACCAGCACAGTCTTAGACACAAGATAGAGAAAAGATAGGGGACAAGCAAAAGCAGGCAAGGCAGTGAGCGACTGAGGAAATCAGGGCAGAAGAAGTTTGTGAGGAGAGAAGAAGCTGTAGCTGGGAGAAGTATGGAGTAGTCAAAACTTACTAAGTTCTTGTTGCAGCCATCAAATCCAACAACTGATGAATTGTTAAAACATTTGATATTATTGTTAAATGGAAATATACCTTCTTTTTCAGCATCTTCAAAATATTTGCCAAAATAGTGGGATGGAGATGAGGGGAGAGAGATAAAGTAACACTAAGGATGTTTGAAAAAGCCAAAAGGTCAAGCATTATATTATGAAGTTTTAAAAATTACATATAAAATCTATATATAACATAGATTTAAAAATTATATACATATACATAATTCCATAGATCTTTATATATGAAATTACACCACAGGAGGTGATATAGGCTATTGCTATTTCCTCCTAGAACTTGGAAGCAGGACTCTACTGCTGAAGACACTATGCACTTTGGATACAGGACTTGGAAGAATGGAGCTTGAGTTGGCCTGGCAGCCTCTTCCAAGAGTACTAGCTCTCACACTATTAAAGACACCATGAAACTACTAATGGAGAAAAGCAATCAATAGTCTTACCAAGCTGTAAAGACTATGACCCACTACAATGACAGCCGGACAAGACATCCCCAGCAGAGCAATAATGGCACTTTTGTTTTGATGCTAAACAACAGCTGAGTAACTTGACTTAAGATCTATGCAACAGGAGGAAATTCATGCTTGCCACTGTAACCATGGCTCTATATAATATATACAAATGTATACACAAAAATGCATACACATTTATGTATGCACATACCTACAATAATAAATAAACAAACAGATGATTGTAAAATAATAGAAAGGCTCAAGCAGTTTACATATTAGTTTTATTGTATAACTATGATGATACAGAACTGGAAAGCAATGATGTGTATACAAAATGCTATCATTTAGATATTAAATATATAGGTATAAAATGCATTAAATATAATATGTTTTCCTTTATAAACATACACAAGTATGCATGTGTTTAGATATTTTCAAGTAAAAATAAATTAGTATTGTAATTTGAGATTATTTAGAAAATCAATGAGGAATTTAAATCAGTGTTTATTAAAGCAGATAAGATGGAACCAAAAATCATGAGCAAGATCTTCACCACAAGGACTTTCATTACAACACACGAAGTCAAAGGAAAAGAAAATGAATTGAAAAACTAGGGAAAAAAAACAGCAACAAAATATAGAAAGAATTTATAAAATTCAACTTGAGAAAACTTCATACTTATAAATAATATTATTTTAAAAATAGTAAAATTTGATACCTTTACTAACATATATTTATGTGTCTATATGAATATAAATGCATATACATAAAATATATACATGAATGTATGTTGGTAAAATCAATATCAAATTTCATTATTATTAAAATCAATGATATTATTATATATTATATATCATATATGTGTATATATGAATTATAAACCTCATAACAGCCACTGTTGTGTCTGGTTTATTTTCTGGGTCTACTTTTAATATAAAGCCTTGAAAATAAATATTTGTGGAGAAGACAGCTGAATATTACTTTTGTAAGTATTATGCTATAATGACAAAGTCTGTCTGATGTTGACCTCAAGATAGATAGCAAACTTTAAGTGAAAATGAAACACACAGAAATGTACATAGAAGTGTGTCCTTCATGACACTTGAGAAACATGTAAAGCTTTGTTAGGAAAATGACATCATTGTAGGTTAAAGGGACCATTCAGTGAAGGCAACAGGAGTGAAAACCAGGGAACAGAATGAACTGAAATCGTCAACTATTACTGCCAAACGAATTCCTGAGGACTTGATTTTTCACATGTGAAAATATATCAAAGCTTTTAATGCTTTGCTCTACACCTGTGTTATCTCTATGAGCACTGCTGAAGAACACAGGCATCCACACTGGTGATTCAGCCTCCTGTTCAGGCTAGCTTCCTAAACGTTCTTGCTGCTTGAAAAGGACACCTGACAGAGCCCCAAAAAAACAAAAAAACAAAAACTGAGCCCTGGGGGCCTTGCAGAAACTGATACTCCAACCAAGGACCATGCATGGAGAGGACCTAAAACCCTGGCTCAGGTTCAAGTGTAGCTCAGTCTCCAAGTGAGTTCCCTAGTAAGAGGAGCAGGGACTGTCTCTGACCATGAACTCAGTGACAGGCTCTTTGATCACCTCCCCCTGAAGGGGGAGTAGCCTTACCAGGCCACAGAGAAGGACAATGCAGCCAGTCCTGATAAGACCTGATAGGCTAGGGTCAAATAGAAGGGGAGGAAGACCTCCCTTATGAGTGGACTTGGAGAGGGGCATAGGGAGAGAAGTGGGCTTTCCCGTGTGCATCAACATAAACCTTTTGGTGGAAAGATATAGTATCTGCTCTCCTTCTCTTCAGAGTGATCACACAACAAAAACTAAAGTAATTCCATTTAAGCTTTTATTCTTTCCATTCTTTAGACTGGGTACTCATAGGCCTTTAAGCCTAATGTGTTTTTGAAATTAACAATATTAATAAGTTTCCTTTCAAATGATCAGAAGTTAAATCACCAGCTTAAAGTTAGTTTGATTTCTGAAGATATACAGCGGAATGCTATGTAACTAATGTATTCATTAGTATTCATATGTATGTATTAGTATTCATATTAGTATGTATTCATATTTTACATGAAATACCACTCACAATATAATTTTCCATGTGACTGAATACTAACTTAAATAAAAAAATTATAAATGAATAAAATTCTTGGTTAAAACTATGACTAGACACATAGCACAATAGTAATAAAGGCTGTCTTAAAATCTATTTGAAACCCTATTGACTAACTGTTTTCATTTTAATTTTTTTCAGATGATTATTACTACCGATACTTGAATATCTATTTTATATCAATTAGTTTGAATTATACTTGAACACAAAATTCAATTATGAGAGCATCAGCAATCAAAACGAAACATGGTAATTCTTCAGGAGTAACGTTTTCAGTGACGAGCAACCTGTGTGGCTTCCCACGTCCAGGCAGCAATGTAAGGGGAATCTCCTCAGGAGTGGTGTCCCTGACAGTACAGATTCATTCTCATGTAGATGTATGCATAACATACGTGGAATCCATTGATGCTGAGCAAAAATGAAATTTAGTCAAAACATTTCTGTGAAAGTCTAACTTTGGGGCTATTTTATCTCTCAAATATAAATTTCCAATTAAATGTCGGTACAAGTTGAATAGTCTCAGTTTGATCTCCAACTCTCTGAACTGTGGTTGAACTCTAAGATTTCATGTCCCCAGGTGGGATGAGACTCAGAAACAAAATGCCCAATATTCAGGTTCCACGGGTTTGACAGTCTGAGAATTAAAAATGTTTGTCTCACTTCTTCTAAGGCAGCCAGGACTGTCTCAATGCAAGGGTCTCCTTTTTATTAGAAAAGCTTTTCAATATGAACGGGGGGACTAAGAGGATTAAATATCAGGACACCCAGACTTCATGGGATGCTTCCAGTGACAAGCTGTGCCTCTTCGTAATGGCCAACATTTACTTGTTGCGCAAACATGTCAGAAACCCTGCTAAGTGCTCTGTGTGCATTGTCTCACTTAGTCTTCACATCCACCCGAGAAGTTGGGATATTTTTCTCTTTATTTCTCAGATTGGAATGGAAGAAAGTGCTTGAATCACAGTTAGCAAGGGTTGGCGCTGGGAGGGGCCCCAGGTTGTCTGTCGGCAGAACTTCAGGCCTGACGACAATTCTGCTATCCCACCTCCAGTTGTCTCCAATCCCCTGCCACCACCTTAGTTCAAGTCCTCATCACCTCTTGCCAGGGTGCATTTCGAGCCAGAGACACCCTTCCTAGGTGTACTGCCAAAATTTGAAATGCAAATCAGTTTCACAAACATTATTTTTAGATAGAAGATAGCTTTTTTTTTTTTTTTTTTTGATTATTTTTGGGTCCAGAGAATGTTCTTTCAAATGTATGAGTTTCACATTTGTAAAATGTCATGGTTTTTATGTTTTTGTTTAACTGTAAGGGAAAGGGCAGGGAGAAGGAAATTACCATCTCTTGAGCCTCTAATATGTGCGAGGTAAGACTGCTCTCCCATGAATCTTCAGTTCCGTGTTAAGGGGGATGGAGAGTGATACCTACGGACTGGCTCTTCTGGGCTTCAGACTGTGTGTGGTGCTTTCCAGATGGTAATTCATGTAGGACAAAACATGGAGTATTGACTAGCCATCCTCTGAAGTTTAGGCTATGAAGTCAGGGAAACATATAGTTGCTCTTTGTTGCCAATGTTCTAACACTGCACATGAAGAATGCTTGAAATCCCCAGGTTTCAAACAATTCTTCAATGTACGTGTTGCTTGTGGCTCTGGATGTGAAGTGTGGTGAACCTGGGCAATGAATGAAATGGTGAGAAAAATCCACCCCACCTCGAAGATAAAGACTTGATGCTTTTGCCCTGGGAAAATGTTGTGGTTTGCTTTAGTTGTGTTCTGTGGAGTTTCGTTTGCTTGTCTGTGCAGCCTGCGCTCTCTTTGGGACTCCATAGCACTTATGTGTGTGTTGGCACACTGTGGAGCCTCGCAATGATCTAGATTGTTTTGAGATGCTCTTAAGAAATCTTTGGGTTTCAAAATTTGGAGAACAATTCAAAGAATAATTTCATCTTCCAACCACACCTCATATTACAACATTGACTTTGGTGACCATAAATAGCTGCTTGTCTGTTCTTACCATGACCTCTTCCTTTGAAATTGCCAGTTTTGGGCAACCAAAATTAAAGATAGGTGCAGAGTAAATAGTAAACACAGATGGCTGTTGCTGGCATTTCAGGGAATGCCAGTCATTAATTTGGATGCCATGGATTTAGGGTGCAATTTTGGTGCTGCTCTGTGAAGTGGCTATTTAACCTCAGGATTCTGCTGCATGTTTTTGTTTTAGCCTCATCGCTCTTTGCTGGATAAGAGACATGCAATTAAAAAAATAAATAAGTAAGTTAAGACCATTTTTTTTCACTTGGTGACTGTCGTCTGTACCCATTAGGAATATCTCTGGCAATAAAGAGTTCTCCTTTTCTTGAATTGCAAGATCACATTGAATATCTTATTGCTCTACACTTTAACAGGCTTCTGAAAGCGCTCTGTTTCTGTCTCTGTCTCTCTCTCACACACACTCATGTGTGTGTGCAGGCATGCACACATGTATTGCAGAGAATATTTTTTTTTTCTTCTGATGCCGTGACACATTTTTTTTTACCCCCCACTGCAAAGGATTCTAGCGGCCCCACATAAGGCTTTTGCCAGGCAATGTAGAATGGGGCCAGGAGTTGAGGAGCTGGAAGTGAGAGGCCATGGGTAAGGGATGTCAACCTAATTATTGATCAATTTACTGTGTCTATTTAGTAAGTCAGTCAGTCTCCAGATACTTTTGTAGTCTTTAAAGATGACAAATGTTCACAGTTTGAATATCCCTAAATATATAACAGATGAACAAGCATGCTTTGGTGTGTAAATGCTGCATAGATTCAGAACCATCAAAAAGCCCCTCAAAAATGGTTTTCCATCTGCTGCTTCTAACTACATATCGCACATCCTGGCAGCACACTTCACAGTGGTGTGAAAGATAGGTTCAAAGCCAACCTGGCAAAAATCTATTTATCTCTTTTTCCTTTCCCAAATGTGTTTCTTTGTGCAGCTAAACTAGCAAACATATATAGGAAAAAGGTGCCAGGGTAAAAGGAGGCACTTGTCAGGCCCAAATCATTCAGGAGAAAACCTGCTTTGTGTTCTGCCTGGAAACACTGCAATCAGACTGCATCTTTTTACGGAGCGTTGGCCAGAGGAGCATCAGATCCGAGTCCTCAGTGAAACTCAGTTGTGAGTGGGATGACGCTCATGTCCAGGGGACTGTGTGGCATGCCCAGATAAGTCCGTGGATAGTGGAAAAAGTGGCTCGGAGAGGCCCCTGCAAAAAGTGTGTAATAGTTTTCCCCAGAACAGAGTTACACTCCAGGCTGTCCCCAGAGTTATTGAAAGCAGTAACTTCATGCAAGTTATTGGAGAAATGCTCTGAGTTCTCTCTCTCTCTCTCTCTCTCTCTCTCTTTTTCTCATTCTGGGTGTGTGTTTGTGTGGTGTGCGTGTGTATGTGTAGGACAAAGGTCAATCTCAGATTTCTTCCTCAATCACCCTTTAACTTAACTTTTTGAGACAGGCTTTCTTGCCGAACCTTGAGTTTGCCAATTCACCAAACCCCAGAATTCCTCTGTCTGCAACACTCTAATGCTGGAATTCCAGATGCATGCCATTCCACCCGGCTTTTCATGCAGGTGTTGGAGATTTAACTCTAAACTGTAGGCGGTGCAGAAAACACTTTACTGACTCTCCTCTGCCCGGGAAATGCTCTACTTTGTTTATTTTCTTCTTCTTTTCTTTCTTTCTTTTTTTAAAATTTTTTTTTAATTTTTTTTATTTTGCAAGGTAGATCTTGAACACAGCCCTTCTCAAGCACTGGCTCAGAACTGTGCATTCTTAGGAGCAATGTGACAATTTGGTACAGTTCAGTTTCTCCAGAGAATGAACATTCTTATTTCTTGGAGTGAAGTCTCCAGAAAGGTAACATTTACAGCTATCTTGCAGGCAGTGGGAAGATTCTATTAATGAATTCCATAGAGGACTCCTCCATCAGACCTAGCAGTGATGAGTTCTTCAGGGGGAGGCTGAACCAGGGCTGTAGAGAGATGAAGTTTCCTGTGCTTACATCTTATCCAAGGGCGGAAGAGAGCAACAGGTGTTGCTGATGAGTGACAGGAGAGCAGCCTTGCTCCTTGTTTTAATAATCACTGCAGCACGTATGCTAGAGGTGTTCCCGAATGCTCAAACCAAGCAGACTGGGGAACAGTGAGCTGAGGCAGGAAAGGTGAGGGATGGTGGTATCCTAGCAACCATTTTCATACAAACTCTGAGCTGCAGCAGTTCCTCCCATGGCCATGTGCTGTGGCTGCCAAGGGTTAGTAGTTAAGATGCTTACGGGAGATAGCCAAGGAGTGAAGTTGGCGTGTAGGCTGGATATTTTATGTTCAATATTTGGCATATTTTTCCCCTTAATAGAGAAACATTCAAGATCAAATGTATGGAGGGTAAATAATACATCCTTATATAGAAAACATACAACCTATCGGTTTAATAGCAAACTCACCCCTCCAGCTGCATTCCTCATTTTATATCTTTGGTGGAAACACACTACAGAGATGATAGCCAACATGTGATTTTATAAGGTGGCCAACAGCCATAGGGACACACCAGAGACGGTTAAAATTGTGTCAAGTCTTTTTCCAACAGCCACGTTGTTGAGATGTTCATGGATGTAGCTTGCCTGACATTTCTAGGAGACCAGTCTCATAGCAGACATCTTGGTCCTCTGGCTCTTACAACCTTTCCATGCCCTTTTCCACAATAATAGACGGGTTAACATGGAAAATGGAAATCTCATATGGCTGCAACCTCGACAAACAACTACAGGCAACCAGAGAAATTGTCTTCTCCAGAAATAATACCCCAATTGGTTATCCAATATCGATGAGTCAGCTCTGAAATCATGCAGACACAAGTAGCATTATATGGACTGAGCACTGTATTTATAGATTTACAAACACACACACTCACACACACACCTGACGAAAATTAGAAATAAGAAGCCAGAGGCCATGAAATCAAGAAAATTTCTTGAAAGAAATCAAGAAAATTATATGGGAAGGATTAGAGGGAAGAAAATGAAAGGGGAAGATGATATAATTACATTTAAATTTAAAAAGATATACAAAGAAAAATAACACTACAAAAATTGTGTCAAATATTTCTCTTTTTTTCTGGTTTAAGATGAAAAAACTTTAATCATCTATGCAATATTTATACTTGAATATTTAGGTGACTTACAATTTAAAAAAACTCTTTTTATGTGTGTGTGTTAGTGTATGTGCCATGATGCAGAAGTGGGGGTCAGAGGCCAACTGTGGAGATCAGTGGCCATTTTCTACCCGGAGACAAGGTGGCTCTACGTCACTGTTGCATAGTCCATTCGAGGTGGCCCACCAAATAGTGGTCATGAGATTGTGCATTCGATGTTGCTATGGAATGTTTAAAAGGAATTTCAATCCATATTTTTTTGATGAAGTATCTATATATTTTTGGTGTGTTGTCTTGATATTTTAGCTGTTTTCTTAACTAAATTAAATCTATGTAGAGATCAAATTTAGCCCAGTTTGTAGGCTATTTAAATGCTGAATCTGCATTGAAAGAATCCATATTTTCCAGAAAGTTGTAAGAAAACCAACTAGATAACACAATATTTAGTTTATTTGAGGCAGGTTGTTACTATTAGCTATGGACAATTCTGGTAATAATTCTAAATTCCAATTGTAATGTAAATTCTAGAATAACGATGCTAGAAACAAAAGGTGGCTAAACTCACCACAAAGGTGAGTTTAGAATGTGGTCCTAACACTTAGGAAGAAATAGAACTTCTGGTTAGCTGAGCTTGCTGTAAAAACAGAAAAGTTAACATCTCTTCTATTTCATAAAGAACACTGATTTAGGGAAATGAAGATGTATTTGACTCCTATGTCTGACTATAATCTCAGCCTTATCTTCAACTGGGGCCATGACAATGATACCTTTCAAATGAGTATAAGAAGATTAAATGGGCGATCAAAGAGGACAATGCCTGGCATTTAGTAGGTGTTTAATTGATGGGAGATGTCAAGTTACTGCAGTTTGTGTTTTTATAGCCATTGTTCTCTTGAACTGTTACATGTACACACAGTTTTGTAAGCGTGATTAAATGGCACAATCTATGTAGCATCTCAAACACACCACACACAAGCCCTCCAGAGCTACGGGCTTTGGCTACATGGAGCGAGACCTTCAATTTTTTCCAGTGATAAGCAGAATGGTTTGCATACAAAGCCTAATGTTGTGGGACTAGTTTAATCAAAAGTTCTCATGATGTTATCTAATGGTCATAGTTTTATGGTTTGCAGATAGTAACGCTGTAATGTCTGTGGATGAGGCTGAGTTGATTGTTTCAGACCTTTGCTCAGAATTGTTCTGACTTTTATGTATAGTAAGGAAAGATTTGCCAAGAGACTTTAGGAGCCCTAGATTTCACAGGATTGATCCCTGTGTAAAAAACTTCTTTAGAAAAACCATGAAATGTTCCACCTCAAGAAATAACCCTTCTAGATATTTCTACTATGCAGCAACCAGAGAGGGTATTTTGATACACATTTTACAACTAAATGACAAGATGTACTGAAAAAGGCTGTTTCCCATTCTGTCTAGACACCTTTTTCTAGACAGCATCCTGACATATAAGAATAAGCACAAAAATGAACATATTACATCAATCATGCCACCGAGAGGAATGATAAGTTTACAGTTTCCTATGTGGGAGGATATTGATGGTAATTAGCCTTCCTCCCACCTCACCTAGCTTTATGGACCACTCTGCTGTGGTTGTGAGGGCCCGGCTATGCTTCAGCACGTGTTTGAAGAATGCTTTAATTGGTCGGAAGCCTTCTGTGGCTTGCAGGGAGGGGATGTTAAGGAGAATTAATGTTTTTTTCCTTGGTGGGTAAGCTGAGTACTGCTCATAGCTAGTACTCATGGGGATTTCTCCTCGCCAGTGCCTTGTGGGGATTCCATGTCTGAAATAATGCAGTAATGTTCAATAATGTGAACAGGTCCCAAGAACATGTAAGTAAGTAACTACAGAAGGAATTCACATGGAAGGTTACGTTTTCACTCGATACATAGTATAATTTTAAATGAGCCAAGTTCAGGCTGACGTGGAAATCCCATCCACTACCAAATCCTTCTTTGGCTGGAAGACATGAGATATTAGTGTCTAGAACCACACTTTCTGTAATGCTATCAGGACAGTCCTTGAGAAGAACCTGGGATCTTACAAAATGCTTGGAAGCAGGACAAGAAGTTTCCACAAACACTGAACACCTATTCTTGAATCAATGCTTAAAGGTGTGGCATTCAAACATTAAGCCTTTTGAATAATTTCTGCACACTGCATCTAACAAAATAAAGATCTGTAACACACTGAATACCCCCCAAAACAAAGCTTAGTGATTGATACATAATCATACATTTCTAATAACTTATAGGCAAATAAATTATAATTAAAAAAAAGAGGGGCACCATTATTTACATTTTTTTTGAGGAAAAAACGGTAACTAGAAAAGTTGGCATCTGGCATTTCATTTATTGTTAGAAGATACATTTCCACATGGAGACTTACATATTACTAATATGTTACTAATATACATTGTAACTTTTTAAGACCATTTCCCGTTTAAACTTGACAGCAGTCTGAAATACTTTTTATCCCCACTTATTCACATACATACGTCATAGATAAACATATAATTTACATTTGGAAGCTGTAAGGTGTTACAGGTAAGTTCAGTTTTACATCTTAATGATGATGAATTAGAGCTCAGCACAATGCTCTTCACGTTCTAAGCATCCGAGGATGGTATTTACATCTAGTGAAGTAGTGAAAACACACCTCCTTACATACTGTGTGTGTGTGCATGTGTGTGTCTGTGCGCATAGGTGCACGTGCGCATGCGTGTGACAGAACGCTGAGAGAAAAAGAGGCTAACAGCTTGAAAGGCTCAGGGTAAAAGGCCAGCGGGTACCTGGGAGCATTTGGAGGGAAGACAGAAGGAGGTAAAGTGATGTAATTCTATTTCAGTTGAACACATATTTAAAATTTAAAAACTGGTGAAGAAATTTGGCCAGGCCAGAGCTGGGCTATAATTTGGGACATCCACTGACATTATGTGTTCAGGGTTTTCATGCACATAATTATCTGCTGCCCCCTCAGCTCTCTTCGGTATTGAAGTATAATCATAAATTGCTTGCTACAGATCCTGTAACATTTCAGGTTTTGGTTCCACGGAAATTATTCTCAGTGAGAGCATATTTTTAGAGTTGTAGTATCCCTTCTATTTTGGTGAATTTTAAAGCTCTCCCCCTGCTTGCCTTCACCTAGTGATCTTTGTCAGGGATGAGCTCGCTGTGTGCCCTGCCTAGACCAGTTCTCAGTCATTTCACACCCCCCTAAAGACACAGACCCCACAAACTTAACTGAAACTCAGTTTCAGATGGGGATTCTTGGTGAACTGAATTCCCTACCAGCTGTCTTGATCTGATTCACAGTTAGGTAAGGGAAGAATTTTGGTCTGTGTCTTCCATAACCCGAAACTGATGCCAAGGGCAGACTCCCCATTTCCCCCACTAGAAATAAACCACTTCAGAAAATGGGGGGAAATTCTATTTTTACTAGTCTGTATCTGGACATCTTTAACTCTGACTAAAATTGTTTAACCTTTTTCTTTTTGTTTAAGCTGGTAAAATCACTAGATCTGTATTGTGTCATCAATGTCTATTTAATGCAAAGAACAATGGTTGTTTTTGTTTGTTTCTTTGTTTGTTTTTTGTTTTGTTTCTTTATTTTGGTCAAGCAAAGTGTTTCAGGAATTACCAGTGTCCAGGAATTCAATAGTAACATAGCCTCGGATGTAATGTTTCAATTAAAACTTAATAAGCATGCAAGAGATGTATTTACAGTGTATGTTGAGCAGTGGTAAAAAAAACTTGTTTTGCCCACTTTTGCAAACTGGTAGATAGAACATATTTGTTTACTTGTAACATGATAATTCCTGGAGGTGTGAACACTGGGGTATGGGAGAGGTGAAGAGACAAACATTATAACAGGTATTCTGCAGAAGTGTCAAGAGATGCAGAATGTTTCAACACAAACAAAAGATGGTAAGTTGAAAATGATCTGTCCAGGGGTTGCACGAAAGCTCCAAAAGTGGCAAATGATCACACCATGTCACTTGATTCATGAATTCAAGACGGCTCCAAAGTGGAACACTGAACTGGAATGTTTAAAAAGCCATTCCGTTATTACACACTAGCGTTAGGACAGAGAACAAGGAACACATACTTCCCCAGCACATGAAACCAAGCGACGAGCAGAATTCCACGGATTCAACTGAAAGCATGTGTTACCCAATAGGTGAAACGGCCAAGCACACGAATAATACTGGCTTCTCTCGTTGCCGTTGTTTAAGACGCTGAATGATATTTGCACAGGCAACACTTTAAGAATAACAGAACACTTTCGCTTCTAATTTCAAATGCTTTATGATGAATCATGTCTTCAAGTGAATTGTAAACTGTCCCTTTCGCTTTGACATGTCATGCCCAATCTCATCTATTACTTATTTAGTAAAATACTCTTCTCAGAACGCCATGCCTGTAATTTCAGCCTGCTACTACTCTTTAGGTTTTTCAGTGTCCTAAAATCAATGCAAAAAGCCTAGTTTGTGGAAAGTTTTTGCTTTTGCTAAAACTTCATTTCATTTCCTCTTTTTGTGATGTACATCAGACATTTAATTTGAAAGGAGAACATATGCTTAGGAAAAAGGACAAAATCTTACTATTAAATAAGCATGTTTCAAAGAGAAAAGTGATGTTGCAATATGCCAGGGAAGTTTCTAATTTAAAAAGAAAATGCCATTATTTTCTTCAACCGATTCAGTCTCAAGCCAAAAGGTTTCAAAAGACTAAAACTTCATTTTTCTTTTTAAAAAAAATTCATGAATTTAATTCAGTTAATAAAGCAAACACTTGATCATATGTATATGTCCATATACATATATGTTATCAACAAGATTTTGATATAGCAACAAGATATAACAAATCAATAAGATTTTATAATATTAAAGAGTATTTGCTGTGATAATGGAAGTTTTAATACTATTAGCATAATTATTTGGTTATCTTAGAGTAATAATCTTCACCTGAAAGTTACCTTAAACTCTTTAAACTTATATAAATATGTTCTGTCACCAAAGTATTCCACAGAAAAAGGTAAAAGTAGGCATATGCAGCCAGCTCACCCTGGCACGAGAATGGTTCTTCCCAGCAGGCTAGTCTGCTAAGCTAGGTCAAGTGTTCAGTTAAAGGGTTTTGGAATTTTGTTTAGCTTTTTTTTTTTTTTTTCTTATTTTGATATAACTTTTATTTTCTGGATCTTTAAGAACATTGTTATACAACATTACAAAACCAGCCTGTTTAACTTTCAAAATTTCAATATCAAAATAAACAAGAACAAATCAGATGGGCAAACAGTTAAATGATTTTAGGACAGTGCAGTTTTTTTACTGTCACATATCATTACAGATTAATTACTGTGAAAACAGAATAAATACTTGAAATTTTGCCCTAAGAACAAATCAACAAGATTCTGTAATATTAAAGAGTATTTCCTGGGGCAATAAAGGTTTTGACACTATTAATATAAACCTACTATTAATTTAGAATAACAATTTTAACCTCAAAATTACCTTAAACTCTTTTTAAAACAATTTAAATAGAAATAGCTTAACACTTATAAGATATTTTATAATATAAGCCTCCAACATTAAGATATTTCTCATTATTTTTATTTGATTTCATAAAGAACAACTTTTTGTGCTTTTCCTTACTTTTTAAAGAATGTGCACACATATTCACACACAAACATGCCCTCACATGCTAACAGTGCAATCCCATGCTTAAAACACAGTGTAACATGTTTATGTATTTTTGCACAGTTATACAACAACAGATATTACTGTGGAAGGAACAACACTACTAATAATCTATTTAAGAACAAAGTTTGAAACTAATGTGGTAAATAATAAGTCATAGTAAATTAAGAACACGACATTGTCCTAACTTCCACCACTGTTAAAATGGAACATGCAGTGTCTAAAAGAAACTTAGGGATGCATCTACCATATGCCAATGGTAACACATATTTGAAAACATCACTTATTTTAATGATTATTAGATTGAGGCAGCTTGACAGCAGCAGATAAATCCTCCTTCCAGCACGTGTCATAGAAAAGTTGATTTAGTTGTGCTAATAATTCCCAGCATTCCCAGCAGTCTCCCAGAATTCCATGCAGTGTGTCTGTCATGGAAAGAGTCAGTGTGAAGATCTGAGCCACTGGAATCTTAAGGTGGCTATCCAGCACCTCTCACACAATAATATCTGTGACATCACAGAACTCTTACCCACCACAGTTTGTCTCTGAAGGTGTAGCTCCTACCTTTGTGTCAGAATTACATCAATATTCCCGGCTGATGGTCTTTTTAATACCGTCAGT
This sequence comes from Psammomys obesus, assembly GCF_907164565.1. NCBI lineage: Eukaryota > Metazoa > Chordata > Mammalia > Rodentia > Muridae > Psammomys > Psammomys obesus. The sequence continues at coordinate 33,553,837 of NW_026593286.1, read as the reverse complement.
AAAGATCGTAGATTATCAAGTATTAGTTTCAGCATACTGATACATGAATTTAAACTTTTGAAAATTAAAATTTATTTCTCTATTTCTATCTGTCTCTATCTTTCTCTCTCATGTGTCATGTCTGTACATGTGTGTGGTATATCTGTGTGTGGTATATACATGTAAGTGTACAGATGTGCATGCCCATGCAAAGCACATGCAGAGACCAGAGTAGCATGTCTGTTGTCTTCCTTATTGGTTTCCACCTTGCTTTTTTTAGACGGGGCTCCTTGCTAAGCTAGAACCTTGTCACCATTTTTGCTAGGCTTGCTGGCTGGTGAGCTGTGAAGAAACTTGCTGAGTCTTTGTCATCACGCTGATGTCACAGGAGCATGCAGTATGTCCAGCTCTACATCAGCATGTTGGGGACCTGACTTCAGGGACTCATGCTTTCACAGCCAATGCCATGGCACAATGAGTCATTTCCTTACCCCAAATTTTGACTTTTGAATGGCATTTTTAATAATATGACCTTATCTAAGACAAGGTATTAATCTTTTTTCCTTGGCCCTGTGATAAGTTGGAAACAGTCAACCTAAAGAAACCCCTTTCCCCTCTCCTTATGCCATTCTAAGGGGCAGCAAGAACACTGAAATTCTCTTCCTTGGGCTACAGTATGACACTCAGGGCACGGAATCTAAGATGGAGCCATCTTATGTTTCTCTTGACTGTTTGAAATCTTTGGGGACATGAGCAATGAATGCTGGGAAGTTTTTCTTTTTCTCCTGTTTTCTGTTTCAAAGACAATAAATAATAAATAATACACAGAAAAAGCTTAAAATATGTGCAGCATACTCTGAGAGAGCACCTAGTAGAGCTGGAGAAGGCAGGCCAGAGGCACAGTGTCTGCCTTAGCCGTCTTCTTTGAGGCAGTATTACAGAGTTACCAAAGGAGCTAATCTAAACAACCGATGCAAAGATGCTCTCTGCGATGGGAGATCTGCACTTGTAGCTTTCTCACAAAGTACTTTTCCATGGGCGCATTGGAGAATCCCTTCATTTTTAACGGCATGCGTTCAGGGGTCAGTTTTGTGTGGGTGAACTTAAAGTTTTCCTGGCCTCTTTAAAAGTGCACTAACTTTTCCCAGATGAGTTATTTAATAAATGGGGACTGCTGTTGCCTCTGGTTGGCTTCTCTCCCATCTGCTAACCAGTGCAGGAGTTGGAAGCGACGTGGCCCTTGGTTGTATCGCATTGTGTGTGACACAATGCACAGCTCCCACCGTGGTCTCCAGATTGAAGGCACTTCCTGTGAAATCAGCAGGGCGGGCAGCTGAAGAGCGTGTGAATATTGTGCATTTGTAAATATTTGAGCGCATCTGCTGAGCTCCCTCCTGAAAGAGCACTGGGGAAACCCTCCCTGTGCTGTGCCACGCAATGCTGTTACCCTGCTCTAATTGCCAAGTCTGTTGAGTGTTTTTCTCATGCACACAAAAATTAAACATCACTCTCCTCATTCATGATTAATTCAGCTGTAGTGTTGCACTGTGTCACACTGCATTTTTTAAAGTAATTGTTAAGTTCGGCCTCATAATGAGAGCAGTTTTAATTAACTTTTTGTCAGTTAGTCTTTTTTTCCTCATACATTTTCCATATCTGGTGTGTATATGGTGAGTCTCTGCCCAGGGGTTCGAAGCCCCTTGATGTGAATGCTTAAGCCACCAAATGTCAGTGGGTTTGAGAGTGGAGAGAGTTCCCCACCCCCAGCTACTGTTCTGCTCAGCTTGCCTGGCCCTGGCTGCTTATGTCCTTTGCAATAACCAGCTCCTCTATTGTGAGATCATTTAGGACCCTCCAAGTTCTGCTTTCCCCCCATTTCCTAGATGTGCTATTTATATCGAGGAGAGTGTGGGTAGACAACAGAAGCAGAAAACGGTAGTCTGTAGCACGTGAGGGTCACGGTCCGGCTGCTGGGTCAGACATACTCAGAGCAGGGCACTGGACATGCTAAAGGGTCTCTGAGTAACTTCTGCCTGCGGATCAAGCTCTTGCTCAGCCTATTTTCTAGAGGGATTTTCTAGAGTACCAAAGTCACTTATCTGAACTGTTTTTATACAGTTTCTTCATCAACTCTGTGTACTTAATCAACATGTCTGTCTTCATCCACATATTTTGCTCCTAAAATATTTTTTCTCCAGTGGACATCCAATTCCATGTTAAGTAATACATGTCTGTAACTTTTTTTTTTTACTCTCAAAATATTAAATATTTAAAAATAATGTATTGGTTTTCCTGGAAACTAAAAAATGTCAACTATTTCTAATAGTGTTACTGTTTTCACTTCTTTGAGCAGTACCAGCCATTTGGTGATATGTATAAGTTGTATTTTCAAGATATTGCATGCGATTTTCCATGTTGAAAAGCATGGGATTGAGGAAATAGGAACTGATAATTCCCCTTTTAGAATTTTAGGATAAGATATTGAGAGGTTAAATAAACACATCACATACTGAATTTGCTGATTAAACTAGTTAAACAGAGTGAGGCCACACCCTAGAGGAGAGAACACATTCACAGTCTGGATGAGTCTGAAGTGCTGCCATCTTGAATATGTCAATTGGTCTGCTGTGTTGAGTTTCCCTTTAATAATCTGTGCTATTCAAGAGATTCTTACCCGAGAGACACATTAGATTATACTATCTCAGCAAGCTGTATTTGGTATAAACCTTTTTTTAATCTCAAAAGGATTAAAAATGTATGTGAATCAGAATCTGTCCAATCTTGAGTGCTGCATTTGCAAGTAAATGGACAGACAGGCATGTTAAACCTTCGAAGTATAGAGAGGTTAGAAGGACTATTTTCTTGACTAAGTGGAAAGATTTTGTGCATTACAGAGATTTTCTGATGATGAAATCATTTTAATGTGTTTAGCCCGGTGTAAAGTTCTAATGGACTGATGGTATGTCATGTTATGACACATTTTTGTCACTGTGTAACACAGCGCAATAGACACAAGAACCTATTATAGCCTTCATCAGGGTTCTATTCTCTCTTTGTCTTCCAAGACTAAGCACATCCCTGTGCATTTCTGGAGTACTCCTGCTTTAGTTTCTCCCCTCAACCTAGCATAAGGGCTTAAGAAATCATTGCTAAAATCAAAATAAATGCACCGTCTTGGTCTTTCATTAATTAAACACTATTTACTATTTCATCACTTGAAAGAAGGGTGAAGCATACATGGCTCTTGTTCTTCAAACATTTGAAAACTTTCAAAGTTGAGTATAGAGTGACCCATATAGACAGATAATCCTAGAAGTTTGCAGACAATGCGTATTTGGTTTTCTACAGTAGAAAAAGACTTACAAGAAGGCAGAGATTGCTTGACTCTTGAATATGGAGGCATTTTACCCAGATTGAAAATAATGCTGGCTGAGCACAGCTAGGAAAGGATGTGCATTCTAGCACACAGAGAGTCAAGACCAGAGGGCTATGACAAATGTCACGCCACTGTCTCTTCACCCAGTTCCTTCTGTTGCCATGCTGAAATTCTATAGCCTCATTGGAATCAGGTGGTTGTTGCACAAGATGATGAGGTAGAAGAAGTGAAAACCAGGCCCAGGGGCTCTTGGAGAATACTGCAAGAGCAGAGGAGGAAGTAATGAATGGAAAGTTCAGGGTGGATTTAAAGAATTAGGGGTAACTGAGGTTATGGCACAGCCAAGAAAATGTCATTTGCTACCCATAAAAAGTCATATTTCCCCATGTTAATCCTTTTGTTGTATGTGAATGCAAGGAATTTAGCCTTAATTCTGCTTCTTATATGGTTGAGAAATTCAGATCACTGTTCATGCTTTTCCAGAACTCTCTTGCTTGCTCTTTGTACTCAAGTACAAAGTATGATGGCTGTATTTCAACTCTGACTTGGATGCTGAGTGGGGTGGGAGCATAGATGTCATAGCAATGTGTCCAAATTTGCTTTATCTTTGAAATGTCGTGAATATGGTGCTTAAAATGATTCATCAGTGCTGTGCATTTTTCTAACTTAGAATCAATTTATAATACTACTGTCTTAACTTCAGAGTCCTAATGTGAAATGTGTAAATACATAAACTTTATTAATATGCAGTTTCTTTCAATGTCTAAACTTGTCATTTAACATATATATTAAAAGATACTATATAAATGGTATTAGCCATACATCAGTACTTGAGAAAATTTGAATTTTCAGAAATTCCTTGTAGTGAAAAAAATTGCGATACAGGACAAATATATTAGGGTACTAGTTTTCACGATATTGAATTCCAAATTAATGCCACTGTGTCATACAACAGCAAATAGTTTTAGAATTCATTTGTAACCAAAAGCAAACGGCCATTTAATCAGGCTGCTAAGTTTACAAAGTATTTTGTCATGATTTCACATAATGAAAAAATAAATAAAAACAAAATAGAATTCACTGCTATACATTTTTACTATGTGCTAGCACTTACAGAGATCCCATTTAAGAACTATTTTTCATTGTTGGACATTTATGACTGGATCTACTTTTAATTTTCATAGCTTATTAAAAATAATTTTAATTATAATTGAAGAAAGAAAAATGTAGAGGACTTTGGATCATGGACATATGTGACGTGCCCACAAACTCAATAAAAATGTCAATTACTGAAGAAGACCCTCAAGGAGCTCGTTTTGGAAATGAAAGCCCACAGTGTGCAAATGTGCTTTGTAATCGGGGATTTCTAAACTAATATCTGGTAGCAAGGTTTCGATTACTGAGCATAAAAAAAATTCATTTGCAGAAATCTAAAGTGGAATTTGAAGTTCTCATAATCCAAACCAATATGAAACCGAGAAACTCAATTTCAGTCTCTTTTCTCTCATGATGCAAAATGAGATGTGATTAACACGAATTTCATTATTATTCCATTGAGAAGATCTTTTTAAGGTTAAATCTGTAAAACAAAACAAAAACGCTGTGAAAGAATATGTGTATCTATAAAGTGATTTTACATTTAAAATTGTTTTGAGTGGAAAGACCTCTGTGTAGAATCCATGGTGCACATACTAAACTGGTTGATTTGGAGCAGAAACAAGTGATACTTTTAATGTTCTGTCCATTCTAAATTTCAGAATCCAACCCTCATTCACACTTTGGATACTCACAGCAGTTGAAAAGCACAGAATCCCTACCTCTCCCCCCCCCACCAAATCTCTTTTCAGTATTGATTAAAAGTGTGTGAGCTGTTACTATCTAAAAGTGTCAGCCAAGATTAGAACAAACAGACAACAAAAATAAAGCAGCTATTGTAGGGACAGACACGGATTTCAGAATCAACTGTAAGAAATAAAAGGCTCTGCTGCTTTCTTCTGTACTCCACGGAAGGCACAGTTTGCAGAATTTTTATTGGCACTCTGCCATCCTTATTTTCATTTATCTGCCTCAAAGCACCATTTCGAAAAGTGCAAAAGCATGTTGTTGATAAAGTAGATTGTTTATAGCCGAACTGAAAATTTCTGAACAACATGTATTGTCATAAAGTGGGGGAGGGAGGGCAGGGAGAATGCACCTGCAGCTGTTTGAAACCTCTGTCAGCACCACTGGAAAAAAAAGGGGGGGGGGACGGGGAGAAGATGGGTTAGTTTGCCCTACAAAATTTAATAAGCAAATTTTTATAAACTGTATTAAGTGACAGGCATTACCAAAGCCATAAAGTCCTCCGAGGCTTTATTTCTTGAAATGCTTTCCCAGCACATTGTCCCCACATTGCAGTCTCCTTTATGGTGTTGGGTTTTGTAATGTACTCAGCCACACTGGGTGATTTCAATGATAGTAAATCCTGCCCTGATGTGTCCCCATGTGTGCCATCGTCATTTTAATACTTCTGCAGCTAAGTACCACGGGGCATAAATTTTAGCCCTAACTTCGGTCGCTTCTCGGTATATTTTCTTGTCACTGTTTTAGCAAAAAGCATAGCCAATGACTGTGAACTACAAATATGCCCGAACAAATGAAAAAAGTACAAGAAAGAGAGTTCATATCCCATAATTATACAGGAAAGCATTATGGTTGATAAAGTTGATGTACTCTATAGGTGACTCTTATAAATCATTTAAAAGTAATAACTTTAGTAAAGCAGACTCCTCGGATGACCAGACTAGGACCTTAAAGTCATTTGTTGGGATTATGATAAAAGGAAGAAAGTGGAAAAACATTTTCTAGAATGAAATGTGTTTAAGAAGAAAGGCTGCAGTAGTTAGAATTTCTGTCTTTGGCTATGCTGCTGTTTACGTGGAATAGGCAATGCCCTTCTCTGGGATCTGCCACTCACACACTTCTTGCGTTCATTTTTCTCTTTTCTCATGGGATGGTCCATCAACATTTATCTAAACATTCTTTCCCCTTTCTATTTTCTTCTGTGCATTCTCCACCTGCTGACAATAATACCTCTACTCTTTATTCCCTTTAAATTGATTTTAAAATGTGTCTTCACGAATTTTCAGTGTCTTCTAATTTGAACAATTTGGGGAGGAGCGGGGGGGGGGATCAAGACAGGGTTTCTCCTTGTAGCCTTAGCTGTCCTGGAACTCACTCTGTAGACCAGGCTAGCATTGAACTCATTGAGATCCACCTGCCTCTACTTTCCAAGTACTGGGATTGAAGGTGTGCACCACTCTTACTCTTTCGATTCAAACTTCTTAAATGAAATCATTTGTACTTTGACTATATCCACTCTGCTTAGAGTTTGTTTAGAAATAATATTTATCATGCTCAATTAAAATTTAAATTTTAGATCAAATGAAAAAAAAATCAGTATAAGTTTGTCCCATTTTATTACTGAGACCATTTTGGTTTCAGTAATAAAAAAATGTAATAATAAAGTAATTTTAAGTAATAAAAAAGTAAAAAAAAAAAAAGATGTTTGTCTGAAATTCATGATTACCCAGACCCCACCTCATGCTTAGTATGTTTTATCTGGTTCTAGCATCTATGCTATAGTTTCTCATGTTTTACTCCAAGGTTGTTCTCCGTATTGCTGACACCACTGAATGCCAGATGAGTAATATCTTCAAATAGTACAACCTTTTGTGTTAGCATTTAAACTCTGCATGGGTAATGGGCTTAGGGTTGTAAGCAGCAAAACTGTTGCTTTTGTTTGTTTGTTTTTCCATTCTTACACAGCACACCCACGTCTGCTGACTCCATCCATGTCAGTCAGAAAGAGAGCAAAGCTCAAGAAAACATGCCTAAAAGTTTTTTCTCCATGAAATCTGAAAGCGATAAATCTTATGTCTGCTTCCAAATCATCAAATGGAAGCCAGTCACATAATCGTGCTCACTCACACGGGGTCTGCAGATGTAAGCCGGCTCTTCCCAGGAAGCAGGGAGGCTACCCTACCAAGGGGCTAGCTCACTGTCACGCGGACATGCTGAAAGGAAGCTCGGTCACACTGAAGGGTCAAGACAGCACAGGCAATGGCTGAAAGATATTTTACTTTCCTGGAATCCACGATGGTTTTTCTTTTCTCTCTCTCTCTCTCTTTAGTTTTAGTTTATATTTATTTGTTGATGGGATTAAATAGTGCAGGTGCCTCTAGAGGAAAATAAAGTAAAATATTTTGACATTAAATTGACATTTTCCAAGACTCCACACTACTACCTTACAGGTTAATTATCGGGAGAGGTATCCAAGGTGGCTTGGGAAAGACAAGGCAGTTTTATGTGGAATATGGGCAAACCATTCCACAAAGCAACGTGAGGAAGCTTGCCAAGGTATGCAAGTACCCCTGCAGCAGATGAATTGGAAATTTCTGTTTGCAGAGCTGTCAACATAGACCCTCTTCTAAATACTAATTGCTTAACAAACAAGGTATTAAGATCTTTAAAATAAGTGCTTCTTTGTCATATATGTGTATTTATAAACATAGGAAGGAAATCTCTCCATGCAAAATATTTAGAGTTAGGTGCTGTTGTAGGTAATTAGTGGGAAGCGCTGTATGTTTTCTAATCCACCTGCTGCTGGAAGCAGATGGCAGCTTATTTCTGCCCATGTGACCTACAGATTCTTCAGGTTTGCCACAACGCTATGACGATGGTAGTAGCATTGTTCCCTTCCCAGGTATGGCTAGGAGCCTGGTGTCTATAAGTAGCTTGCTTTTCTCCTTGGCCCCATCTCAATCTTCTGGGAAGAAATACCGCCAGAGAGGGTATGGGTGTGGTCGAATCAAAGGGCATTTGAAAAGATGATTTTAGAAGCCTTTTTTTTTTTTTTACTTGCAAAAACGGTTATAATTATTGCAGTGCTGTTATTTCCAGTCTTACAGTGAAAAGGATACCTTTGTGGCTTATATGCTGTATCCATGATTATAGCAAGCAATCAAACATACTGAACAGTGCAGAGCTCCCTGTTAAATCTCAGCCATTACAGCCATCCCAAGCTCTGTCGACATGTCCAGATGCTCAGCTTTTTACCTTCACAACAAATAGTGCACACTTTAAGTTTATTAAACCCAATTACAATATGCTCATTTAGCACATTTTTGAGATTTGCTTAGCAACAAAAATCTCAAAAACGGTATTTTTTTTCCTTTTAACTATCCTTATCTAGTTATAACAATTTGTATTTAAGATAAAATGTAATAAAAACTACAAATGATGTCTTAGCATCATTGTAGTGTAGGAGTTAAAATGTGTTAATGAAATTAATAAGGTAAACATAATTCATAACATATGCCATGCTGTAGTTCTAAAAAAACTTAGCTTCTCTGTTAGACAAAAACCTTCACAGTGTGAATCACAACATTTGAGGCTGCCACAACTCAAATAATTGCCCAGTCATCATTCAGGAAGCTCGTCCTTTCTTAAAGGAATTTTTTTTTTTTTGCAGGTGATTTTTCATGCTGCCCATCAACTTGCTTGAAATTTTGTCAAGGCCCTTGACTGAGTTCTTCAAGAACTCTTCTTTATGTGTGGACAAAACCTGCAATATTTCCTCTAAGCCTGTGGTTCTCAACCTATGGGTCGTGACCTTTTTGTGGGTCTCATATCAAATATTTACATTATGATTATAAAAATAGCAAAGTTACAGTTATGAAGTAGCAATGTAAATAATTTTATACCACAAGGAACTGTATTAAAGGGCCGCAGCATTGGGAAGGTTGAGAACCACTGAAAGTCTTTTGGATGCTTGGGAATGTGCTGGCTTCTAATAGGTTTCATACAGGCACCACTTTATTGTTGGTTAAGGCATGTATGCCCTGTGCTTCCCTAAACTGAAGGATGCTTATCTGAGCAGTTGATTGCATTGTACAGTTTTAGTGAGATGTTCTGAAGACCTCGTGAGTGACTCAATGGGTCAGTCCTTCACTCTCTTGAGACCATGAGCACAGACCATGAGCATCAGAATATGTCTGCAGTTCCTCTGGAGATCATCAGACCTTATTCCCCTTTGATCGAGGACATATTTGTAGGCTCAGAACTAGTTTACACAAAATCTAAAGAATATTGTTAGTACTAAGTGACACTTAAGTACACACTAACTTCTTCGAGAATTTGATTCTTGCACTCAGTGTCTCCTCCTGGATCAGCGGCATGTGCAATATTCTGAGCTTGCTGCTAACTCTGATGCAGAGGCCTAGCCCAGAATTACAGAATCGGATTTGCAGCTTAGTACGATTGTGTTTGCGTGTTAAGTTTTAAGCATTGAAAAGCAGGCCTGAGAAAGTACACTGCAATGTCTTTCATTCAGATGGGGACCCAGCCTCTTTGAGCCTGGAGTGCGCAGCTTGCTTTGAGCTCAGGTCTGTTGGATGCTCACATTCGCACATTTCCACCATACTTCGCTGCCTTCAGCACATGTAGCCAGCTTTTAAAGACAAATGAAAAATCGTCACCAATCCCCCCCCTCTATTTTTACTAGCTTTCGAATATTCTGGCAATGGTGTCCAGAAGGACTAGCACAAGTTTAGATGGCAGTGAAGTCATGCATTGCTGGAGGAGACCAAATTTTGTGGGAAGATCGATAGCATAGATTCTTGTGGCTTTGCACAGTTCTATTTTTGAATGTTTGGAGGATCCTATTTATTAGACTGTGTTTGCAGAATCTGTCAGTAAACATCTTTTCTCTGTTAATATTTAACCCACCATCTCTTTCAAGCTTCCATCTTTCTGAGCCTCCCGGTCCCACATGCTTTTTAATCCACTAATAGCACCAAACTGTCTCTCTGGTGCAATAAAAGTCTTCTATTTTATGACTTCCTTGAATTACTACCATAACTTATAATTTGCCAGATTTGTTTTGCCTTCAAATCTCTTACTTCACTCTAGCCACATGAAAAATGTCACACCCTATGCTTTTTCCTCCCCAAACTCTAATGCTTATTTTTAATATCCTAATAGTTCTTTCCGAGAAGAAGTCCATCCTGCTGCCAGCCATGATGTTTTACTCGCCATTCAAAGGAACTTTTAGAAACTTTCCCTATAAGTATTGGGAAACACTTAAAATAAATTTTAATTGTTATTAAAATCAAGGAAAGATTTATTAGATTACGTAATTGAGAAAAGCACTCAGAATGTTTATAGAAACTAAAGAAAGAATAGAGGAAAAATTGGATTCCCAATTTCAATGATTTCTAAGATAGTTTTTTTTTAAATGACTCAGTGAAACACAGGCTGAGTTTCTGAAAGCCAAGACACAGGATTTTCTTTCTTTCTTTTCTTTTCCTTTGTTTGTTTCTTTCTTCCTTCATTCCTTCCTTTGTTCCTTCCTTTCCTCCTTCCTTCTTTCCTTTCTTCCTTTCTTTTTTGGAGTAGCAGCCATATATATCTTGATCTTACTTGAAACAAAAGAGCATAGTTTGAAGTGAAGATAATTTTATTTTTATTGTATTTATTCAAGAGCTTGAAGGTGGGGACCAATTCAATTTACAGCTTCCTGTCCTAAAAAGAGAGAGACAAACTAATAAATATGAACAGAATTTTTTTTCCTTTTATCAGATATTAAAAAAAGAAAACTGACATCAGGTTTGTGTTGGGGCAGTGTTTCTAGAGAAACTGCGCAGAGGAATGGACACTGCAGAAGATACAGAGATATGTATCCCTTCCTGTCCTTCACTTTAGACTGTTACTAGTGTCATTGTCGGCCTTCCCTATTTCTAACAGGCTTTGGTCTTTGCATCAGAGCCTATCTGATCAGTAAGTCCTTTGTCAATGTTTTGGCAACATCAGAAACTCTCCCACATGAAGTAGACTACCTGAGCAGATAGTAAATTAGCTTCAAGACCCATATAACTTATCCATTCCCCCCTCTCCCCCCAAATACTGGAAAACCATACTAATTGTCCACAGCTGAACCAAATACAAATGTCCTCTGGAGTTCTAAGTCAGATGTTTCAGAGCATGTAAAGAAGTGAACAGACAGGAGGGACAGTAAAACCAGCTTTCCCACATGCAAAGCAGCTGTTAAGTTACTGAACATAACTTCATACAGATTCAATTACTGGGGGAAATGCTTGTAGCCTCATAGCTGGATATATCAATCAAGATATACAAAGGAAAGTGGTGTGTCATTTAACTCAGTTTTATTTCTGAAAGAGGGAGAAAAGACTTGAAACATTCATTTGGAGATGCCTGTTGACTAGCTATTGACAACATTTCATAGAAACCTTGTGTGGTAGCTGATGTTTTGTGTGCTCAGAACTGATCATGAAATGTACACACACACACACACACACACACACACACATATATATATATATATTACACTGTAAAGCAATGTTGCAATGTTAACTCTTTTATTGTACAAAATAGTGATGGAGATGTTAGATACAATGTAAGATTTTCAACATAAAAGTTAGGTTGCTATTACTGACACAATCTTTTGAATCAGTCCCTATCTCAAAATCTGAGAAAACACAACTTGGAGCTGAAAAGTAGTGTTTTTAGTGGAAAATAATGTAATGCAAGAATATATTTGTTCTACTTTGTTTCATTTGAGAGTTCTATAGCTAACTTACTTTAATTTACTATTATAATACTTGTTTATATGAAAAGAATAAAATGCAAAACGAAGTTGTCCTAGTCCTAGACACCATGAGTCATATATATATATATATAGTTGGATCATTAACAATGGAGGTTGAAGACTCCAAAGAGTCTTCATATTTCTTCATAAAGAGAAGTCTTCACATTTCGCTCTGAAGTCCCCTCTGTGCTAGGTGCTTTCTAGAATGCAGTGGCAACTGGGCTGAACAGGTACACTGAAGTTTCAGCACCAGAAATGACTGCAGTACAGTGCTCTTTCCAGTTGTGTTCAGACTTCTCCACATGAAGTGAGAGGGAAAGCCATGATGAAATTCCTGTAATCCCAGCACCTGGAGAGATGCCTTAGGAGGAATGCCTGGTTGCTCCATCCTGAGCTAAACAACAAGAGCTTGCCTCAAAGCAAAAGAAAAACACTGTCGCACTTCATCAAAACTGAACCTGGGGTTCAAAGCAAACTCTAATCCTAGACAAAATTAAAATGATTTCCCTCTTATGAGTGAAAGTACGTTCCATTTAAATAAATACCATTCCCATGCTAAAATAATGGTTATGATTTATTCAATGTTGAATAAGCAAAGAAAAATTGATAGGCAGGGTTAGATGGCTATAAACTAAGAAAAAATGCATAATAGCAATCATTTAGTAGAAATCTAAGTGCTGAAGGTACTGGACAAGATTGATATAAATAGATACAAGTAATACATGAAAAACAAGATATTAAGAATCTTACTAGATAATTTGTATATTAAAAAATCAGATAGACATTCAATTCTTGAAATAGTAACTGAAATTATACATAGACACTTTTAGTCATTTATCAGATGAAGTTAAATAAAAGAGAAAAAAGATTAGCCCTCTTGAAGGCAAGAAAATACGAAGCATTCGGAATGAACCACAGGGAGAAAAACAAGTGTAATTCGGAAGGAAAGTGACAGAGATATCTATGTCATCAAGGGACATTACTTGCCTGTAGTCCCCAAGAGGGAGCAGCAAAGGAGAAAACACTGTTCTCAGAGATAACAGCTGAAATAAAAGTTAACAGAAAATGAGCTTAACAAATATTCTGAATGCAAACGCAGTTATGAACAATAAAATCCATACTGTGAATCACAAGAAAAAGTTGAAAACCAGAGACAAAGAGAAAAAAAAAATCTTTAAAGTACATGGATGAGGAAGAAAGAATGAAGACCTAATTTCATAAACACAAACAAGGAAGTGTATTTTCCTCCTTTCCTTTCCCCCTTGATAGCTACATGCTGAAGTCGACATGTCCTTCATCTTACAGCTTTGCATGTTCCAATTCTGGTTCATGGGGCAGAAAAATAAACCTTAACCTTTACAGGAGAGGAAAAACTCCCCAGTTTTACTTTCATCTCCATTTCTCTCTCTTGGTTTTCAGAGCCTGGTCAACGTGTGTTTGCGATGGTTGCAATACGGCCTCACAATAATAGGAAGCACTCTTTCCTACCTCTTCCCTTATATTCAAACAGTTAGCCCCGGACATAGCCACTGTCAAGGCAGAACTATCGTCCCAACCCTGCTGAAGGACAGGAAGAAAGAGGAGTCCCGAAAAACTAGAAAGGCGCAACAGTTGGTAGGAAGAAGCTTAGGAGATAGATGCACTGACTGTTACTATAGTCTTGGGGCCTGCCCTGAGCTGTCCATCACAGATCTAAGCCCAAACCATCTGTGAAAGGCTTTAAAGCACTAACGAACTCCAGCACATATCCCTATTACCACAGAGTTCCCAACTAACCACTGATTGGCGCGAGCCAAACTGTATTGTACTGTGAAGTCTCTGAAAACCAGACTGACATTTTGAAATTGAAACAGTTAGGCTGGTCGGAGCTTGCAGCTTGAAGTTGACTAGAATTTTTTGTTGTGTCACAACAAAGAAATGTGCATTCTTCATGGATTTTAGAAATGCCCAGGTTCCCATAAACTAACACCTAAAGTATCATGGATATACTTCAGAATTACTCACTTACTAACCATGCAAAGAAACCTTGACTCACATGTGTGTGAACACATATGTATTAAACGCAATGGCCTTCATAGGGTGGTAATGCTCTCTCCAGGAACCAAGACCAGCTACTAAACACCCCAGTGTTTCTCACAGAGGTGCGAGAAACCTCCCATCCAGTTCTTGGTTAGGAGTGTCCAAGAGGGCCTTAAGGGCTATTGGCACACTGTACTTGTTTGCTCTCAGAACCCAAAGGAAAGACCCTTTATCTGAAGACACTCTTTGGTCGCACACACTTCGGTCTCAGTACTTGGAGAAATCGTTCTGACTGTGAACACAGTGTGACCACTGGGCTCTTGCTCCAGCCACCAAGCCATCCCTATTCGCAGCAATATCTTTCCTGTCGCAGCTAGTTTATTGCAGCGATAGATATTTTCTTTTTTGAACTGCTTTTATTAGGAATTTTATCACAGCCATGAAGTCAGTGCATTAAAAACTGGTTATATCTATCTATTGATTGCTCATTGACAATAAATAATTGGAGATCTAAAATTTTGTTGTATAACTTACAGTAGATAAAATTGGAGAAATATTTATATTTTTATGTTTTATATATTCTGTGTTATTTATTTATTATACATTTTATATACTATTTTTATCTCCTCCTAACAAACCCTAAACTTATTCTTCTGTCAAATCCTCCTTTGCACTCTCAAAGAGCGCAAAGTGTAAACTGAGCTGTTTTCACAAGGGATGCCTGCAGGATCATGGGGCAGTAGCTCTTCCCATGAGTGATCCTTGAATGCTACATGTATGTTTTCCTTATTAACTGTGTATTTGCAATTCTTCGCAAAAATGTATTTATATCATGGTTATTTAGCTAAACTACTTGTAGAAAAGTAGAAGGAAATTAGGTTGTATGACCCTACCTTTAAATTTTTTATTTTATTTATTATAAATTTTAAATAAAACTTAGAAATTTAAAAAACGTATAAACAAATTTTATTTATTATAATTATTTATTTATTATATATATGAACACTGCAAATTACTGAAAAGGTTAACACTTCAGAAGATGATGTTATGAAAACTGAGCATCTATATTTAAAAGCAACCTTGACTTAATATTTTCATACACTATAAAAAATTAATACAAAGTAGATCACAGTTATAAGGGCAAAATGTAAAACTTAAAATATAGGAAAAGTATTTGCGACATGAGGTTTGTTAAAGTATTCTGAGATAAAACATTAAAGCATGGAATGTAGAAGGAACTTTTGGCAAACTTGAATCTATCCAAACTGTAGGATTGAAGGAAAGAGCGCAAACTGGAAGAAAATATTTAAAATGTGCATATCCAACAAAGCACTTGAGGCCAAATATTTAGACAACCTGGAAGCCCAAAAGTAAAAACCAAATAGTTCAAAAGTTAGCAAAATTCTCGAATAGCTGTTTCACCAAAGGGGATGTATACAGAGCAAATGAGGGAGGTTCAGCTTTGCACTTACACAAGACAACAGTGCACGTCTCTTAGGACAAGCAGCTTAAAAGCTAGTTCTGGGCCATGTGCTCATCATTGAGTGGAGGAACTTTTCAGGCATTTTTTTTTTTTTACCAGAAATGTAAACTTCTGCAGCCATTGGGGGAGATGGATTCTTCTAAAGTATGTTTTCATTTCTTCCATATATGAACTAGCATTCAAACACCTAACAATTACAGAAAAATGTTAACACAAATTTTCACATGGATCTGTTCCTAAGTACCCAAACACAAAATAATTCAAATTAGTACAACAGGTGAACGGATTCATAAAACATAATTGTTTTTAACAAAACAATGAAAAAGGTATTGATATACACATCCTTTTGTGGTAATCACAAAGACATTATTGTGAATAAAAAGAGTGTGTCTCCGGAAGGTAAGTACTATGTGACTCCATCTTATTAACATTCTCAAAAATGACAAAACTACAGGGATTGGTAGAGAATTGATAAGGGGTAAGAACATGGGAAGTTGTATATATTATTGATTAAAGTACAAACTAATCTGGAAAACTCTTTAATAATAAATAATAACCAGTTCTTTGATGCAGTGACTCCAATCCTAAACATGTACCCAAAGAAATAAATGTGTCTACACAGACACAGTAGAGAGACAGGCAGAGAGAGAGAGAGAAAGAGAGAGAGAGAGAGAGAGAGAGAGACTGAGATGGTGACACACCATTCACAAGAACCAAAAATTGAAAAAAACAAAACAAAACAAAACAACTATCACAATATATAGGGACTTTTTTATGTATTTATGCCATGGAAAATTGAACAAAAGGCTCCAGGTTTGTTTGTTTTTTTAAAAAAAAGCACACACTGTATGTATTCATCTATGGAGAGAATATAATAGGCAAATTAACGATCTAGTGTCAGAAGTGAGGATAGTGGCTGACTCTGAGGAGGAGTGGGGAAGTGATGTCTGAGCGGCAGAAGCCCGGATGTGTCCTAGATATGCTTTAGCCTTTAATTGGAATTGTGGTTACAGCATTGTGTTCACCGAACTTTTATTGAGCAGAAGAGAAGAGTTGTGCAATTTTCTATTTTTAAAGGAAAGCGTACTTTTATGATAAAATGTGAAAAGTAGTCTATTGGGATTGAATGTCACATAAGGCTAGTCAAAGAGATATTTGTGTCCGCAAGCGTAAATATATAAGTAATAAATATAAATAGGCCATATAGGCTAGCTAATTAATGACAAGAATCTAAAATCCTGGAATTTTCTTCAGGGTATGAATCAAAATTTTTTTTTGTAAGATTGGGCAGGATAATAGGGAAAGGAGAAGAGAACTAACTTTTATGGAGAATTTTAGAGCATGTGTATTGTCAAAGAAAATGTACCAGATATTAGTTAGGCCATTACAACAGAGAACTTTACTGAAGAACATGAAGAAAGAGAAAGAAACCAGCGTCTTCACAGCTTTGGAAACATGAAGGAACCTCACCTGAGTTTCACGGGTATAATGAGGAAAGACAAGGAGAGATCTTAGCTGACACACAAAACAGGCCAAGTAGGTTTTGCCTCTCTCTGAATAAGCAAGAATATGAAAACCATTTACAGTCGGTCATTTCTGAGCCACAAGAGGTTCATAGCGATATCTCTTAACCTTTGTATTTTGAGATTCTGGAATCAGATTAAATTAAATCTTTAGTGTAATATTTACATAGACCCTAATGTGGGTCATTTTTATCCCTACTGTATAGAAAAGACAAAGATGTGAAGGCAGTGACCAACTTTTTGAAACACTAATAACTGAGACAATTTTGTCTCAATCTCAAATCACTCTAGTTTGAGACACAGAGCTGGTTAGTACTTAAGGACCAAATTTTAATTTTCAATTTTGTAGATGCAGTTAACGAGGAAATCTGGAATAATCACATCCAGGCGCATGCACAGAATACATCAGGGCAGGTCTTATCAAAGCTGAGAGAACCTGTGAAAGCCTGAATCAGGGACTTTTATTTAATTTAAAAGCCATTGTGAGAAGATGACCTCTGTGAAAACAAAAAAATTCTCAAGGAATTGAATATACATGAGAATGAGAAATTCAATTCCTCCCTGCCTTGTGGCTGTTCCTAACTAATGCCTGGGTACAGATAATAACTCCAAAATCTCAATTAGATCATCCTGGAGGCCAAGACAAGCTCCTCAAGGAACATCACTGGTTCCTCAGCAACAAGAAGGAAATATAATGCTGCTCAAGCCCAGTGTGTGTGAGATGTTTGATTACATTTGTAGATTCAGCAAACCTCAACAGCCATGGTCCTGGCCCCAAGAGCTCCCAATCCAGTGTTAAGAACGGATCCACATGGAAACTCTAGTACCACTACGGCAGAGGCATCCAGACTTTGCCTGGGCATCAATGATGGTGGATTAGATAGATGGAACTCCTTGTCAGTCATAAGAGTGACAGCACTGAAGGGTTTCTGAGACCTCACTGTTCTCAGGAAGCTTCTGACTCGTGGCTATCCTCCCCTGTGGGGAGTTATGGCTTTGGTAGAAATAAAAGAAAACTGAATAAAAGAAATACTGAGAAAATAATTAAATGCTTCAATAACCTGCAAAGTAGGAAAAAGTAAAAAGTTCTGTAAAAACGATTGTGTCAGTAAAGTCTGAGAACGGGGCTTGTTTTGTAGGCTGGGGACAGGAGAGGAAGAGTACATTAAATATATTACAATCCCAGCAATGCATTTGACACAACATTTATCAAAACTTGAGCGAGTTATGATGACTCCTTGGTTGATCAGTCAGCTTTATAAACTTAAAATTCCATCTTTTCAAACAGCGATAATAATAAAAACATGCACGTGGCAGATACATAATAATTTACAAATGTCCATTGGATTTTATATCATGTTTTTTTTTTATTGACTTTGAAGCTTGATGTTACCTAATGAAATCTAATTAACCCTCTCTACTCACTATTGGAACTAATACAAAAATAAGTAAGAGTTTTATAGTGCTTTTAATTTATAAGATCTATTATATTCTTTTTTATTTTTATATTAATATTTTTATTTTTAAATAATTTTATACATTCACTTGTATCCCAGCTGTAGCCCTCTTCCTCTTTCCATCCCAATCCTCCCCTCTCTCCCTCATCTCCTCCCTGCTCCCTTCCGAGTCCACTGAGAGGGGGTGTACTCCTCTCCTTCCTACTGGCCCTAGCTTATCAGGTATCTTCAGGATGGTTGCAATGTCCTTATCTGTGGCCTAGCAAGGCTGCTCCTCCCTCAGGGGGGAGGGGAAGCTCATGAGTTCATATCAGAAACAGTTCCTGTCCCCCTTACTAGGAAACCCACTTGGATACTGAGCTACCATAGGCTATGTCTGAGCAGGGGTTGTAGGTTATATCCATGCATTTTCCTTGGTTGGATAAACAGTCTCATAGAAGACCCCTGTGCTCAGATACATTTAAACCTTGTGGGGCTCCCTGTCCCCTCTAGGATATACTAATTCCTCCTTCTTTCATATGATTCCCTAACACTCTGCTGAAGGCTTGGTTATGGGTCTCAGCATCTGCTTTGATGCACTGCTAGGTAGAGTCTCTCAGGTGCCTTCTATGGTAAGCTACTGTCCTGTTATTTGTTTTTTCCTATTTCCAATGCCCATCCCCTTTGTCTTTCTAGATGAGGATTGATCATCTTACCCCTGGACCTTTCTTGTTTATCTTCTTTAGTTGTACAAATTTTAGTATGTTTATCCTATCTTATATGTCTATAAAAGTGAGGATATACCATGTGTGTCTTTCTGCTTTTGGGATACCTCACTCAGGATGATTTTTTCTAGATCCCATAATTTGCTTGCAAAATTCATGATTTCCTTGTTTTAAATTGCTGAGTAGTATTCCATTCTGTAAAAGTACCACAATTTCTGTATTCATTCCTCTGTTGATGGACATCTGGGTTGTTTCCAGGTTCTGGCTATTACGAATAAGGCTGCTACAAACATGGTTGAGCAAATGTCCTTGTTGTATACTTGAACATCTTTTGGATATATGCCTAGGAGTGGTATAACTGTTTCTTGAGTTAGCACTATTCCTAATTGTCTGAGAAAGCGCCAGATTGATTTCCATAGTGGTTGTACCAGTTGACATTCCCACCAGCAATGGAGGAGGGTTCCCCTTTCTCCACAGCCTCTCCAGCATGCGTTATCTCTTGAGTTTTTGATCTTAGCCTTTCTGATGGGTGCAAGTTGAAATCTCAGGGTCGTTTT
This sequence comes from Psammomys obesus, assembly GCF_907164565.1. Classification (NCBI taxonomy): domain Eukaryota; kingdom Metazoa; phylum Chordata; class Mammalia; order Rodentia; family Muridae; genus Psammomys; species Psammomys obesus. The sequence continues at coordinate 33,534,092 of NW_026593286.1, read as the reverse complement.
GATTTGCATTTTTCTGATGGCTAGGGATGTTGAACATCTCCTTGTGTGTTTCTCTGCCATTCTATATTCTTCTACAGAGAATTCTCTGTTTAGCTCCATACCCCATTTTTTAATTGGGTTACTTGTATTATTGCCTTTTAACTTCTTTAGTTCTTTATATATTCCAGATATCAGCCCTCTGTCAGATGTTGGGTTGGTGAAGATCCTTTCCCAATCTGTAATCTATTGACACTGTTCTCACGACAGTGTCTTTTGTTTTACAGAAGCTTTTCAGTTTCATGAGGTCCCAATTATTAATTGTTGCTCTTGGGGCCTGTACTGATGGTGTTCTGTTCAGGAAGTTGTCTCCTGTGCCAACGAGTTCTAGGGTCTTCCCCACTTTTTCTTCTAACCGATTTAGAGTATCTGGTTTTATATTGAAGTCTTTGATACACCTGGACTTTAGTTTTGTGTAGGGTAATAAATATGGATCTAGTTTCATTTTTTTTGCATGTAGACATCCAGTTGGACCAGCACCATTTGTTGAATATGCTGTCTTTTTCCATTAAATGGTTTTTGGCTTCTTTGTCAAAAATCAAGTATTCATAGGTGTGTGGGTTTATTTCTGGTTCTTCTATTCGGTTCCATTGATCAACCTTTCTGTTTTATGCCAGTACCAGTTTTTATTATTATTGCTCTGTAGTACAACTTGAGATCAGGGATGGAGATACCTCCAGAGGATCTGTTATTGTACAGGATTGTTTTGGAAATTCTGGGTTTTTTTGTTTCTCCATATGAAGTTGATAATTTTTCTTTCAAGGTCTGTAAAGAATTGTGTTGGTATTTTGATGGGAATTGCATTGAATCTGTAGATTGCTTTTGGCAGGATGGCCATTTTCACTATGTTAATCCTACCCATCCATGAGCATGGGAGATCCTTCCATCTTCTGATGTCTTCTTTGATTTCTTTCTTCAGAGACTTGAAGTTTTTTTCAAACAGGTCTTTCACCTGCTTGGTTAGAGTCAACCCAAGGTACTTTATGTTATTAGTGGCTATTGTGAATGGTGTTGTTTCCCTGATTTCTTTCTCGGCCCTTTTGTCTTGGGTATATAGGAGGGCTTCTGATTTTTTTGAGTTAATTTTGTATCTAGTCACTTTGCTGAAGGTGTTTATCAGCCCAAGGAGTTCTCTGGTTGAGTTTTTTTGGGTCACTCAGGTATACTATCATATCATCTGCAAATAGTGATAATTTGACTTCTTCTTTTCCAATACCCTTGATCTCCCTTACTTGTCTTATTGCTGTAGCTAGGACTTCAAGTACTATGTTGAAGAGATATGGAGACAATATTCCATACCAACAGCTAAAGCTATTGTGTATAAATTGAACAGATATTTAATAATAAAGTTAGAACTTAAAAAGTAAGAAACTATAAAACTCTTAGAAATAAGTCTGGCGTAGATTTTCATTATGTTTAGGGAAAAGTAGCATAAAATGTATTTTAAAATCATAATATCAAAAAATCCTGGATAGTTTAGCCCCAATTGAAATTGCTAATATTCTCAATTTAAATACAAATATAATGGCACTTTAGACCCTTCCTAATTTTAATTGTTATCCGAAAAACCAAGTACAAAATGCCAAAGTGTTAGTACAAAGATCAGAGTAGTAAGACTCATTAATAAAGCTTCAGTAATAAGACCTGGAACCCGATGCTCATAATCATGTTAAGTAAAAATCACTGAAACAGACGCACATGGAAATTTTGTAAAAGACAAAGACAGCACTATGAGCCAGTGAGAAAATACAGAGCGTTTGCTAAATCATGAAGAAGGAAGAAGTATATTTAGATCTTTATATCACACATACAAGAAAAATAAATTCTGGGGAGCTGGAGAGATGGTTTGGTGGATGTGGATGTGATCCCAAGGTTGGGAAAAGCAGAGAGTAGAGAATCCCTAGCCAGCCTGCCAGCACAGCTGGTTGGTTAGCTCCCGGGTCAGTCAGTAAAAGAAAATCACAAGCTATAAATTTGTATGAAAGGACAATGTAGCGAGCATTAATAATCCAAATTTAGTCTCGATCTTATTAGATTCAGAGATGTATAGTTAACCAAGTGGTGAGAAACCTCAGTTTTATGGATGAAAATGCCTGGGTAGTCTGTGCACACCCGTGATTCTTCAGTGTGAAGAGCGTCAGGATTGAGAAATGGTGTTCAGCATTGCAGATGCTGTGGACTTGAACTAACTTGTGCCGTGCGCTGGTCTAGGCCATGGCTCTCCATCTTCCCAATGCTGGGCCCTTTAATGCAGCTCCTCATGTTGTGGTGACCCCCAACCATAAAATTATTTTATTTTATTAATTACATCATAATGGTATTTTTGCTACTGTTATGAATGGGAATATAAATATTTTTGCCAATAAAGGTTTGTTAAAGTGATCCTGACCCATAGGTTGAGAATAATGGTCTCAGCCAATACAGTATGGTTGTGAGCTTTTCAAGGGGCATAATTTTATAAGTAATTCTAATTTTATTTTCTTCCAAAAAGAGACTTAACCTGTCACTCCTAGATCAGGTAGGGGACCAGCAGAGGCCATAACAAGGTCCTTTCTCTTTCAGGAGATTTTGATGTTTGCATCAAAAAATGGTAGCCATAGATATCCATCATTGATACTTTCCATCATCTCAAGGCAGCCTTCTTTACAGTTTTACCTTTTGTCATTTACTTTATGTATGGAAATAACTTTTACATTTTTCTTTCTAAGCCAGTTCTCTGGATATGCCATTCCCAAACAATGTAGATCTGAAAATGAACACACTTTAAGCTTTTGTTTCTTCCTTACATTGTCCTATTTTCCTTTCCCCATCAAAAGAAAACAAATTTCTTTCCCTGCATCTCTTATTTCTTTACACTCTATGTGTGTGTGTGAGAGAGAGTGTGTGTAAATAAATAGATGTATATAGAGATGGATGGGCAAATAGCTATAGATACACCTGGTGTTTGCATACATAGACATTGGAAAGAAGCGTGCTATTAGAGATGCTATCACTTAAACGCTTATCTCTTTTTACATGGAGCTAATGGTCTTGCTTTACAAGATTCTAATGCTGTATCAGCAGCACCAAGAAACATTGCAAAGGCAAATACTGTGACCTTTTCCTAGACCCCTTGTATCATAAACCCCATCACTGGACCTTGCAGTGTGTGTTTTGATAATCTCACAGGTAATTCTGCGAAGGTTACAGTATGTGAACTATTGATTTAAGAAAAAAAAAAAAAAACTGACTTAACCAGGCACATAGACAGAAATATAGAAAATATTCTCTTTTTTTCCTACAAATAGCCAAATGCTATTGGTCAAGTGCCTCCAAACAAGATGAGATTTCCCATCTCACCCATTCTCTGCTACAGCACCATCTATGCTGTTGCAGATCTCTGTGACAAAGTTCTAAAACTTCTGCATTCACCAAATTCCTTCTTTTTCAAGGCCACGAAAGTAGTGTTTTTTAAAAGCTGATGGTATATTGGTGGTTTGAAATGGTTGATTTCTTCCCCATCTATCCGTGAGTGAAGATACGCCTCTTAGTAAACAGTCCCTTCTGACTGACTGGAGCCTACAGTCACCAGCACCTTCCTACTGTCTGGCCAGCTTCCCTCTTAGACCTTTTCTTCTCTCCTCCAGACCTTCCTACTTCCAAAGCAGCAATTCCTATGGGCACAGAAAAGCCCTGACTCTGTGACAGGGCTCTTTGCATTAGCTTGGAAAGAGTGGTGCCTTTAGAACCTGCCAACTAGACACAGCTTCTCCCCTTTATGGTACCATAAGCTCCTGTGTTTCCATGGGCAGATCAGCAGAATCCCCCCCTCACGTGTGTAGTTGTGACTATCATAGCGGGTGGACACACTCTGCTGCTCTAGGAAACTGTGAATTCTGATCCATTGGTGACATCACTTTTAGCCTCTCACCTTTATCTTTCTTTAGCCTCTGTAGGCTGGGTAATTATTGGCATTGACATTTTCTTATCACCTGGTCTGTACCACATAGGCTTATATATACTTTACTTTCATATTGCACATTTGTGTTTGTTTGCCAACATCCTATCCCTGCCTTACAACCCCCCATTAATACAAACTAATGTAAATCACACCTAAAAGGAGAAGAAACGAGGCCTTTTCTTTTCATTCCTACCCTCTGAGAGAGCCAAGGTCCTAACCCTAACTCAACCCCCTGAAATAACTTGCTAGAAAATTTTAACTCTTGTTGAAGAGATATAAGAATTTGAAGCCTAACTTCTTCATCTTAGCTGAGAATGCCTTCATGTCCAGGGTGTTTTCTCGGTTTCTTTCTCTTGACGATGTAGCACACCCATCCAAATTCTGGTTAATGGTATAACTCCCCAGAGAATTCTCAAATCCTCCACAGAACCAGTTGTGATTAGCTGATTAGAACCAGAAGGACTGGAATGCTACCCCTCTGTTTAATTTGCTCTCATGTCTCACTGAACCAAAAGACAAAGCCATAAGTCCTTGCGTGATTAAGGAGAGGCTCCTGTGGAAAATGACAACACTGAGCCTGAGGAGATATTAACTCGGTAGCATATTTATTGTGAAAGCCTGGGTCCCTGGGTTTGATCTCTAGTACCCTGACAACAGCAGACCATGCCATGTATATTTCTAACCTCAATGATGTGTAGGGAGACACACAGACAGATGCCCAGAGCTTGCCTCCCAGGCAGTCCACCTGAATCAGTGAGATCCTGGTCCATTGAGAGGCCCTGTCTCAAAAAGTAGGATGGGGAATGAGTAAGGAAGAATGATGCCAACTTCTATCCTCCGTACTGCACTTCATGCAACCACACACACATAGAGCTTGCACATGAGGACACACACACACATATGTTTTCTCAGTGACCCACAGCTGTACACACACACACACACACACACACACACACACACACACACACACACACACCTGTGCACAAACATCTCCTCTAACTCGTATTTTTAGCATTAGAATTGTTTGCACAGTTGGTAGGTAGGGGGGCATGGCCCATGGCTTTGGTTATTTCTTTCTAACTAATGTTCGTTAAAATTTATTTTAAGAGCCAGATTTTTATTGCGACTGAATCCAGGAGCATCATAACTATATATTTATCACTAAAAATTTGTACTTGCCAGCGATTATCAATTAGTAAAAACAGATTTTAAGGATTAAAACAATAACATACAGTATTTATCCTCCAAACCATACTCCCCATTACCAAGTCTTTCCAATCGGCCTGTAAAGGGCCATGTTGTCTTTCTCTATGTAGAAAGAGAAGTCTTTCAGATTTGCACCATATTTTTGTCTCTTTTCATAATTGCCCATGTGTAAACTGTTTCATTTCATGCTCGTGGGTTTCTGTAGCATTCAAGAGCTGAAAAGGAAGCCTGTTTATACTCACACACAGATCCGATACTTGCTTATCAAATCTTGTTATTCCATCTTATGATAGTTGGTAGCAAAGGCGTCTCAAAAGTTGTTTTGAAACAACGCTGTTTTAAAACAATTCCCCTGCTATGTTTTCATGTGTTAAATGAAACACACCCTCTGCAGTAATGTGCTCACTGAGTGCTTGCTGAAACCACGGTGATATATGTATTTTAATAACAAAACGATAATTAGTTTCAATGATTGAAAGGTGCCTAGATCAGGCAGCATTTTATTTTGTTTTTATTTTTAATTTTATTTTTTTCACAATTTATTTGTTATGTATTCCAATTGAAGCCCCCTACCTCAGCTCCTCCCAGTCCCACCAACCCTCCCTCCCTCTTTCCCCTCATTCCCTTTCCCTGGTCTACTGAAAGGGGGAGTTCTCCACCATTGCCATCTCTCCATAGCTTGTCAAGTCTCAGGACTGCTTGGATCCTCTTCCTCCGTGACCTAGCAAGACCACATCACCAGGGGCAAGCGATCAAAGAGCAGGCAACTGAGTTCATGATAGAGGGAGCCCCTGCTCCCCTCACTCAGAGATCAACATGGAGACTGAGCTGCTAATTGGCTAATTGGCCACATCTGAGCAGGACATCTAGGTCCTCTCCATGCATGGTCCAGGCAGCATTTTAAATAGACTTGCTTTGACAAAGTAAAAGTGACCAAATCCAATTTGAACAATGCTCAACAAAGATGCCATTATGGCATTGCTCCTGTTGATTTGCACATGTGATGCTGTCCCCTGTTGTGGACTAAGCCTGTGATAGGTCACCAGATCTGAAAACATCCCTGAAATAAGCCTTAGATATGGGTGAGAAGGGGAGACTTACCCGAGGTTTTGTGTGTTCCATGCAGCAGACAGTACACATATGGATAAGCGCTGAACTGACCCTCAGTCCTTTGTTTCCGATCTGTCCTGGGAGCCAATCTCAGGTGTGTCTCTTTCCTGCTCCGTGTGTATATTCAACAAGTTGAATGCTGTTAACATTTTCCAGAAATTCAAAGTGACAGAACCGGAGGGGCTGCAGTCTGGGACTCTTGGCTTTTGTAAACTGGTGAGGATAGTGGAATGCACATGGTCTCTAGCTAATGACTTCCCCATCTTCTCATACAGACTCTTCTGCCCAACCTCTCAGGAATAGGATATGTATTAGACACCTAACATCTGGTCTGAATATCTATTAGGGCCATATGCTTTCCCTCGCTACATTATCATCTGAGAATAGATTACAGGAAATTCAAACCAAATGGGGATTTGTGGAAATTTTCAAGGGTCACTTAAATAAAGTAATTTTGGTTTTCCCTTTACAAGGAACATGGTACACTGTAGAAACCTAAGGACAGCTTCAACGCAGAAATAACCTGAATAAATAGTCATTATTATTATTGTCATATCCCTTCTAGGTTTCAAATGGGAAATAGAAACTGTTAATTGTCACAGATAGATAGATCCTAGAGGGGCTTAACTTGAAAGGTGATGTTTTATAGAATAGGCTCATCTTCTAAATGAAAACCAGTAGCTTTGGCTCTGTCCTTGATTTTTCCCAAATTCTTCCCTGATAGTATTCCTAGTGCTATATCACTGCTCTTGTTCTTCCATAAAATGTTTTTAGGTTTATGGTTGTGAAATCTTCATGGCCAAATAACAAAAGTCTAAGTTTTGATTGCATGAATTCAAACACTAACAAATGGGTCTGCAAGACCACGTATCGGGAGGAGACGGTGTAGGCCATTCAGTATTGACTTTACAATTGGAACAGAAGCCATTGGACGTGAGATTTGTCTCACACCAAAATTCCATCAAAGAAATGGAAAACTGCCTTTGATTTTTAAGACTGGTTGTTTCCATTCTTTTCAGAAATTGGATTCACAAAGAATTTATAGCAAATAGCGAATATGAGCTATGACATTAACCAGAAGGATGGAATTACATTACTGGTGTTTTACCCTCAGCATTTTACCTAATAAGGGATAATTTTTTATTTCATCATAAAGAGGATTTAAAATGAACTGGAAGTATGTTTTCTCAAAATAATTGTAAGTTAAGTCTAAACAGACGGTTAGGTAGGAGCAATGTCTGGAGAAGTGGCTCATATTTCATTATTTTTAAGTCTACACACATTAACTGAAATATTTGCCAGAACGTGAACATACAGGGGCAGGTGGAAGGTTTCCTCCACCATGATGGTAACACACTGGTTAATTTGAGGATTGCTCTGCAGACAAAGATGTGCTCCTCAGGTGCCTTATCTGACTTTGCATCAAGGGAAGAGAGCTGGCTTAGAGCCCATTTCAATTTGAGAGGCTTCAGTTTGCCTGATAAAAATGTTACTGCTCTCCTCGCTCTGTGATGGGCACCGTTGATCTCGCCCCTGCCTGGAAATTTTACAGTTGATAGAATTCACCTCTGATTATTGGAAAATAAAAATGGCTAAAATCTGAAGTTCAGTATTGCAGTATAAACTGTTGTAGAAATAGCTATGAGTTGTAAAAGCAATTAAATAATAACCAACTTTTTAAAAATTTAATGGAATATGATATGATATTACTAAACAGAATTGAGTTGGAGTTACAATAGTTTGCAGGAAGAAAGAGTATGTGGTGTTTTGAAAAACTGATTTTCAGAATATAATATTACTTTTACAGTCATATAAATATCTTAGTATTGAACAATAAAAAATCTTGATACCATAATGTGAATATAATAAAAAAAATTTGGAAAACACTGAATAACAATGGTGAGCTTTGCAAATTTCTCTCAAGTTTTGAAAACAAAGCTTACCAGAGTCTTTGCGGTACAACAGTTTGAAGTTGAAAGTTTGCAGCTATTAATTGTTCCATTAAAAAATCAGAAATATCTCAATAAATATCCCAGTGATACGACTCAAGGTCTTAGAGAATAAGGACTCCAGACTCCCAGGCAGCAGGTGTCAAAATAGTGAAGATGAAGTCAGAAATTACTAAGTAGAGACTAAACGATAGAATCCATCAAATAAAGATTCAATTTTTTGAAAACTAAATAAGATCGATAACGCCCCTAACCAAACTAAAGAGAGAGAGAGAGAGAGAGAGAGAGAGAGAGAGATAACCCAAATTAATAAAATTAAACGTGAAAAGAGGAAGGGTACTATAGATTACAATGACATATAAGGAATTGTTAGGAAATATTTTAAAACTCATATTACAGAATTTGAAATTATAAAAAAATAGGTAAATTCATAAACTTATATGATTTAGCAAAATCAAAAGGCTAAAAATATTTGTGCAGATTTATAGTAATCAATGTGATTGGAGCAGTAACAAGAATCTTCTGAACCAAAAATGGCCTCAAACAAAAATGGATCCATCCACTGACAAACTGAACCAAACATTTAAAGAAGAACTAAACTCAATAAAAAATGTAAAAAAGAACTAAACTCAATTCTTCTCAAACTGCTGCCTGAGAAAGGAAGAGAGGCTGCTTCCAAACTCATGATATGAAGCTAGAATTACCCTTACATCCAAATCACATAAAAACTATAAACCAACTTTCCTGGCAAACATAGGCGTAAAATGTCAGTTAAATCCTAGCAAACTGGGCTGGCATTGTAGTTCAGCTGGCAAATGCCTTGTCTAGTATGCCGTGGGTTAATCGCCAGCACAGTGGCAAACATCTGTAATCCTCACACTGAGGAGAGACTCATGAGGAAGCATTACCAGGGTGAAGAGGCAGCCTGCAGAATGGGAAAGAATCTTCACCAAGTATATCTAACACAGAGGATGAGTTTCTAGAGTATATACAGGACTAGAAAAACTAAAGCTCAAAGCCCCAAACCCACAACTCATCCAATAATTAAGTGGGCTAACAAACTGAGTGGCCGGTTCTCAAAAGGGGAAATGTAAATGGTCAGTAAGTGCATCAAAAAGTGTTGAGCACTCTTAGCCACCATGGAAATGCAAATTAAAATTAAAACTGCTTCAAGAAGACTGTCTTTTACTCAGTCAAGATGGCTACCAAAAAAAAAAAAAAGTGATTAACACATGTCAGTAGGGGTTTGGTGAAAAAGAAACCCTTATTCGCTGCTGCTTAGAATGTAAACTTATGCAGCCACTATGGATATCAACACAACAGGTCATCACAGAACTAAAGCTGCCACCACCACCTGACACAGCCACTCTTGGGTGCATACCTGTGACTAGGTTGGCCTTTCACCGAGATGCTTGCACATCCATGTTCACTGATACACTATTCACAATAGCCAGGGAGCGTCTCAGATGTTTGTAAACAGATGAATGGATTAAAAAAAATGATGCAAAAAAAAAAATCTAATTTTATGCATCTATAAATAAAAACTAAGTAATTACATTTGCTGGAAGATAGATGGAATTAGAAACCATTATGTTTAATAAAGCAAACCAGACTCTAGCAAATACAGCATGTTTTCTCTTAAGTGTGTGGCCTCAATTTAAAATGTGTATGTGTGTGTATGTGTTAGATGAAACTATCAAGAGTGTCATAAAAGGTGAGGAAGATATGCTTAAGGAGTATGGTAAGGAGAGAGCAGGAGGATATTATGGGAAAGAAAGGGAATCAGCAAAACAGAGCAGGAAGCATGTGGAAGTTGGGGAGAGATGAGTGAGAAAAAAGCATAATCTCTCTCTCTCTCTCTCTCTCACACACACACACACATACATGTATATATATATATATGTCATAATGAAGCCAATCATTTTGTACTCTAACCTAAAAATCAAAATTTAAAAATAAAGCTATTTTAAGGTTGATGAAAGGCACTATAGTTAGAGATTATGAATTAAAAGTTTTCATTGAATGAAAGTAGTATTTATAAGTAGATTTATAAAAAATAACAGCAACAAGAACATGTTTTAGCCACATCATTAATGTTGCAGAGTTGTTTACCCAAATACAAAACATGACAACAGAGAACCTTGCCTCTACTAAAAGTTGAGTTTCATTTTTAATTAAATTTTTATTTTTCATATTAATTACAGTTTATTCAGTTTGTATTCCAGCTGTAGCCCCCTCTCTCATTCCCTCCCCTTCCCACCCTCCTGCCCTCATCTCCTCCCATGCCCTTCTCCAAATCCACTGATAGAGGAGGTCCTCCTTCCCTTCCATCTGACCCTAGCCTATCAGGTCTCATCAGGAATGGCTGCATTGTCCTCTTCTGTTGCCTGGCAAGGCTGCTCTCCCCTGAGGGGGAGGTGATCAAAGAGCCAACCACTGAGTTCATGTCAGAGACAGTTTCTGTTCCCCTTACTAGGGTACCCACTTGAATACTGAGTTGTCATGGGCTACATCTGAGCAGGGGTTCTAGGTAATATCCATGAATGGTCCTTGGTTGGAGTATCAGTCTCAGAAAAGACCCCTTTAACCAGATTTTTTTTGGTTCTGTTGCTCTCCTTGTGGAATTCCTGTCCTCTCCAGGTCTTACTATTTCCCCCTTCTTTCCTAAGATTCGATGCACTCTGCCCAAAATTTGGTTATGAGTCTCAGTGTCTGCTTTGATACCCTGCTGGGTAGAGTCTTTCAGAAGCCCTCTGTGGTAGGCTCATGTCCTGTTTCCTGTTTTCTCCTTTTTTCCAATGTCCATCCCGTTTGTGTTTCTGAGTGAGGATTGACCACCTTACCCAGGGTCCTCCTTCTTGCCTAGCTTCTTTAGGTGTACAGATTTTAGTATGTTTATCTTAACTATATTATATGTCTAATATCCACTTATAAGTGAGTATATACTAAGTGTGTCTTGCTGATTCTGGGATACCTCACTCAGGATGAGAGTCTCGTTTTTTATTCAACTAAAAATTAAAGAAATACAATGAGGTAGATTTCAAAAAGTTACAAAATCTGGCATGGTGAGCAGGCCTATAATATAACCCCAGCATTCAGGAACCACGAACAGGAGGCTAGCCCAAGAATTTAGAAGTGCTAACCTGTGCTGAATACCAAGTTCCAGGTAAACCAGAGCTACATGACAAGACATTCTCTTTATTTTTTTCTTATTGCCAAAAGAATTATTATTATTATTATTATTTACACTTAAATCACTTTGTATCTCAGTTGTAGCCCCCTCTCTCATCTCCTCCCTGTCCGGTCCCACACTCCCTCCCTCTTCCTTCCCTCTCCCTCTCCCCTAGGCCACAGATATGGGAAGTCCTCATTCCCCAACTGTCTGACTCTAGCTGATCAGGTCCCATCAGGACTGCCTGGATCCTTTTCTTCTGTGGGCTGACCCATCAGGGAGAAGTGATCAAGGAGCAGGCAACCAAGTTCACATCAGAGACTGTCTCTTCTCCCCTTACTAGGGCACCCACATGGAGCCTGAGCTGTCTATATGCTATATCTGAGTCCAATTGTCCCCCTCCCTGAGGAGGCCTGTGGGGCACTGGAGTAGCTCTTAGCTTGGAGATCTTTCTGCCTGCACCCCAGCTGCCTGGCTGAACTGGGTCACAAACAGTGAACCTGTAGAGACAGTGAATCCAGCAGAGGTGATCTGGGCCCTGGACCAAAGCCTCATTGTTCTCCATCCCGAGGAGGCGCTAGAGCAGCTCTAGGTTCAGAGATCTTTCTGCCTGTGCCCCAGCTGCCTGGCTGACCTGGGCCAGAAACAGCGAACCCAGCACAGACAGTGAACCCAGCAGAGCTGAGCTAGGTGCAGGACCCAAGTCAGATGTGGCCCAAAACATCATCTTTAAATGGAAAGGAAAGCCAACAGAGCTATTCCTTTGATAGTATTAAGAATATTTAAAGCTGGCATCACCTTCCTGGCTGTATGTCCGACTTCTGATCTTCTTTAAGACATCAGTGATGGTCATGCCAATCATGGTGGCTCACACCTGTGATCGAGGAACTCAGGCAGGCAGAGTCAGGTGAATCTTTGTGAATTCAGGGCCAGCCTGGTCTACAAAATAAGTCAGGGACAGCCAAAGCTACACAGAGAACCTTTGCCTGGAAAAACAAACAAAATAAAACAAAACAAAAAGACAACAGCAATGGTCATAGTATTTTATAAAAGAAAGCAAGAAAAATCATTTCTGGATGTTTTGTTTCAAAGCAGATGTAAACATCAGAAGTGTAAAAAGTATTAAGATATCTACATCCTTTCTTTAAAGGGGCTGGTGAGACTTTTCGGTGGGTAAAGACTGCTGTAAAACTTACCTGTGTCATTCCTGGAAGACACATGGTGAAGGTAGAGAGCTGACCATGGCTAGAGAGCTGCCCAGGATACACAGAGTCGAAAGAGAAATTCAACTCAACAAAGTTGTTCTCTGACCCCTACATGTGTTCCAAGACGCATATGTCTACACCCCTAACCTCAGAAGTGAATGTGTACATAGAAAAAAAAAAAAAAACAAAAACGAAGCTCTTCTGAAAACACAAATAGATACAGATATAATGTGCATATATATATTGCTTTTAAACTGATTTATATTAGTTATATTTTGAGACAGTATTATGTGTTCAAATTGACAAATTACTATGCTGACTGGGTAAGGATCATAGTGATGGAAGGGCCTTTCTATCATCTTAGCTGATACTTACTTTTAACATCAGCTAGGGTGATAAAATGCTGTAGGGAACAGCACATGTGATCTTCGAAGTTCTTTATCCCCCTACGATATGTAGCAAATGATTTGAACTGGATTTGCTATGCTTGTTGCTTCTCTATCTACTACACTAGCAATTGCCTTTCTTGTGACACAGTGTTGCAATTGTTTAAATAAAGATTGTCCTAGAAATCTTACTACATGGAAAATATGAGTCAGATTTCACTTCGAGAAAACACTGGAAATGAAATGTAAAACATTCAGGTTATTTTTGTAAAATAAAAAAAAAATAGTGTACTTTCCCTTAAAATGTGATATCTGAAAGTAAATATATAGCTTTTAGTTTTATTATTGGTTTTGAGTTAGTTACATTCTAAATTATACTCTTGAAATTCTACTCTTGAAATTCACAAGTTGCAAACTTGGATTAATACGTGACTGGTGTGACAGTAGGAAAGAGTTTGGTTACCCAGCACTCTTCTAAGGCCACACGGGAGGTTGGCTCTTTACTGTGCCCCGAAGCTGTGAGCCAAATGAAGAACACTTCAAAAGGAGCCTTAACATCTGTGAGGATGAACAACCTGTGAAGACTGTCTGTGCTGGCCCTGTCCCAGATGTGACGGCAGAGCCGCTGACCATGAACACGAACACACATAGCAAGTAGTTGTCCGTCTTGTTATTTCTTTTAAGGGAGTTGGTGACCCTTGTGGACTCTTGAGTTAAGGTGAGTGGGCACAGCTTTATCTCTGTCCCTAATAACTGATATTATTTGAGATACGTTTAACTTTTCTCACCTCACTGGCACAACCTGGAGGATAGATAAATCCCACAGAGAATAATTAAAAATTTGATAGGATAATCTTTGTAACATTTAAAAGCTTAGTGTTGTATCAGGTGAGAATGCTGTGAACCATTATCACTGTATACAGTTTATGACTGATTAACAATAAAATGTTGATCGTGGATGACAAGGTATATGTATAAAGCATGAAAAATAACTGTGCTAACCATTCATCATCCAAACATCCCAAAAGAGTGTTGAGTTCTTTCCATGATTTACAGATGCAGGCATAGCTCCTGGGGCCACTCCACACTTCACTGTGGATTTGCAAATGGCTCGTGTATGCAATTTTAAACGTGCTCTTTATTGTGTTGTCTTGTTTTTATACAGGTTTTGACTGTTACTAGACAATTCAAGATGCCTTCTTCCTAACTCTATAGACGATAGGAACATATGCTGAACCTATTGCGTTCAAGTAAGAATGACAGTCTTATGTGAATCCGCACATGTACACACAGTCCCCGCTATCCCTCATGATACACAAACAGATATTTAGCATTTAACTCCATGGTACTTTTTTGCGTGTGCATGCATGAAGGTGTTTCTGTACATGTATTCAGGTGTGGGGGTACATGTGGGAGACACATAAGTACCTGTGTGTCTACATGTAAGGTTAGGAGAACAAATTTGGGCATCACTCTTCAGTTGCTGTCCATCTTGTTTGTTTGTTTGTTTGTTTGTTTAAGGAAAATCTTTCACTGTAAGGTAGATTTCAGAAATTTACAAAATCTGACATTGTGAGCAGGCTTATAATAAAACCCCAGCATTCAGGAAGCACGAATGGGAGGGTAGCCCAAGAATTTAGAAGTGCTAGCCCGTGCTGAATACCAAGTTCCAGTGAACCAGAGCTGCATGACAAGACATCGTTTTTATTTTTTTCTTATTGCCAAGAGAATTTCACTGTCCTGGAGTTCACCAAGGAGGCTAGGGTGGCTGAGTGGTGAGCCCCTGGGATGGATCTACATGTTTCTGCCTCCCTGACACAGGGATTAAACACAAATAACGCCACAGCTGGCTTTTTCATACGGGTTCTGGGGGCCATGACCATGACCTCATGCTTGTGTGGCAAGCCGTTTGCTGAAGGGGACACCATTCCCCCAGCCTTCCCTCCCCAGGATAGTTTATGCTTCTTTAATCTCGCAGAAACTACTCTTATGCATTAGCCACTCAGTTTCCTTTTCTCTATCTCTGGCACTCCTTGTAGACATTATTTTCTCTTCTGTTGCCACTGGAGGTTCTTCTTTATCTTCTATATATACTTGTGTAAGTTTGAATTTCCTTACAAACACCATGTTGGTTCCCAGGTACTTTGTGGAGCATCCTTCTCTCCCCAACCCTTCAAATGCTCTTCACTGAACTTCAATGTTAATAATTTGCACAATGTGTTACGACCCACTGACTCTGTAATGGGATCCCCTTTTACAGTGGGTAATATTGGCTAATTCCCGTTTACTCTCCAGGAAGGTAGAATGAGAGCCATACTGATTCATGTACCTTTCCCAACATCCTAAAATTTTAATCTTTTTTCTTTTCTTATTCAATCTATTTTATTTATAGACTATGTTTTTATTTGTATTATGTTGTGATATAAGATTAACATGCTTCCAACAATTGTTGTAACAAGTATAGACTAATTGAGTATAGCCTATTATTATAAACAATCAGTATGCTGGGGAAAAATATAAGGGCTCAAGTAATCCTACTGGAACCCAATTTTCCAGTAAAATCACTATCGGTTACCGATGTAATAAAAACACAAGGTGTCAATTCACAAGAGAGATAATCTAAGTCAAAGAAAACATCAGAGTAGTATGCGAGTTTCCCCTGCCTGTTCTCTAGTATTCTTCTTGTGCATGGGAAAGGAGTAGGGCTTTAAGGTTATGAAGGGGACATGAAATGGAAGTAGAGAATCAAGAGAACTTCCCGTGATTTATCTGGCTTAGTCTTTGTAAATAACCCAGGACTCTGAAAGGCCAGAGCATCTGATAGAGAGGATTCTAATGAGAGTACAGAGTGTTGTTCATTTTTTCCTATACTTTTCATCTCCTCTATCACCTTACAAGCCTTAATGATAAGAACAGGCCTTTTTCTAACATCACACGGTTGAAGATTGGCAGTGCTGTCAATATAACGGGGCTCTGCCCAGTTTGCCAAGATACTTCGGTATAGCTTTGGGAACGGGTACATAAAGGAACAATGAGCATGATGACATGGATGTACTTCAGCAATGAGAGGATAATCACTCTGCTAGATTGCCACCTACATATGAAGACAAAGTCTGTTCTTTGACTGATGCTTCTCAGCACAAGGTAGTTTTGCTCCTAGCAGGGTGTTTAGTGATGTGTGTAGACATGTTTATTGTCACATCTGGAATGGAACATTGTTGGTGCTTAAAGACAGGGCACCAGGAATGCTGATCAGTTATCCCATCCTCTATGCAAAGGACAGCCACTAGACCAGCCTGGCCAGATGACGGCATATATTGGCTTCAGATTTCTTTAGAAGTTTATTTTATTTCATTTTATTGGTGGTACTTCAAGCACTGAGGAATAGGCTTCCTGTTAACTTTGAAAAGAGAGGTTGCTAAATATCCTTCAAGATAAGATGCTGGAAAAAAAAAGAGCTCTTCAGGAGCTAGATGCATTTCCTGTTCTTACAGAAGGTTACAAAACATTCTCACCAACCTGTTGGATGCATGATAAGAGAGCTGCCATGCTCTCCATAAATATTCATCACTATGGAAACATTCCCACATCCATGCACTTCTATAACCTTAAATGGCAAACACATATTTTTCCTAAGCATGGTGAGAAAAGAAGCAAATGAAGTCCTCTCTGGGCATCCTATGGAACACTTGTCAGTTCAGCCCAGGCTGTTCAGTCTGGTCACAGAGGAAACTAACAAATGTGGTATTCAGGCCTCCAACCTGGGAATAATTCATTCAGAAAGTGTGAGATAGGGCCTTGATGGTACCTTCCCAGGAAATTCTAAGGAACAATAAAGGCCAAAAATCATTACAGCAAAAGGCCTGCCAGAATGTTTATACAGAAGAACTACGTAGATGGGCCAATCACTTAACATGCTGCGAGGTCTTCAGATAGTAGGAGCGGTTGCTTCAAGGTGAGCCTTGAGTGGCCCCAGGATTCTGGATATGGTTACTTAAGCATTGCCCAATAGTGATGAGGAGGCCGCTGTCTCCGCCAACCCAGGGCCTCTTCACACTCCAGAAGAAATGAAAGCAGAGTGGCTTCTTGCCGTATTTCAAGGGCATCACCGGGTTTTGACAAGAATAGAAGTTTAAGGCACACACGGCAACAAGGAGAAAAATTTGAATCCATCCCTAAAAATTTCTTCGAGAAGGGGAAATGGTGTAAACAAGCCATCTGTGTTGTGATGTGGAACACATTCCCTTGTGGTGGCCCTTGCAGGGTGCCTTGATCGTGTTCAAAAATGGAGGGGGCGGGCTTGCTGCGGGACCAAAGGCAGCATGAATACTGGTCGTCTTGTTTTTCTAAATCTGCACAAAATCACTCTCATGAGGAGATGAGACATTCAAAAGTCAGGCGATGGGTGAACTAATATAAATCTAAGAATTAAATAAGATCCAGTATTGGCAAAGCAGAGCTTTGATACTGCTCTACACAAACACGAAAATGAACTGTTATATTTAGAAGCGAACAGATTCTCAGGCAGTTTGTCCTTTTTCTATCTATAGTGTGGCTCCCTCTCCTCGTGCACTGTACATTTGATGGCAGCATGTGGCTGTGGCAAATGTCCCCAGGAACCGATCCAAATCAGAAGTTCAATTTTCGTCAAGCTCTTAAATTTGCTCCAGGGGTGCAAAGTAGATTTTTGTTCACCCCCAAATTCTCATTGTCTTTTAAGACATTGTAACACAGGAAAACGGAATGGGGGCGACATGAAAAAGAGCAGGTTTGCCCACCTTAAAACAAGCATTTCATATTGATTTTCCAGGGGAGATAAATTGTTAACGAGTTTTTGAGAAATTACTTGTTCCATCCCCGTGAAATTTCTTTCTGTTTTTCCTCTTAAAGTGTGTATTTTTCCGTATCTGACTTATATGCTGTCCTTGGGTTTGGGGGTTAAATAGGTTTGGTATGAATCCAAGCTCCAGAAGCTAATAGCCAGGAAGCCAAGGAAACTCATAGATCCTCATTTTCTGTGTTCAATCAATACAAAACAGTAAAGGTACTCTCACAGTTAGTGTGAGGGTTAATTTAATAAGGGGAAACCTGTGGGATAGTTGTTAAAGTAATACGATTCAGCAATGTAAAGAACATATTCAAACAAAATCTCAAAAGTCCGTTTTCTGTTAGATGAAAGAGATCAGAGTAGAGGGACACCTACTACATTCTCCGCTTATATTAAGCAGAATTGGAGCGACAGGAATGAGACCAGTGGCTGCTGGCAATGAGGGTCAGGGGTGACAACTCCCTACAAAACATCAGAGAGGTCTTTTAGGGGTGGGAACTGTGGTTAAAGGAGGTCCTCCCCTATCAGTGGACTTGGAAAGGGGCAGGGAGGAGACCAGGGAGGGAGTGTGGGGTTGGGGAGGGAATGAGGGAGCGGGATACAGCTGGGACACAGAGTTAACAAAATGTAACTAATAGGAAAAATAAAATTAAAAAAAAATTGTACACAGTTACCAATTCACAGAACAGTGCACCTAACTGGCAATTATCTATCAACAAACAGAAAAATTTAGAGCGAATGTAAATGTTTAAGAAGTAATGCCTCTCTGAAAACGTCCAGAGTGATTTTGATAGGCACGGTCCTGTTACCTCATCCCTACCCTTGGTTTCACAGACACATAGTTCATAGGCAGTGAATTTACATGAATTTACATGTATTTACATGTGACTTCAATGCCTGGTCAGTTCTTTACTTTTCTACCTCTATTTTCTTCTCTCTCACAAAGCTCCAACAGTCTGTTTACTTCCTGAGCCTGGCTGTCTCACCCTCTGAATTTTGGGGTAGTGCTACTCTTCCTGGTACTTTCGCTTTCTAGAATCTGGGGAGCCTCCTCCCAGGACATCTTCACGGAGTCCTTTCCTCCTTCCTCTCACAAATGCAGAGACTCCTCAAAGTTATGTATCCTCCCCAGTTTCCTTCACGCTTTCCATCTGCACCTGCTCCCTCGAACTTCGGCTCTCCAGGTCCAAAGCCAGCTTCATATTTCCATTTAGCTGTTGAGGAGCTCTGAATATAAAAGTAAGTCCTCCAAATCTAAAAAAATAACAAAAACAAAACCCCTAAACACATAACTATTTACTGCTAACGCAGAACTTTCTTAAAGATGCGGGAACTGCAGTTTTCGTTCACATATTACACTACAATGGGTATGTGAATATTTGGCTCCCAGAATTTCTGTTCTATTGCAATCATCTATTATTTCTAAGCAGACACATGCTCCTCACTATGATGATGCAATCTATTTTTATTCTCGATAACGTGAAATTCCTTCATCACTTATTTTTTCTGGCTATTTTATTTGTCAGTTGTTGTTGTTTTTTTTAATATTAGAGGTATTCTATGAGGATTTCATGAAGAAATTGTGGCTTTATTATTTATATAGATTAATTTGAGGATAATAAAATTAAAATTTATATAGATTAATTTGAGGATAATAAAATTAGCATCTTGACACTAGTTGTTCTAGTAAATATTTTGTGCCTACATTTAAATCAGAGCTTGTCTACCCTAGCAAAGTTGTGTGATTATTTCTATGTTGGTTCTGCTCAGTTTATTCTAACAGTTTCTGTTTTTTCTATTAGATCCCTAAAGTTCTCAAGATTGTACAAGAATATAGAAGTCATCAGAATTCAAACAGATTTAAAGCAGATCGAACACTGTGAAATTCAGTCATTTGTGCACAGATATCACAATATAATATTAAGTTATTTGATTATTTTAGAGAGCAAACATCAGAAACTGTATGTCAGTTGTAAAGAGAAAACAAAATATTATAACACACATTCAGGAAGTTAAGAAAAATAAGATGTGGAAATTGCTAGAATCATACTCAACTCTGCTTATTGATAAATGTGGGTCTGAGAGGCATAACCCAGGCAGTATTAGAGGAAGGCAGCACAAATACTGATGATACTGCTGCAGGCATCAGAAAAGATCGATCAAACCCTTGGTGATCCAGAAGGTATGGGGAGCATGGAGGGAATGCTTTAGAATTTGTTTTTCAGAGGACCTGTTCATGATAGCTATGAAAATGTGCTTTCATAACTACATCTGAGAAATTCTTCTTAGAAAATTTCCTGGTATTTGCTCTTTCTTATTCTAGAAATTAGCTCAGACATCCATATCTGGGTTACATTTTGTTATATGAAAAAAAGTGCATTTCACAAATTTATTTTTTTAATTTTAGGCTAATTCCCAACGCTACCACCTCACCACCTGAATTTAAATATATCTATATATAAACATATATATATATACATATATATATTATATGTTTGTGTTAAAATATAGGCTCTGTTTTAAAGATATTTACTTTCATGGAGAAGCTCTTAGATTTCCCGAGAAAGTGATGACCTCCTGGCTACTAATGATGTTCTAATATTGAATAGTCTGTTCTGACCAGAGTGAACCTATGCTGCTCTCAGGGTCCTAGCTCTTTCTAGCAGGAGTAACTTGAATGCCCTTCCCAAGTTATCTCACTGGCTGTGTCAAGCCTTATTTTTCTGAAATATGAAAAACATATCTAGGAAAACTTTTGAAAAAATTTGCTACAACTTTATATCAGAAAAGGGGTACATAAAGAGACAATCAGTCTGAAATTCTCGTTCATGTGTCAGCCCTGTCAGCTCATGGCATCAGGATTGCACTGACCTTGTCAGCTGAGGAGCCAAAGCCTTTCTTAATATATGAGAGGCACAGACTTTTATTTTACGCAAAAAACTTGATGATTCAGTCATAGCAGTTATTGGGTTTGAAACTTCAGTAATAGTAGTTCTGTGACTGCTATAATTTTCATGACTATTATTATTATTAAATGTGTGCTTCCATAATTCAGTTTTGTCTTATTTTGCTAGTGATTTAAGATGTATGAATACAAAAGGGCATTTGTCAATAATGAACTAACTAATCGAAAAATGTTTATAACTGTGCTTTCTACAGTTTTATGATTGTATGTAATTTGAAACCTTGTGTTGACATTAGCCATGGGAGGTGTATGGTGCATATATACATATACTCTAAGTCATCTGAAAGCATTAATAAAGTTTTCCTTTTCAAACATACTTGTTAGCATCTGTATTTGGACTTGTGTTAGCTGCATGATCAATTTGAATGATTCCTCAGTTTAAGTGACTTCCATGTTTGTATTTTCCACTCATCTTTATGTCTTGGTCTGTTGGAATTGACCTTCAAATATTTTTCCTAGCAGAAGCAATACGTTTTTCAACTGTTTACTCTTTAAATTTTTTTTATTTTGTCTTCATAGATTAAATACAGATTTAAATTTCAGAATAAATATAAATTATAATGTGGTTTCTGCTAATGATTTCTCACTCATCCTCCAACCAAAATCAGCTTGTTTGTTTTTCAGTGCAAAATATGTTTGTTTGTTTGTTTTTAATTTGGGTTTCATGGAGGGTGCTAGAAGTGACCCGGCTTTCTCCCTGGAGGTAAGCGTACCTGATTATCTTCTCACCGGTGCTTTATTCTTTGTGAAATAGCCCCCTGTTCAGTAAAACAACACACGTGTTCTCAGTGTGGTGTGGATACAGACATCCATTTTCACTTCCTTTGTTTACAGTGGAGTCCTCCATTCCAGGTGACGAGAGGGCGGCGGGGAATGGCTGGAACCAGTACTCATTTCCTCACTCTCTCCTTGGCTTCCATCAGCCATTTCTATTTTCTTTTTACCTCATCAAGACAAGCTCCCTCTGTGCCCCATCCACAACTCACACACATCGGCTCCATGAACAACAACAGCTGCTCTCTGTGCCATGTTGCTGATGTCCCTTCCCAGGAGTGAACTTGCCCCCTGGTTCCCACACACATCCATCCAGTCAAGCTGAGCTGCAAATCCATTCTAGTGTGTCCTGTGGGGAGCAGCTCTGGCTCTGGCCTCTAGGCCTAAGGGGTCTCCTTGATGCTTTTTCCTACCATGCTTCACTTCCTGCACTTCCAAAACATAGCATTTTCCCAACAGCTCTCCAGACCTTTGGATCTATCTTCTGCTACCTATTAGTCATTTTCACTTAAATAGCTCACAGAAACATTAAACTCAACATGTCATAAATGTAACTCACTATCTCCTCAATTCCCCTTAACACTCATCTGCTCTATATTTGTTCCCTCACAGAACAGATGACATCACCAACCACTCTAAAAACAAGTTTTGTTTGATTCATCCATCTTTCTTGTCTTGTAGGTTATACTATTATGAGCATCCCCTTAATAAATTCCATCTACTTTTGGCCATTTCTGAATGTTCTTCAGGCATCAGTCCAGGGCATTGTTAGTCCCAATTATGACAACTTCTTATCGGTGTACTTGGTTACCCCACATTCCAAACTGATGACCATCAGGATGAGGAGAGTGGACATTCAAGATGCTGTTTGGGTCTCAGGTTAGCACCAGTCCAGCTGGAATACTATCACGTAAAGCTCTGTGTAGCATCAGAACCAATGCATACCAGAATGCATACAAATTACTACCTTCCCAGACACCAAAGGAATAGGTGGAGAGGTTCATTCTTAAAACTCATTACTGACTGATGAAATGCTCACTTTTTTGCTTTGCTCTGTAGTTTCGGACTCTTCTATGCAGAGATATTACATCCTAGAGAAGTAATGGTCCCAACAGAAGACATAAACACGGTTCTACTGAACTGAGAGTAAATATTTCTATTTGGATTTCTCGGGATTGTCATTGCAGCAATGATATGGAAGAAATAAATGCTTAAAAGTAATAGCATCTTCAACAAGTGGTGCTGGCCTGACTGGATGTCTGCTTGTAGAAGAATGCAAAGAGATCCATATTTGTCACCCAGCACACAACTCAAGTCCAAATGGATCAAAGACCTCAACATAAAACAGGATGCACTAAATCTGAAAAAAAGAAAGGAATATCTTTGAATGCATTGGCACAGGAGACTACTTCCTGAACAGAATACCAATAGCTCAGGCCTAAGATCAACAAGGAATAAGTGGGATCTCATGAAACTGAAAAGCCTCTGTAAAGCAAAAGACACTGTCAATAAAACAAAATGACAACCTACAGAACGGGAAAAGATCTTCACCAACCCTGTGTTCAGAAAAGGAGTCTGGAGGATAGCGCTTGGCCACGAGTGTGCCTCAGGGTACTTATAATAATAATTACATGAGACATAAACTTAAAAGCATAATAAGATAAAGCAAAAAACCCAACATATTAGAATCAGACAAAACCAGCGAACAGAAGGGAAAGAGCCCAAGAGAAGGCACAAGAGTCAGAGACCTACTCAATTGCACACTCAGGAACCCCATTACAGACTCTAAATGGCTCCTGTCTTGTTCCTTCGGAGCTTGTTTGTTTTCTAGTGAGACACTGGGGGTGGGGGAGTATCTGCAGGGGAAACTAGTCAGGATATAGTTTGTGATGAAACAATTTATTTAGAATAAAAGGAAAAACAGTAGGGTGCATGAGAGTTATAAAGTTAGAGGACTTAGGCTTAGTAGAATTTGTTCATATTTAGGAACCCAGAAATTAAATGCTTTTCCTTTCTGAGGAGATTCTAGAATGAGTATTAGAAAGGGCTCAACATGACACTGTGGGGGTTAAGAAGTCATTCCCGTCTTTTTTGGGGGGACATGCTCATTTGGCTTCTGCTCATCTAGTCAGCATTTTGAGTCTTCGAAGATGAGAAAAACAGTAACAGGACTACAGTGGCAGTGGACTCTAAGGAGCAGGGTCACATGGTAAAATGGTGATGACTGGTTCAGGGGCTTTCTTGTGATGTCATCCTAACTCAATGTCAATGTCCTTGCTGCACAGCCATTGTCAACCTCTACCTTCCTTGTTGATTCCAAAAGCTACAGCCTGTTTTCTCTCAATGAGTTCTTTACCATAGCTTATATGAGCCAGAGTTGATCTCCTCTGTCCTCAGCTGAGAGTGCAGATTAGCACAACGCCAAGGCGCAAGGCTGGAGTTGCAGCAAAGCAATTGCAAGGAACACTGGGTTCCCTTTAAGCTTCTCTGAAGACTGCCTCACTCGGTGAAGAAACGCTACCTAGGAACATGAAGCGAAAGAGGACCTATTCATGAAAGATTGTTTGAGGGAGTAACTGGCTGCAACTTTGACTTAAAAAAAAAAAAAAAAGAAAAAGAGCATTCCTGACCTATTGTGGCCATAAAAACAAAAGCTGGTAGATAACTACTCAACCGAACAACTCATCCCTCATAAATATAGTACACTCAGCAAAGCATGGACGTGGTTCAGAAATAACTTACATTTTTTTAATTAAAGCAAGTATCATTTAAGCTCTCTATCCTGGGAAAATGGAGGAAACTTACAGACCTGGGACTAGTGAGGAAAATTTCCTGTTCAAGTTTTCATTTATTCTCAGATAGAAACGTCAAAATAAGTAAATTGAAATTATATACAAAAAGTTGTGCAATTTAACTACTTCTAATGATCCACATATATGACTGTCTTATATCTCCAAACTTATTATAAGAACAGCTTTCAAAATGACAACCAAATACTTTTTTATCTTTTACCCTAAAATATTAATTACTCCTAGAAGTTTATCATCTTTCTACTTTTTTAACAAATAAAATGTATAATCATATCCTTAATCCAGAGAAGGGCAAAAAATTATATTTTACAAACAAAATCATCCTGAATATTCTCCAACTTTATCTTCCTCTAAATTATTTATGGTGTAATATGCAGAATAAGACGTGTATAAATGAAGTTTGACTAAATATTCACAGCTCGGGAATATCCTGGGTTCATTTGACAATGCTTTCAAAAATTTTAAGCATAAAAATACTTTACATTACCGTTAAAGGGCAGTGGTGTTCGGAGGCCATCGCTGAAGCCGGTGCCCTGACAGATACGCCTATGGGTCTTTTCCATTCATAATATATTCATACATATTTAAGTATCAGGACATATCTGGTTGGGAAACCATGCACAATAATGGTCTGGAGGAAAGGAAATATGTCATATTAGCATCTTTAAAAATAAAAAAACCTAAGGTCTGCCACATAGTTGGTTTGCACTTAGGAACACACAACAGACACTATTCAGAGAGCAAGGTAAGATCCAGGCTGAAGATAAGCAAAAAGTAACAAACCTGGACCCACCAGGGGCATTTGGCTTAAAGTTTTAATGAATATATAAGGCCTGAGTATTAAAAGTTAAAATGACCACTCAGATTTCAGAACAACAATTTTTGCCATAGGCTGGACTCTGCCTTCCTAAATTGTATATGTTGGAGCCCTAGCCTCCAGTATTTTAGCATACACCCTTATTCTGAGGGAGGGTGCTTACAGATGTGTTGAGTTCATAGTGAAGTGAGGTGTGCCTCAGATCTAACATGACTGGCTTTCTTAGGAAAAGGGGAACTATAGACGCAGGCACGCATAAAGGAACAATGCTCTGTGGAGATGGAGACAGAGACTACAGGGAAAAGGGATATTTCTAGAAGCCAGTGCTGCAGGGGTTTGTTTCCAAACCTCCCGAATCCAAGTACGAAGCAGGAAAGGATTATTCCTCACAGCCCTCTGCCGACATCTCAGTCTTGCTCTCTGAACTGAAAGAACCGAGTTCTGTCATTGAATCCACTGAGCTAAATCTCTAAGCCATTGCAGCCTTACGAAACCAGTACAACTTGCACAGGAAAATACTGAGTTTTTAGCATCTCTGAGTAACACTCTGCTGATAGGCTAACAAAGAGTCGTGGCTCCTCCTTTCCTGGAAAGTTCTCCAGTCCACCAGATCCCCAGACAGTCTACTTTGATTAACTTAAATTGTCTACGCGATGGCCAATCTTGACTAAAAACTTGATTAGGTTGATACTTGCCAATATACTAATAAAGCTTATTTCTGTGTGTGTTGGTGAAGAACTGTCAATGGAGAATTAATAAGCGGAAGACCCATCTTCAGTGGGGGGGGCACCACCTAATGGGCTAGGTAGGATTAAAAGAGGATAGGAGAAAGCCAGTTGTCTTAGACTGTCCTCCTCCCTGCTTCCTGTCTGCCCCTAAGCGAGCTCTTGTGTCACATCACACAATCCTGTCTGTACATAGATAAGCTCGTTTTTTTCCATCACATAAAGAAAAACAGATCCAGAACTTTGGGAAAGTGTGTAAGCATACGTATTGGAACACTATATGTCTTTATGATCTTCAAAAGTAAACAGAGCTTAAGTATTTAATTGGAAAAAGGGGAGGTGCTTTAAAGGTTACCCAGTGAATTTCCTATCACCTCTGATTTTAAAGATGTTTCGCAAGAGAAAAAAAAAAACAAAACATCAAATCAGAAACAATTATAGGCAGCTGCAACTATATTCACAAAGACATGGCCTCTGAAGTCTGCTCAGGTAAAGAGGGGGACAGGGATGTCACCCTCTGCCCAAGAGCACTGTTGGCTGCAAGAAAAACTCTGGGAAAGGAAGTACAGACACAAAGAAAGACAGGATTAAAGACAAATGTACATCAGCCGGGCAGATATCCTCCACTCCAGTCCCACTTTGAACAAGCGTAAGCCATGAAGTAGAAACAAACTACATCATCAGACTTTCAGAAATGTTGATCACAAAACCATTTGAATACTCTCTGAGGATTAGTTGAAGATAGGAGAGTATCCAAAAGACTGCAAATGAATAGAACAACTCCACTTCTTAAAGAGAGACCCATGGGAAATCTTTAGGTGCTTCTGAACAGTGTTTTTTGATAGAAAATTAAATAGATAACCATGTAAATACATTTGATATTCTAAAGAGAAAAAGGTGGATATTAGTGTTTGGAATTGGTTTAGAAATGTAAACACACGTACTGAGAAGGCAACCCATTTCTTATTATCCTGGAGTCCCCTCAAGTTTTCTGGCTACATTGGTCTTCAGGTGCTGTTGAGTACCTAGGATGCTCTGTCCTGGTAGTCTCTGTAACACTGCTCTCACATTCTGGAAAGTTCCTTCCAAAATAATCATTGTACTCTATGCCTTCAAGGTTCCAATCCAGCATCTATTCTTCCTGGCCTTCCCTGAAGTCCCGGTATAATGGTACAGCCCATCCCACTCACCCTCATGTCCTGCTCTAACTTATTTTAGTTCATAACAGGAGTGTTTCTTTAATAAAACTATATGCACTGACCCATGACCGCCTCTTCTCTGGAGACCTTTAAAATGCCAATTCAATTAATCCTAGCAACACTGAGGCCTCTGAAGATAGTAGCGTGGTAGTAGGTAGCTTTTCCTCCTGTCCTTATGCTCCCAGAATAATACCTCATGAGACTCAAGATTATTTTAAAAAACTTATGACCTATAGCTGAGGCAAGGAATAAGATGTAGAACATCCGGGAGGCAGAAAGAATTCTGGGATAGTGCCATTCTACGTAATAGTTTATTTTACATTATTTTATCCTAGCCCTTACAATGTGGTATATGATAAATAATCAGCATTTTTGTTAAATTAACAGTATATAAATGCTAGAAGAGCCTTCAGATCAGATTCCTTTCTCTAAAGAGGGACACCCTCTTTGTTCAAGACAGGAAGGGACGATTATTAATCTGTGACTCAGGAACCTGGAAGAATGCCTGGCTTGAGTATTGAGAAAACAGAGGGGAGAAGAGGGCTGACAACAGAAGCTG
This sequence comes from Psammomys obesus, assembly GCF_907164565.1. NCBI lineage: Eukaryota > Metazoa > Chordata > Mammalia > Rodentia > Muridae > Psammomys > Psammomys obesus. The sequence continues at coordinate 33,506,411 of NW_026593286.1, read as the reverse complement.
GAAATGCAAAATGGATGTTGGAACAGGAAATAAGGTACCCCAGTGTCCCAATACCACTGATAAGGGAAAGATATCTTAATGATAGAGCAGCCCACTGTGAACAAAAAGGATAAGAGACTGCCACCGACTTTCACATTCAGTGACTCAGCCTCTGAACCAGAAGTAAAACTGTCACCAAATAAAATAGGAGATTAATTGCAAAATATGCATCAAGAATTATCCATATTTAGGCACCTTGACAAGTGCTAGAAAACCAGGAAAGAAGGATGGAAAGCATCTTAGCTCTAAAGAGATGAGCAACATGCCGAGGAAAGACTTGGTAGTCAAAATGGCTTCAAGCACAAGTAGAAAACAATTGCAATAAAGAAAGCACAATGAGATGACTGATGGCGTCGAGTTCCCGATGACTGCTGTGGGAAGGGCAAATGCTTGCGGTGAGAATTGGGATCACAGTAGGCTGGCAAAATACAATTCTTGGGAGCTCTGCTGTTCCTAACACAAATGTGTGTATTCATGATCACAATGAACAAAAGACAGGGTTGCTAGAATAAATGAGTGTAGGGAGAATATTAATACAAATCAGCATTTGACTTCAACACAGCCCTACCTAGTGCCGTTAGCATTTGAAAGAAAAAACATTCAGATTCCTATTCTACGGGGGAATATTAACATAATGTGGTTTTGAAAATTTGAAAAAGACCTCATAATTAATTTAATCACCATTTTGCATAGCGCTCCCACTTGTGATCTGCATTTTTGCTTTAAGACTCTTACGATATAGCTGTCATTCTGATCTAATGAAATGCCTCTTACTTAGGAAGAGAGGAAATTTTCAAATGTTGAGGCTACACAGAAATGGAGAATGAAACATGTGTCTGTCGCTGCAATTTCACCATGGTAGACTAATTGCAGAGGCCTGTGGGTATGGGTTGACGCCGTTGAGTAGTCAGTCTTTACTGCCATTGCTTTAGGGTGATTTGCATAGCATGGCTCATAGTGTTTTATGATTTTTCTTTTAAAAATAATTCTACTTGTTAGTCGCTGAATCGGTTTAACTCTTCCAGTGCTGACTGGCATGTGGGGCACATGTGCAGAATGAATACATGTATCTCTCAGCTGATGAGTCTGGAAAAGGCTCTCTAGCTGGTGTGCACTGAGGGGTCTCTTTATTCTTTGTGAAGACTGCTACTATAGACTAGATTCCCTAGGAAGCAAGAGTGTAGGTTATGCGTCAACTCGACTGGGTGATAGGATGCCCAGAGAGCTGGCAAAAATATTAGTTATGGATGTCATTGTGAGGTTGTTTGCAGAAGGGGTTAGCTTTGACAGGGAAGGGTTTCATGGACAAAGTCCAATGCACTGAAAATCTGATTAGAATAAAGGAATCAAGCAAGGGATGAACCTCTCTTTGATCTGAAATATCCGTCATCTCTTGCCCTTTGCATCAGTGTTCCTGGTGTTTGCGTCCAGATGCGACCTGGATTTCTACTATTTACTCTCGTTGTTTTCAGGCCTCCATGCTTAAGCTCTGGTAAACATTAATATATGGATAGGTGTTCAAGAGATTGATGAAACATTCAAACATTCACAGGACTGATAGATAAATACATAGATAGATAGATAGATAGATAGATAGATATTAGATATTATAATATATAACATATGTATTATATATTTATATTATATATAATATATTTTTCTCGTGACAAAAATTGTATTTATATGTGAGGAAGAAAATTCAGAACCAAAGAGAACCTGGACCACAAACTAGTCAAAATGGAGGCCTGAAAGTAGCTTGGTGTGTCTGGCAAAGTGCAAGCTGAAGTGGAGGGCTTGGTCTTGTTAATCACATACTGCTGGCTCATTTGGTGGGAGGTGGCCTAGGAAGGGTGCGATACACTTCTCTGAGTAATTTCAGTGAAAGGCTGAGGACTGCCTATGAAAGACAAAACAGCTGAAACTATATGTCCTTTAATCCTAAAGACGACATGAACAGGAGTAACACCTTGAAATGTCCACTCTTGTCACATTTCTTTGTGTGACGGGAGACCAACGCAGCAGCATGCAAGCAGCATGGTCTGTGTGATTTTGGTGAAGGCTGTTTCAATCGATTGCTCTTCAAGAACCCCTTCCACTATCTATATAATTTAACATATCATTAATCAAGCAATTTAAAGAGGGGCTTGGGAATTTTATTCCTTTTCATCATCATCATCATCATCATCATCATCATCATCATCATTATTATTATTTACATTTTATTCAATTTGGATCCTAGTTGAAGCCCCCTCCCTCATCTCCTTCCAGTCCCACCTTCTCTCCCTCTTCCTTCGCTATCCCTCTGCCCTAGTCTACTGATAAGGGAAGTTCTCCTCCCCTACTGTCTGACCCTAGCCTAACAAGTCCCATAAGGACTGCCTGGATCCTCTTCCTCTGTGGGCTGGCTAGGTTACCCCACAAGGGAGAAGTGATCAAGGAGTTCATGTCAGAGACTGCCTCTTCCCCCTTATTAGGGAACCCACATGGAGATTCTGCTGTATATGGGCTATATCTGAGCAAGGGGTCTAGGTCCTCTCTATGCATGGTCTTTGGTTGATGCATCAGTCACTGCAGTCCTACCTGGGCCCTGCTTTTCTTTTTTCTTATTTATTTATTTGTTTGTTTGTTTATTTATTTATTTACTGCTTTGTTGGTCTCCTTGTGTGGCTCCTGTCCCCTCTGGGTCCTATTTTTATCCCGCTTCTTCCATAAAACTCCCTGTGTTCTGTCAAAACTCCAGAGTTTGGCTGTGAGTCTCTGCATCTGCTTAGACCCACTGCTGGTTGGAGTCTTTCAGGGGATATCTGTGGTAGGCTTCCATCCTGTTCTCTCTCTTCTATTGCTTATGGGGTCTATCCTGTTTTCCCTTCTGAATAAGAATTAAGCATCATTAAGCATCTTCACTAGGGTCCTTTTTGTTGTTTAGCTTCTTTAAGTCTGTGGATTTTAGTATGTTTATCCTATTATGTATGGTTAATTTCTACTTATTCTTGAGTACATACCATGCATATCTTTCTGCTTGTATGATATCTCACTCAGGATGACCTTTTCTAGTTCCATCCATTTACTTGCAATTTTCATGCTTTCCTTGTTTTTAATAGCTGAGTAGCAGTCCATTGTGTAAATGTACCACAATTTCTGCATCCATTCTTTGGCTGAGGGACATCTAGGTTGTTTCTAGATTCTGGCTATTATAAATAAAGCTGCTATGAACATAATTGAGCCAATGTCCTTGTTGTGTGGTTGAGCATCTTTCAGATATACGCCTAGAAGTGGTATAGCTGAGTCTTGAGGTAGCACTATTCCTTCTAAGAGAGTGCCAGATTGATTTCCAAAGTGGTTGTACAAGTTTGCATTCCCACCAGCAATGGAGAAGGGTTCCCCTTTCTCCACATCCTCTCCAGCATGTGTGGTCACTTGAGTTTTTGATCTTAGCCATTCTGATGGGTATGAGGTAGAATCTCAGGGTTATTTTTGATTTGCATTTCCCTGATGACTAAGGACTTTTAGCATTTCTTTAAGTGTTTCTATGCTATTTGATATTCCTCTGCTGAGAATTTTCTATTTAGCTCTGTACCTCATTTCTAATTGGATTACTTGGTTTGTTGGCATTTAATTTCTTGAGTTCTTTATATATTCTGGATGTTAGACCTCTGTCAGATGTAGTTTTGCTGCAGATCTCTTCCCAGCTTATAGGCTGTCATTTTGCTCTGTTGACAGTGACCTTTGCTTTACAGAAGCTTTTAAGTTTCATGAGGTCCCATTTATTTATGGTTGATCTTAGATCCAGAGCTCTTGGTGTTCTGTCCAGGAAGTTGTCTCCTGTGCCATTTCATTCACCTTGATACCTAAACCACACAAAGACCCAATAAAGAAAAATAATCTCAGACTAATCTCTCTCATGAACATTGATACAGAAATGCTTAATAAAATACTCACAAACTGAATCCAAGAACACATAAAAGATATCATCCACCATGACCAAGTAGGCTTCATCTCAGGCATGTAAATGTTGTTCACCACACAGAAATCTATCAGTGTAATCCACCATATAAACAAACTGAAAGAAAAAAAAAACCACATGAATATCTATCTCCTTAGATGCTGAAAAGGCATTTGATAAAATACAACACATGTTCATGTTTAAAGTTGTGGAGAGATCAAGGATTCAAGGGACATACCTAAATATAGTAAAGGCAATATACAACAAGCTTATAGCCAACATCAAACTAAATGGAGAGAAACTTAAATCAATCCCACTGAAATCAGGGACAAGGCAAGGCTGCTCACTCTCTCCATATCTTTTCAACATAGTACTGGAAGTACTAGCTAGAGCAATAAGACAACTAAAGGAGACCAAGGGGATACAAATCAGAAAGAAATAAATCCCACTATTTGTAGATGATATGATAGTATACATGATCGACCCCAAAAATTCTATCAGAGAACTCCTACAGCTGATAAACACCTTCAGCAAAGTGGTTGGATAAAAAACTTAACTCAAGAAAATCAGTAGTCCTCCTGTATACAGAAAACAAAAGGGCTGAGAAAGAAATTAGGGAAACAACACCCTTCACAACAGCCACAAATAGCATAAAGTACCTTGGTGTAACTCTAACCAAGCAAGTGAAAACCTATATGAAAAAAAGTTCAAGTCTCTGATGAAAGAAATCAGTAATGATATCAGAAGATGAAAGATCTCCCATGCTCATAAATTAGGAGGATTAACATAGTAAAAACAACCATCCAGCAAGATCAATCTACAAATTCAATGCTATTCCCATCAAATTACCAACACAATTCTTTACATAACTTGAAAGAATTCTCAACTTCAGATAGAAAAACAAAAAAACCCAGCAAAACTAAAACCATCATGTACAACAAAATTGTCTGGAGGTATCTCCATCCCCGATCTCAAGGTGTACTATAGAGCAACAGTAATAAAAATGGCATGGTACTGGCATAGAAACAGACTGGTGGAACAATGGAATCAAATAGAAGACCGAGAAATAAACCCCACAACTATGGACACCTGATTTTTGACAAAGAAGCCAAAACATACATACAATGGAAAAAGACAGCATCTTCAACAAATGGTGCTGCTCTAACTGAATGTCTACATTTAGAAAATGCAAATAGATCCATTCATATCACCCTGCACAAAAGTAAAGTCCAAGTGGATCAAAGACCCTAACATAAAGCCAGTCACACTAGATCTGTTAGAAGAAAAAATGAGGAAGGAATTATTCCTTTTCTTAAAACCAATAGCAAAGTCAGCTGATCAAGCTGCTATAAGCTTATCTAGAAATATATTGATTTTTTTTTCTTATTTAATTTAAGTTTTGGTCTTGAATTTTAGTCTTCTCCCAATAATTTTGCGTTCAAGCTGATTGATATATTTCAAGAGAATTTCCCCTGGTCAAATTTATGTGTATTCTTTGCATCTTACTGAAGGAAGGTTTATGTAGGTGTTACTCTGTAATCCTTTTAAGTTCTTCTTTGTAATTCCATGCAGTTACATTGAAGAAAACAGTACAAGATTGGTTTGAAAATGTCACAGCAGACACAGAGGCACTGAATTCTAGACTGGTGTGATGTACAAAAAGCATGTGCTCACCTCATGGAATATTGGCACTTCAGTAAAGGGGAAACATCTACAGTGACACAGTGGATGACTCAGAATGCAGCTCAGATTTAAACACAAACAACAGGGTGATCCGGCTCGGCACTGCCTGGCTACTGCAGCAATGGATCTGAAGGTTATGTTTTATGTTTATTAGTTCCATCCAGATGGTGTTTTATGTCCTTAATAACTTTGTCCCTGACTAAGCCATGGACCTACCATTTGACAAGCACAGTAGGAAGTGTCTATCAGAAAAAAAAGTCATTTCATAATCAGAAACATCACTTGGAACATTTGGACGACGTTGTGAAAGGGGTTGGTTTCTTTCATGTCAATACATGTGCTGTTGACAAATGAAGACAGCTTTTCCAAAATGAATCTAAATTCAATGAGCTCCTGGAATGCCATTAAAAAGAATACAATTCAATACTCATATTTATATAAATAATAACTTCATTGTAAGAAATCAAATTGCTTTGAAGCATATTTATTTTTAGATGACTGAAAAACCAGTGGATGATATGAACTAATACTCCAGAGTCACAGCCGGGAAGGCTGGAGGGCTTAAAGTGGAAGGTCACCCACAGGACTGCCTCTTTTATTTTTCCAATTAATTTTATTTTATTAATTTTTTTATTTATTACAATTTAGTCACTTTGTATCTTAGCTGTAGTCCCCTCTCTCATCCCCTCCCAATCCAACCCTCCCTCCCTCTTCTCCTCCTATGCTCCTTCCCCAGTCCACTGGAGGGGATGTCCTCCTCACCTTTCATCTGACCCTAGCCTATCAAGTCTCATCAGGACTGGCTGCATTGTCCTCCTCTGTAGACTGGTAAGGTTGCTCCCCCCTTAGGGGGAGGTGATCAAAGAGCCAGCCACTGAGTTCATGTCAGAGACAGTCCCTGTTCCCCTTATTAAGGTACCTACTTGGAGACTGAGCTGTCATGACCTACGTCTGTGCAGGGGTTCTAGGTTATCTCCATGGAGTATCAGTCTCAGAAAAGACTCCTGTACCCAGATTTTTTGGTTCTGTTGCTCTCCTTGTGGAGCTCCAACCCCCTCCAGGTCTTTCCTAAGATTCTCTGTACTCTGCCCAAAGATTGGCATGAGTCTCAGCATCTGCTTCAATATCCTGCTAAGTACAGTCTTTCAGCGGCCCTTTCTGGTAGGCTCCTGTCTTGTTCTTTGTTTTCACCCTCTTCTGATGTCTATCCTGTTTGGCTTCCTGAATGAGAATTAAGCATCTTCCTGAGTGAGGTATCCCAGAAGCAGAAAGACACACATGGTATATACTCACTTATAAGTGGATATTAGACAAATAATATTGGATAATCATACTAAAATCTGTACACCGGAAAAAGCTAAGCAAGAAGCAGGATTGCCTCTTGACCTGGGTTCTCTTATGTCTCTCAGCTTAGAGGTCTAGATCAGCTCACTCTCTGAGTTTGAAGCCTTCCTTTTGCAGCAAAGGAAGTGGGTTTCTCAGGATGATCAGTTTTGCTCTGGACTAAATTCTAACCTCCTTGAGGGTAGCTATTATGGTTTGCTTAACAGTACCTTCATCAGAGCACAAATTTTAGACACTGAATATAAATCTAAAGATTCTATTGAAATCAAACAATACTTTTTGAATACAAATTTTATTTATAACACTCCAATAAAAACTAACCCAAACATCTTAAACTATGAAGGAAGCCACAAAAGTGTTCTGCATTTGTTTTCTTATAGATTTCAATGCTAGGCAAAGATTCTTGTCTGGAATGCATTCAGAAAAGAAAATTAGAGAATAATGAGATTTAAAATTCCTTATTAATTATTTTTCTTATTTTTTTGAGAATTTCATAGATGCATACTATACTAAGTAATTTACACCCCTCCCTCTTCCACATCTAACTCCTTCCTTAATTCCCACTCACTGTCACATTCATGACCTTATCTTTATTTCTATTATTTATGAGTGTATATGTATATATGTGTGTATATGTGTATATACACATAAACTATTGAGTCCATTTAGTGTTACATCAAGATTAGGGAAATGTACTGTCAATGAGTATTTCCTTTTGGTGATTTTAACTTAAAATATTTAGGGTAATTAATGCCATATCTTTTGACTCTCAAATCTCTTCCTTTCATTTCCTTCTTTATAATTCATTCCCTTTTCTCTCTTTCATTTTCTCTCTCTCTCTGTCTCTATTTGTTCTTTCCCCTTTATCATTCCCCCCTCATTTCTTCTTTTCTGTGGTTCTCATTCATTTTTGTTTGGTCAAAGCCCATATTTAGTATTGCTTCTGCTGTGAGTCTAGATTCCATGTAAACGCGTAATCATATAAGAAAATTGTGAGTGTAACCGGATTTTTATGCTGTACTGTAACTATAAAACACTGCCTTTGAGATTACTTTATAGTTCTGTATACTTTAGACAGTTTTGCCTGGAACACATGGTACAAAACCAAAACAATTTTATGTGGCAACTATTCCCCCATTTGTGCATCCAGTCAGTCAAGGCCAATCATGATGCATTTCAAAGGATGAGTTCAAGCTGTAGGTAGCTTAACGGACAAATGTACAAGCATGAAGACCTTAGTACTATCCTCGGAATCCATATTTTAAAAATGGATACGTGGCAAATACTTGCAATTTGAGTACAAGGAAGGCAAAGAGAGAAGGGTTACTGCGGCTGTTACTAATTTGGTGAGTTCTGGACAAATACAAGAATGCAAAACCCTATTGTAAAGAAAGCACCCGTGTGCACAGCATACAAACAGCCACACCTGCAGGAATACGTTCTTTTTGTTTTGTTTTTAACGTAAGAAGTCTATCTCCTTGCCTAACTTAAAAAAAAAAGTGTAATTTTTCTCTTCTCTGTCTTCCTACTTCAGGCAGTTGCCAAGATTTAGTTTGCCCACCTGTTTTTTGTTTGTTGTTTGTTTTGTTTTTTGCTGCAATAAAACTGTCCTTTGGCTTCCTTCTGACTCCATCCCTAAATGTTTTTATTAAGGAGCTAGAAACCCAGAGAGAAGAGCCCAGGAAACCTGGGAAAAATAACACACGCTATTTTTATGCAATCAATTTTGCCCCCTTTTTTTTTTTAATTTGGAAGTAACAGAGGGGATCAAGAAGTGCAACAGGAACGAGGCTGGGAGGCATTAGTCTGATATTCAGCAACTTGACTTTGTTTTTCTCATGTCTGAGAACCTGAGTAAAACTGAATTTGCAGGTAACTGACTTATTTCTTTGACAAAGGAATTTTCAAGAGAGAAGAGCATTCAGTCAGGTGCTAAAGAAACAGTTGCAACTGTTACACGGATTAGCACAACTGAAGAGATATCTCTTTCCTGAAGAGAACGGCAATAACAAGAAAGATATTTACCAGGAAAATCCACCCTTTAAAGGCTCTGTCTTGTGAAAATTTCCAACTTCTCATTTTAAAGAAGAAATCCAAGCATTAAGGAGTTCCCTGATTTTCAAAAACAACTGTCTTAGTACAGTGTTTCTCCAGGTTCCCTACACAGAGAAGCAGACCTGTTTGTGCCCCGAGGTGGCTGGCTCCATAGCCAGCTGGCACCAGAACGCGGTAATGCCCTCTTCATGACGCTGGCTTTGGAGGCATGAAAGGTCAGGCATGAAACCATTGCTCTGTGGTTTCAGAAAGAAGTTGAGGTCAGGCTGAGGCCACTGTCTAAAACTGTCAAGGTGAAGCCTGTGCTGCCACGAGATCCCAGGATATTGGAGGTGTCACTACTGGGTGTGTAGGGGGTTGGAGGGTGGTGCTGTGTGTTCCAAGGGGAACTACAAGCTCAGAGTGGAGCCAGCCTGGAAGAGAAACTGGAGTTAGGGCCTAAACTATCAAAGACCTTTGTAACCCAGCGGATTGCATAACAGGCTTCAGGTTATAGACACGGAGTGGCGTAATTTGATGTTTTCTGTGCTAAGTTTTGGTCTAATCATTCTTTCTAGTCTTCAGTTCTTCCCTCTTGGAATAGGAATGTTTACCTTGTGCCATTGTATCTTGAAAGTATGTAACTTGTTTTTGTTGTTGTTGTTGGTTTTTTTTTTTTTTTAATAAAGCTTGTCATTAAAAGATTGCTTTGAGTCTCAGATGGAATGTTGAATTTGGAGGTTTAAACAGTGCTAAATGTTTGTTAAAGACTATGGAGACTTTTGAGGTTAGATTATATTTTGAATTATGAAATGCACATGAGGCTTAGGAGACAAAAAAATGAAGGTTAGGCCTAAAAAGTGATATATGTCCTGTCAAATTGACTAAGAGTGGAGCTGTGACAGTCACATTTAATTTTCTCTTTTTGATCGTTTTGTCATTTTTAATGTATATATTCACTTTATATCCCTCCTCTCCTTCCAGTCCCACCTACTTCTCCTTATTCCTTCTCCCCTTCTCCTTCCCCCACCACAACCAAGCTTGATCATATCTTGACTCCCAAGTGGGATGAGGCACTGACAGTGCCTGTGAGAGATTTTCTTGACTACTTAATTGAAGTAGAAATACCCATCCACCATGGGCCTGGCCTTTCCTGAGCTGTATACAAAGGAGAAGGTTAGTTGAGCATAAGCCCTGTTGCATTCAGTTTCTTAACTCTGTATATAATATAACAAGCTGCTTCAGGTTCCAGCTGCCTCTGCTTCCCTATGATGAGCTATTCCCTGAGACCATGAGCCAAAGTAAACCCATTTTCATTTGAAAGAGAAAAGGAACAAATAAAGAAGGGGAAAGTGGATAGGATGTTAATTAAGCAGAAAGTGGCTCTGAAATGTTCTCTAGTTTGATGCTTAGGGAGCAAAACCCAGCTGACAGCAGAAGGTCTTTCTGCCCTGTAGACCCGTCTGCCAGAGAACGCAAAGCTCAAAGATACCCATTCCACTGCCCCAGTCACCTGTGAAGAATGACCTGCCATTGCAAGTCACCTACTGTCTAAACTCTCATATCAAACTACTGAAGCCCAAAGCTCCTTTGACTCAAGCTAGCCTTCCTCTCATCTCCCAGGCTAACAATTTGAAAGAGAAGCAGTTCTTAGAAAGAGGTCTTTACAAACAAAAACAGGGGGAAAACCAACCAACCAACCAACTAAACAACAAACAACAAACAGCCACACTTTTCTGTCTCCAAGAAAGTAATCTGAGTTTTGACTCCAGAAATACATAAATAGATTTAAGAACGTGTTTTTGTGGTAACAGATTTAAAATCTATGCACCTATTCCGGGCACACAATCTTAGCACAGCATTAGAGAGAGGAGGTGGAAGCAAAACATCAAATCACTCCAGGTAATGAGACAGAAAAACTTCTTCTTTTCCAATGAGCCAACACAGGAAACAAATGTCAAATGTTTGGCAGTGTTCCGTGGAGCATGTGCCATGCCCAGGCTCCTTCAAGGGGGGACTCTGAAGGCTGCTCTCAGAGGGCACAGCACAGGGTGCCTTGGGTTCAAAGTTTAATCTCTTAATGAAATAAAGTCCAGTTATTTTTTTATCTGTGGCTCAGGACTTGACCTAAGCCTATGAGTCGCTATGTTGTTATTTAGAAATGCTGGGTTAGTCACTTTGCTTTCTTTTAATTTTAATACAGACACTATAACAGCTATTTTTTTTTTGGCCAGGAAACAATTCTCAGTAGGTTCCTCTTCCCCAAACACTACACACTTGGTTTCTAGAAAACTCTTTTGTCAGATAAAATGAAGACTGATGTGTTTTTCCCTACATTGTGTCAGAACTATATTGAAAAAAACCTGACAATATCATGTAATTATATATTTTTCTGTTAAAATAGAGCATTGCCCAGCATGTCCAGTGAATTACAGTTAATTTAAGATTTATTTTCAATACAAAGTTCATGAAGAAAAAGCTGATTAAAGCATTGCCAACTGTCCTAAACTTAGCATGTATGGTATCTGGCTAAATATATGGTTTTTCCTAGGTAATAAGAAGGAGCCACTGTTGGAACGCCAATCATCTTTCCGAATAAACACTGTTTTACTTGAAGGCTTCTACACAATGAAGTCATAATCATGCTTGCAGAGTTTCTGCTTATAATTAATACAAATATGCAACAAAGACCTTTTTTTTTCTTTATTACAATTTATTCACTTTGTATCCCAGCTGTAGCCTCCTCCCTAGTACCCTCCCAATCCCATCCTCCCTCCCTCTTATCCTCCCATTTCCCTCCCCTAGTCCACCGATAGGGGAGGTCTTCCTCTCCTTCTATCTGATCCTAGCCTATCAGGTCTCATCAGGACTGGCTGCATTGTCTTTCTCTGTGGCCTGGTAAGGCTGCCCTGCACAGATATAGCCCATGGCAGCTCAGCAACAAAGACATTTATACTTTCCTTTTGTTCCTATCATGACATGTGGTATGTTTTTGTATGAGACATTTATAACTTCTGGTTAAAAAGATCCACTGAGCATGAAATTCACACACCTTGTAGCGTTGGTGTTAAATATTAAATTGACACTTTATTATAGGAGACTGAGAGCCTGGCTCAGTGGCTCAGTACTTGCTTAGCATGCATAAGACTCTGGGTTCAATCCCCAATACCACACACAAAGATTCAGTATCAGCCTGGTATGGTGGCATGTGCTTTTAATCCCAGTACTCAGGGAGGCAGAGGCAGGCAGATTGCTGGGAGTTCAAGGCCAGCCTGGACTACAGAGCAAATCTACGGTAGCCAAGCCTGAGAAACAGAGAAACTCTGACTTGAAAAACTACCACCACCAACAAAAATCACTATCACAAATTCATAAAGTAAGTTAACGCTGCTTCGGGGCTTTGATTTTATGAAAGAAACTATGAACATGAAGTCATAGGTTTAAAAAGTATAAATATATTATCTGCTTACACAGTGGTAAAAACTAGGCATATATAATACAATATAAAAATAGTACAGTGCGTGTGAGATGGAAGATAAAATATTTGCCGTACAATGTTCAGTGTATCATGTAATATTAACTATAATGTATCTGGAATATTTAGAAAGGTGCACTAACAGAACTAACCCACAGCAACAGCCTGTCATTGTAGTGTTTATAAAAAATGTTGCATAATACTTACTCTCAAATAGAAGATGACATTTAATAGTACCTTTCACTGAAGAAGTAAGAAGCAACCAACCGACTTCAAAAGTCCTTATCATTTAGGAATATCAGTGTTTCTCCATCTTGCACTAAATATCTATGGTTGAAAAAAAGTTAAATAACTGTAAAGAAAAAAAAAACCTTTTGTGCTTCATACCCCCTAAAATGTAAATGGCCTAAAATTATTAACACCCTGGCATTATATTTCTACCAGCTTTTTGTATGTTCTAAAGCCATTTCCTCTCTCTAGATAGATTTCCTCTAAGGTTTAGAAATAACTCAAAGTCATGGTGACAGAAATCTGCACAGTTGGAGAGTGCTTCTAACAGCACACCATTTTGATGCTGATTTCTGGTAGCATAAGCGTGCCCTGTCCCTGTATATATCACATCCCCACCATCCAGAAAAGAACTAGATAGGAATTAGCTCAACAACTTCACTGCACACGAACCCTTTGCTCTGAGTCACAGAACAGGAGAGAGAGCTGAAAATGTAAACCTGAATTAGTTGAACCAGAACAGCGTAGCCAGAAGCTGGCTAGCGACATGCAAGTAACCAGAAAGCCGATCTGCGTCTCAGCCCCGCGGAGCTCGAGATGTGACATGTCACAGAGACTCAGCTTCTGTGACTGCTCGCTCCACATGCTGCCATTTACGGTGCACGGGATACAGTAAATCTATTTTCTGTCAAGACGGGCTGGGTTTTCACAGCTCTGCACGTGACATCCAGTCACTCTTCTTGGCTCTTCATGCTTTAACATGGCGGAGTCTTGATTTTTTGGCTGATTGCCTCCAATATGTTCCATTTTGGATGATTTTTTAGAGTAGGATGGTGAAATGAGGCCCCAGAAATGTGAAAAAAAATGTATAGGTTTCCTTCCTTAAAGGGCTTGTGGGAACCAGCCTGCTCCATAAGCGTCATTTTGAAATTATAATAGTATCTCGAGCATTTGTGGCACGGCTTTGGCGGGCAGGAAGAACACTCGCAGGCAGCAGCAAAAGGGTGGAAAGAGACAGGAGCCTGCTGTGAAATCCTGGGTTGCTGCTGATGCCCACTGTGCAGCTATGCAATTGTTTGTCTGTTCATCTGGTACATGTCTCACATTGAGCCAAAAAGTAACATTTCTAGACCATTCTTGGGGCTCAGTGGAGGAAGGTGTCTGCGGTTAAACCTGACAACTCAAGGTCCACGCTTGGGACTCACACGGTAGAGGAAGAAGAACGAACTCCCGGGAATTCTTCATCTATGTCATGGCATACCGCACCCCCTCTTAAATAATTACATCATTTTTTAACTAAAAAGTGATATTCCAGCTGCTATTGTAATTATAAAATCGCCTTCTATAATTCAGTTTCCTAAAACTAGTTAGTCTCAGAAATGCAAATTGTAGCCCACAGAAATGTGTCTTTCTCTGAATCTTAATTTAGTAATTTCATTCTAAACCCCTTTGCTACGTCAGCACGAATACCACATTTTTTAACTCTCACCTTTAGACCTCAGGGCCTCCTTTTTACCACAAGATTATTTTGCCAAATGAAACCTGTTGTCTATGGTTATTGACACAATGTGGGCTATCTCAGCCTTCTAAAACAATGATCCAGGGCATCTCTACTGCATACCTCAGAGGAACTACCTGAGAGAGAAATGCGTGCAACCTAGTGAAGCTTCAGTAGCTAAGTTACCACAGCATTACAATTACATAACCAGTAAGTTAGTCAAATGCAGTTAAATAGACAGGGGAGCCCAGCTGGTCATAGCAAGCTGCTGGCTTCATTGTTCAGAATATTTAAAGCTATCATGTACAAAACTCATCTGAAAGATGGCAGAGAACAGGCACGAGAAAAATACAGTATTTACTGTTCAATCTCCTTTATCCTTATTTTTTTTTTAATTTTCCCCTGATCCATACTTGAATACTTGGAAGGGTATATTGCATCCAAATATAGTCTTTTTTTCTTTCTCTTGAATTAGATGTAGAAATAGCAACCTCCAAGTAATGAGAAAATGACACTGGTATAAGTGGTAGAGATTGCATGAGAAAAAAGTTCAAGTTAACTAAGGGCGAAAGAAAGTAAACTTCTTTCCAAAAGCAGATGGGGAGGCAGACTTTGCTTGGGGTATTGCTTAATAAGAGCAAGTCCAATAGCGACAGAACAGAGCCTCCCAAGTTCCAGCATTTCTCTCCCTTGCGGGAGTCCCCTAATTTCTTATCTGAGCAGCAAAAGGGTAGGACCAGAGCACCGTTAAGGACGTGGCTTCCAAGTAATCAGTCCACAAGGTTATGAATTCTCCATGCAAAAGACAGAACCGAATCGTGTAGTCAGACCTCTCTCTCTCCTTCTACTGCTTCTTTCCTCCTTCCTCGCCTTTCTCCCTCCTTCCCTCCCCCTTGTGATTCATCAAGAATTTTAGTCTTAAAAAAAAAATACATGGAGAGAACTACAGGCAGAAAAACAAGCTGACTTAGAGATTTCATTAAAATCTGTGAAACTGAAAAAAACTCTGTAAACCAATACATTTGTCAATCACTCAGTAATTGAGAAGTAGGAACTGTGGTTGTGGAGTATTATATATGCAGCCATTCAATTAACTCACTTCCCCGAGTCCAAGAAAGACAGAGAGTGAGACAAGTGAAAATGCGCCATCTTGGATCATCTGGATAATTAATGTAGACTTCTAATTTGCAAAGCTATTCTAGTAATCATGGTAATAAACATTTTATCCATGTTTAACCCCTAGATGACTGGCACCTTTCTGGTGTTCCACACGTTTTTATCCAAGTGGTGCACGTTGTGGTTCACATCCAGTTTACAGATGAGTCAAGACTACGCATTTACTTATTCCACAGATCTTTACAGAACAGCTACTTCCTGCAGGGTTTCTGCTGAGTGTTGAAATCATGGTGATTAATCAAATGCATATAACTGTGCTCAGTCCCTCCCACAGCATGTTGTGGTGTCACAGGCCCCTTGCCTGGTCCATATCATGCCACTACAGGCCGCTTCCGCGGGGCAAAGAATAGTGGTTTGTCCTAACTTGTGAATAGCCTTACTAGATAGTGGAATTATGAATGACACAGGAAGGTTAGATCCAAACACCACATCAGAAATAAACACAAGAGAAAAGTAAAAAACTGTAATTAATAAAAACATAAATTAATTTAAAAAGAGATGATTCTCGGTGTTTCTGAATGGTGTAGCATAAGACATAGGATGTGGTGTTTTTGCACCATTTGGTAACATTTATACCGTTCACCTTAATTATCACAACCGCTAGCCTGTGTCCAATGAACGAACCATTGAGAGAGATTTCAGAGTCAATCACCAAACATTATTGTCCACCCTCGTTTCTTTCCAGACTGCTGCTCTGAAGTCTAATATTTACTGAGTCTGTATGCCTGAGGAGCCTTTCTGCTTAATTTTCAAGTCCCATCTCCTATTGACCGATCCATTCCTTTGTATTAGGGAACATACAATTTTGTTGTGTCAAGAAGACAGCTTAGGATATACAGTGATTGCTCCTCGGCCTTTTGGCTAAGATCAGGTGTGGGATATACGGTGAACTGAATGACAGCCATGCACAAGACAAAACTAATGATACAGGAGGAAGGGAACTAATTACCGACGGGCACAAAGAGACTGCAGCTGCTGAGGCTGCAGATAGCATGACTTTTACGGTGATCACAAGACAATAAATTTGCTAAAAATTGTAGAAATGTATAGTTAAAATTGTTAAACTTTGTACCATGTATAATATATCCGCCTATGATGCTGGCAGAAACTTGTATACTTGGAGTTTTAATACTAGTTTGACAAATGAAGTGACATTATTTCTAATTTGTTAAAAATTATACATATATAGTATAAGTACAGTTCTGCATATGCATGATACATGTAGCATAGTGTATATGCATACACACACATAGATAGGATCTAAACACATTTACATAGCTATAGAATTTTAAACAAGCACGAAGTGGTAAAATCACTACATGTCTTGTATTATGCTAGAAGGGGACTATAATTCATAGTAATGTGTTTTAATTACAAAATAGCCAGAAAAGAACATTTTGAATATATGTATGTCTATATATGTCGGTACTTAAAACATTCTGAATGTTAAAATTATATAGATATTCTACATCACAATTTGAAAGAGTGAAATATATAAAATCGTAAGTGAATGGGACTTGAGAGAAAGATTAACCATCATGTTTCATGTAAAAGATAAATCAAAACTAAATTATTTTTCAAAATAATCAATGCTTCTGAATACTTTTTTCAGTGAGCTCTGCAGAATAGTTAAAATGTCCTTAGTAAATTGGCCTCTAAAACTGTTACCAGGTCAACTGTTACCAGTTATTACTTATTAAAATATTAATACACAGTAAAGATAAAACCTAATAGACAAATGGGACCAGAATACAAAGTCTGAAAAGGCTTTTCAGGAAAGACCATTGTGTTGAGAGATGTGAGCCAGAAGGATCTGCTTACTTTAAAAAAACACAGCGTCACTTTCATTATTAATGTCTGTTTATTCCATAAAACCAAATTGCGTAGGATAACAACATTATAAGGCAAAGGCTCAGTGGAAACCAACTTAGTTTTGCTGCGACAACTTAGAAGACTTGGAGACTGTTCCTGCTTAGAACTGGTACCCCATGAAGAGGTTGTTTCCTCTCTGCCTGAGGACCCACAGACCAACAAAGTAGACTAGTACAGTCCTGAAGCAGCAGAAATATGTGTCCTTGTTGGCTTTTATTTAAAAAAAATTAAGTTGATTTTAAAAACAATGTCTACATTACCTATACGGTCCTAAGAATTAGCTCACACTTGCCTGAGCACAGGCTGACGGAGTGGAGGCCTAGGGCTTATGAAGCAGTGAACATTGTTGCTGTGAAAGGGCCTAAGGACGAGTGTATCAGAAAGAAGTCACGGACAAGGTAATACTGTATGAGGTGACAAAGAAAAAGCTGTGCAGGGTGACAACACTGACATGTTCAGTTAAAAATAATCCTTCAAAAGGCCAAAGTTAACAGTTAAAACTGTTTTTTTTAATCTAGAAATTGGCAAAAGATTTATCTAAAATGTTTATATTTTTGCCACCCCATAAATCAAAATTAGTTTTCCATTAAAAAAATTGGATCAGAGATGGCGATCTTCTTGCCAATTTTTAGCTAAATGCAAATGGAAACATCTGAGATTTTAAGCTGAAAACTGAAGTTTATAGATACATAGTAAAACTACTGCCTGCGAGTGTTACATTGTGAGCTATGAAGAGCACAGGCAGCAGTGAATAAACAGCCCTCCCAGATACAGAAAACAATTAGTTTTCTTTTAGGAAGTCCATAATTCCCAACCCCCAAGCCTATCGCGGTTGGTAATATGTGTGACTCTTAGGTTTTTCTACATTTTAATATTGATGGACAGTTTGTGCTGTCTGTTTACTCCCAAAATCTCACTCAACTCCTTCAGAGGCCACTTAGGATCTGACCTCCAGTCACCACACCATCTTCCTGCTGTGATTGTGGACTTACTTTTCGTTCTAAGATAATTGATTGGCAAACAGGTTGACTATAGTCAAGGTATGTGACACGATGGTTTGATATACATGACATTGTATGGTGCAATCAAATGTGTTGACCCATCTGTCACCAACCACGTAGTACATTGGAAGCCAATAACCGGTTTATTAGAAACAACGATGTTACGATTTCCATAGTATTCAGTTTGCAGGTCTAAAGTTCCATTAAAGTTTCAGTTATCATTTTATCCTTAGAACATGTCTAATGTCCAATATACAGCGACACTTCAGGCATTTATTAAATGAATGGGGTCTGATTGCGCTAGAGTAATTTCTGTAATTTTTCAGAATGTGACCACTCAATTCCTAAATGTTCTATTTATATTAAAATTTTAACCTTTCGTATGTCTTTAATTTCCCAAACTAGTAAATTGTGTTCTGGTCCCCTAACAGTTGTCACACTGTTCCCATCCATACTGCTTTCCAGGCTTTCCCAGGCCATGAAGTGTACCGACATTTCCATGGGTCAAGAAGTGATAAGTGGGTCTCTCTTCTTCATGCCCTTTTATAGTCCTCTTCCACTGCCAGCCCCTGGGCCAGAGAAACCCACAGGGAGACAACCTTGGCCTTTTCAGAACAATTTTGAGATGAGGCTTTCCAATGAGGTGCGAGGAAATGTTACCACAAAGGTTTTGCTTCTAAAGATGTTCTTGCGGGTTTAAAATGAAATTGCATCGATCAGCACTCATCAAGGTCCCCGACATCTGCGGAAGGAGTCTAGTCTCAGAACACCTTATCTGCTCAAAATTTGAAATCAGCAGATGTAGCACAGACTCTGTGACCAGCTGTGAGTAGAATGAAGGCATAGAAAAAAGAAGGTCAGGAGCTGTTGTCTGAATGGTCAAACCATACTGCAGGAGGCAGAGAGCCAAGGAATGCGGAGACTATCACAAGAGTACAACAGCATTGAAGTCTGCTTCCTTCACCCTGGGAACAGAAGCGGAAAGCTTACGTGGAAACCAAAAGACAACTTTGCCTTGGGTTCTAGAGACGAAGCCCACCATAGAAAAGACTCATTCTTAATAATGAATTGCATTTGCCAGTGTCAGTCCACTAGGGTAAAAGAGAGACAAACTTTGAACAAATAAGCTAATTCCCATCATGTTGACAAGGTCTTATGAAACCTTGAAATATGCTAAAGTATGCGCTTGGAGGTTCATAATAAATTCATTAAGCAAATATATAACTTTCTCCTTAAAATTTAAGGGAGAAGACAGGCGGTTAAAGACTAATACATTTTCAAAGGACGGGTGGTTTCCAGCCAGCTCCCCCTCTTCACAAACTCTTTGAATGATTAGGGGTACAGACTGCCAAATGTGTTTTAAAACGTCGTTTGAAATGGAGAAACGACTCAGATGCAAACAAACTGGGAGAGGAGGAAGGGGGCATTACAATTTTATGTTTTCTTGCTTGATTTTTAAGACTCTAAGGAAAGTACTATTTTCAAAGAAATGACCAAAGTTGAATTTGTGTACACTAAAAAACTCACATTTTAATTCTACTCTCTGAAGGAATGTTTCTTATCTAATTCATAGACTTTAAACTAACCCGAGGGTGAATTATGGAAATTTTATCATTAAATTTACTAAAAAAGTTATTCCTTGAAAATTAAGATATTCACCTACCTCTCCGGAAAGGCACTAATACTCTCATAAGTGCACAGATGATAGCAATAATCTACCAGGAAAACAATGTTGTCATATGTCTAAAAACAAAAATTACATGCATCAAATTTGTATGTTGAAATATAGACCTGTAAAGGTATATTCACATACATGCAGACTTTAAAAAAGTAACACATTACAAAGTACATTGCTATGATGAAGGTGTGTCTTTTCCAGGATTCTCGCTCTGTGTCTTCAAGAGCTCTCCCTTCTTCCCATAAGAAGGGGAGAATTACTGGTAAAGACAAACCAGGAAATTTTTTTTTTTAAGAGGACAGAAGTCTGAGTTTTCCCAAAGGCAGAAGTAGTTCAGATGCGATAGAGTGCATTTGAAGGACTACTTATTGCTCCTGTACAGAGAGACAGGCAGCCATGGGGCAAAAAAAAAAAAAAAGAAAAAAAAGTTATTAATGGGTTTGATGCACAGGACCAAAGTCTGTCATGGCCAATTTGGAATGTGGTACCTCTTTAAAACATAACCAAAGAGCTGGTCTACAATTACCAATCTGCCTCGGCATATACAGATGATATATGCTGACAAATGATAAAGGAAATTGGAAAGGTTGAGAGGATGAAGTCAATAATAGATTTATCTCCAGACATTTAGCACTTGGAGTGCATCTGTTATACAATATGTAGACATATTTTACAGCAAATTTGGAGCTACTGTGAGCCCACTGGGCAGGGACAATGTCTAATTTTATATTCTATATAACTCAGAGCTTCACTTCTTTGCTTAATGAGTAAGAGGAGGAGAGACCCCCAGCCCCCACTCCATGCTCACAGAACAGAAGTGCATGGAAAGGACTTGGGAACATAACTGTGAGTTTTGTGAACAGCAGAGGCAACAGTGCAAAAGATGGACACAGTGGGTGGGAATGTTTTGTGTGCAGTACGAGGAGAGCATGAGCGAAAGGATCTGCGGCCTTTGAAAGTCAAAATTTCTATTTTTCTCAACTCAGGGGAAGTGGTAAGCTTTACTCTGGATGTGCAAAGTTTTTGAAATAAGCTGAAAAATTATTTTAAAGGACCTCATGAAAACACATTTAGAAAATAATTTGTTGGCAGTTTGTAGTATTCCCCACAATTTATTTTTCTTCTTTCAGTAGTGTATTACTAGCCATAAAAAATCGTAAAATTAGCTTTTAAAATTCCAGTATTTAAAAAATGTAGATTATTTATGCACGAAAAATGCCATTTATAACTAGTTATTTATGTAGATATGATATACAAACATATTTAGTTGGGAAATATTTTTTTTTTACTGTTTCTTCATTCCCTCTATCTGCTTCTTTTTTCTGATATATATACACACACACAAAATAAAACCCATCTTAAAACTTAATTTTGATTAAATTTGTTATGTTTAAAAACACGTGAAAGGTTGAAAAGGACACAATAATGATTTAAAGTGTTCTGGCATTGTGTAGCTGATTTTCATAGGAAACGGAAGCTATAACCTTTAGTCCTGTAGTTCACGATATTTAATTTAAAGGAGTTGCTTATGGTTCTTTAACCGAAACAAGCCAATGGCACACTTCCACTCCATCATCCTAATACACAATTTTGAAGTAACTATGAATTTTTAAAAGTCTTTATTTTTGTTGTCAATTAAAATGAGTTATTTTTCTTTAGTCTAGAGAAAGTTATGACTGCGTGAACGAGAGTGGTACGAAGCCTTGCAGGAGGAGTGTTTCATGCGGTTATGTGAAGCCAGCTGCTTGCTGGTAGGAGATGTGGTGCGTGCTTTTCCTAGGCTATGGGATTCTGTCCTGTCACTCGCTCTCTGACTTCATGTCATAGTGCTCTTAAGTGGCAAGTTATCTCAGGCGAAGGATGAACAGACATAGATTACCAGAGTGCCTCGTAACATGTTAACAACCTTACTGAACTTCATACTTGAATTTTAAAAGAGTCTCTGTCTTTTTGTTATTTTACTGTTTTTTTTTTTTAATCAGTTTATTTGCTATACTTCTTCTGGAAAAAAATAAAATACATGAGCATTGCCTATTATGAATAATGAATAAACTTAAGCATAACTTTCATATCTAAGCTTCATCTCCTGCAACAATGCTGTGCTTAAATTTCTATTTTCTAAAATAGGAATCACAGTCTATATGTGGGTTTAAAATAAAATAGCTTCTCCCGGGATTTGCTTTTGTAAAAGGAAAACCAGACCTTGGGATTATTTCCTCAAAGCTTAATCTAACACAGAGGAAAGCAAGAGGAAAAGGGAAAGATAGTCCCTGCCACCTGACCTTGGGTTTCCTAAGAAACAGTAAGTGCCCCACAGTCTGAGAACACTTGTGGTAAGAAGCAGCTCTCTGACAGGCAGTCAGCAGAAGGAGGGACTGGACCACGTGGCTTTAATGAACTTTTCTCCGTAGGCCTTGGGTGTATACTTGCAATGAGGGATTCAGCACAGTGATTCTGCTGTGGCTGTGTTCCAGTTTTCTATGGCCTTATGGATCAAAGTAACTGTGGGATTCTCACAGCAGAATCTGACTCCACTCACGTTAGGTCCTCCCAGAACAGAAAAAAATGATGGTTTCTAGAATTCCCTGCTAAATCACGTGTTGGAAGTTATATATATATATATATATATATATATATATATATATATGAATAAAACAAATATATATATATGAATAAAACAAATGTACTAGAGAAAATGACATAACCAGGCAAACTCCCTCTTAGTTCTTTAAGAACAGGAAGCTACTAATCAATCATGTTTTTAAAGCAATGTACATGATTTAAGAGACTATGTAACAGGCACAGCACAGTGAGTTAAGTAAGATAAAATAGTTACTATGCAATGTGTACTAGATACTGGCTGTCATTGGCAGCTGCATACAAGTACCTGGAAATAAAACATGAGAGACCAGAGGCAAATACCCCCTTTCTGAGAGGAGTAAAGAGAATAGAGGACTGCCGTTCACTAAGCCGAGACTTTAGTGAGTCTGACTCAAGGTGAACACTGACACAGAGAAGGGTCAGACAGAAAGATGGCTGTGCGGGCTCGTGTACACAGAAACTGTGTTGGGACCAGCCTTATGTCCCTGTGGTGGCCCGTGTAAATGGAAAACTGTGTCCGGACCTGGCTTATGTCCCTGGGGTCCTCTATGTGCCTTCTCACGTGACTATGAAAAGTCTGTGTAGCACGGGGATGAATGCATTTGGAATTATTTCATAAACAAAATTTCAGACAGAAAAAGAAGCGACGTGAAGTTTTGTCTTGGAATTGTGTAAGTGGAGGAGGAGCAATGAGCCAAAACTGTCACTTCCAGCCTTTTTCATTAACCAACTTAAAGCGGCAAAATAAAATATCTTCCTTAAGATTCTATGAGTTAAAAATATATGGGAATACATGGATCCTTATTGTCCACATTCCCAGGGTTAGAGTTTGTGCATTAAACATTGCTTCTTCGAAGATGGCCTCTACTCTTTCCCATGAATAAATATGGGTTTGAGGATTTTTTTCTGACCCTTATAAAATGCTATGGCATATTATATTACAGCATTTTATTCTTCTATATACAACATGAAGGTCACTTATGTTCTGTAATGAGTGGAGGTCTATTTTACTAATGTTTTCCATATCACATTTCCAACTTGATCTGAAGGTTTACCCTTGGAGTCTGGAAATTGTTGAGCCGACCAATTTATTGTCTAGGGTTAAATGAAAAACAATTCTAAGAAACAGTTGCAGTTGAGAATGGGGATTCAAAGAATGACTTAATTGTAACATTAAACAAATCCAGGTGATTTGTTTCCATTTCTTTCTCCACGGTGTGTTGACCTTTTGCAATTGTTTTCCAGTTTTGCTATGGAGAAAGCTACGCTTTTACTAGCATAAATATTCCAAACTCTTCCATAATGCCTCTTTCCAATTCTCACGCCTTTCTCTTTTTCCAGAGAATCTTTCTTTACCAAGACTCGGTGCACATTCCTCACTATTTGTAGCTTCTAGCTTGGGTCCTTCTTCCTTCATGTAGGAAGTCTCTGCTCCTTCAGAACCTAGATTAATGAAAGAGGACTTCTAAAATGTATGGTCTTCCCAGACTCTGCATGCTGCAGAACATGGCATTAAGTTTCTCTGTAGGCGGTACCATGATTGATTTTTTTTCACATATCATTCACTCTAAAAAATCAAAATAAGAAATATTTCATTTAAAGATAAAATGTACATGATCAGTAAGAATTACGTGAAAGTTTATTTTTGATGATCTGGCCAGAAATTCCACTCCAGGTTTTCCTAACAGGTTTTCTGAGGAGACAGAATGGAAATCAGTATTACTAACATCATCCTATATCCTTCTCCACTTCAACCCTGAGAAAAATATGAAAACACTATATCTAACAGTGTTATTTTAGGGCTTTGATTTTTTTTCTACCTAAATTACCTCAAAATTGGTCAGAATTCATAAAAATTCCTTATTTTCTAAAAAAGATCATTGTGATGGTCATATTTTGAGAGGACAACAATCTTAGGAAGTCATTCATGGCAGGTGAATAAAAAGGGATCACACAACATATAGTTTTTATGAATATATATATGTGTGTATGTACGTATGCATATGGGTGTATGGAGGCGTACGAAAATTGAAAAAAAAAATGCTTGACCTGTCCTTAATTATGTCTTCAAGACAGTTGCCACCAGGGGGCGGTTGCTGCAGGGTTATTTTCTTTGACATGATGGGTTTTGTTGTCTTTGTGGTTGTTGCCTTGTTTCTTATTCTCCCCTTCCCTTTACCAGTTATCAAAAGTACAACACACTTGCAATGGGCCCCTAAACTACTCAGAAAGGGGTAATGCTAGTTGCAAGGGTTTTGTTTTGTTTTACTTTTCAACACAAATAATATGTGTGTGTGTGTGTGTGTGTGTGTGTGTGTATACACAATGGTTTTTGTAATAAAAGCAGGCAAAAATAAAATGAAATTGAGGTGGATTAGCTTCCTAGGTGTTCAATGGCAAACTGAAAGCAGTCAGATTCTGGGTGACATTTGCTGCTTCTGTATAATTCCCTTTAGAACATGCCTATTCACTACACTTCATGCCTTTATTGTTCATATGAGTGACACAGCAAGTTGCTATCAATTGCCAGTGGTTTTCTAAGTCATTAATTTTTAAGTTTTTTTTTTCCTTCTCGTTGCCAAAAAGTATCTTAGGGAAGTATTTTATATTTGGTCCTAAACATCCTTTATAGCTTTATATACACATTTTATTTTGCTCTGAATATTCGACTATGTAAGAGATAGAGATATGTTCAACTACAATGAAATGTAACATGACACAAGTTTTAATACTTGCGATACAGTAAATCAGCAGCTTTGAGTTATATTACCCATCGTAAACTTTTTTAACCTGTGGCTCATTTTCAAAATAATAAACGTAACTATTCCATAAAAATATCTCAACATGGAAGAGCCAGAAAAGTGAAGGACGCGAGCAGATGGCGCGTCAATCTCCTGCATTTATACAATTTGTTTTTTGAATGCAAATAGTGTGGGTTGCCTGCTCATGCCTTGGGTATCTGTTCCAGAGAAGAGCACATTTTCTTATCTTTCTGGATCAATGTGACATTTGCAGTTATCATAAAATGGGAGCCCATTTAATGATGCTAATGCTTCCTTAATGTAAAAATAAAACCATCTTCTTTATAAAAGCAAACAGATTAATAGTCCCAAAGAGACCATTGAAATATGTGACATTTGCAGTTACTGGTAACTAGATGGCTTGATTACATACAGGTAAAAAAAAAAAAAAAAAAAAAAAAAGTAGTCTTAAAAGCATTGTTTATGCTTCTTAATCACAATGTTAAATATGAATTTTAGATTCCTCTATGAAACAATTCAGTAAATAAGTTAATAAATATTTGTATAAGGAAGCTAGCTAAGTTAAAGATTGTTTTCAGATAATGCAGTCAAATGTCAAATTATTAAGCATCTTTAATTTTTCAAAAAGGGAATGCTTTAACTTTTTGTAGATTCTTAAAAATAAATAATAGTATTTCTGAGAATTGATTTTCTCAAAAACAAAGGTCATGTTTAAAAGTGGTAAAGTAGCCCGAAAATCTAGCAGCATTGATTAATAAAAACAAACTTAATTCAAGACATGGTTCCAATGTGTAACAGCCTGCCCTCCCCACCATTCCATTTCAAGTGCTCTCTCTGTGGGTCTATCTCAGTGCTGGAAATCATTCAGCTGCTTCCTGGGGAGCCAGCTCTGAGGATTTATCTCCTTTTCTGTGTATTGTTATATCTGTTTCGATGTTTCATACACATACCCAGAGGCCTTCTGGCAACTCATACACTTTTCAAAGCCAACTTGAGAACGCAAATCACTTTGCTTCCTGCTAAGGCAGCTGGTTCTTGCGTACAGCGTTTTTACATAAGTGAGTTATGGTCACTAATTCCAGGGGGTTGAAAAATTTGGCAATTGATGAGAGAGAGAGAAAAGATCGCTATCAAATTGGCATCGACTTTCAAAATGAGCTAATGTAAAATTTGGGGTATACTGATGTCATCAGAAAACCTAAAGGCACTGATGATGATTCTCTAAGACAATGGAGATAAAACTGCTGCTAATCACTTCAGATATGTTCTCAAAAACAGGTGGGATACATTTCAGGTATTTGTATCTTTTTATAGATATCATTTCGTGTGAAGTCATAATTGGCCCTTAAATGACAGGTGGGGTCATATTGGCAGTGGTTTTCCAGGTATTTGCTGTAGGATACACACACCCAGTATGAAATAAAGTTGATGAAGGGAGGCTCATTTAGACTTGAGAAATAGGATTTTTATTGCAGCAATGAAACATTGTTTAGACTCAGGCCTTTGTATCCAGGGTTGAGATGAAATCATGGCAACTCAAAATAGTTAAATCTCATTTTGTTAGTGGGAGAGTTCATAAGGGAAGACTTTTCATTCGTGTTCTCATTCAGTCACCCAATAAAAAGCACTGGACACTCAGTGACAGCCAAGCATGTCATAGTGGGAAGCATGATGAAAGCAGCAACAAAAATGGGCTTGTGATTGCCAGGCTGTGTTTGGCCAGTACTTCTTTGATTATGTGTTAAGTTTTTACATGTATTTATTTGTGGTGTGTGGGAGTGGGGTGGGAGGTAATGTGGAAGGAAATGACTGCTCGGCAAACTGCTTCTTCCCTTCTACTGTATGGGTTCTGAAACTGAACTCAGATAATCAACCTGCCCCAAGCACCTTTCCCACTGCCATCTTGCCAGTGTCTGAGTAAAAACTCCAAAAAAATAATATTAACAATTGATATTTTGAAGGATCATTGAGATGAGAGATGTATATTGTCATGCCTCCCACTGGGAAGGCTCTAGGACAGTGGGTGATGAAGTGGAGGAGATGAAGCAGCTCAAGATGACCCAAGTGGGTTAATGTGAAAGAAAGATAAACTATGAGGATAGAGGGATTCACTGGATCCATGGGGAAGAGGATCTGGAGACGAGAAGCTATTACAGGACTTTATGACCATCAGTCAGAAAAGACAGAAAACTAATTACCAAGACTTTTAAAGAGGATGGGGGTTGTAGCTGTGGGAAGAGAAAACATAAATGCTTGGAAGGACTGCAGCCCCCGGATAGGTATGAAGTTTTCACTTTCTTTTTCTTTAATTAATTAATTAATTAAAGAATTTCTATACTTTGTATCCCAGCTGTTGCTTCCTCCCTCGGCCTCTCCCAATCTCACCCTCCCTCCCTGATCTCCTCCCATGCCCTTCATCATGTTCACTGATAGGGGAGGTCCTCCTCCTCTTCCATCTGACCCTAGCCTATCAGGTCTCATCAGGTCTGGCTGTATTGTCTTCCTCTGTGGCCTGGTACAGCTGCACTCCCCCCAGGGGGAGGTGATCAAAGAGCTAGCAACTGAGTTCATGTCAGAGACAGTCCCTGTTCCCCTTCCTAGAGTACCCACTTGGAGGCCAGGCTGCCATGTGTTATATCTGAGCAAGGGGTCTAGGTTATCTCCATGCATGGTCCTTGGTCTTTGCATAGACCTGTGGGCCCTGATTTTTTGGTTCTGCTGGTCTCCTTGTGGAGCTCATGTCCCCTCCAGGTCTTTCTATCTCCCCCTCCTTCCATAAGATTCCCTGCACTCTGCCCAAAGTTTAGCTGTGAGTCTCAGCATCTGCTTTGATACCCTGCTGGGTAGAGTCTTTCAGAGGCCCTCTGTGGTAGGCTCCTGTCCTGTTCCCTGTTTTCTCCTGCTTCCGATGTCAGTCTCATTTGCTTTCTGAGTGAGGACTGAGCAACTTCCTTCTTGTTTGGCTTCTTTAGGAGTACAGATTTTAGTTTGTTTATCCTATATTATATGATTAATATCCACTTATAAGTGAGTATATACCATGTGTATCTTTCTGATTCTGGGATACCTCACTCAGGATGATCTTTTCTAGATCCCAACATTTGTCAGCCATTTTCATGTTTTTCCTTGTTTTTAATTGCTGAGTAGTATTCCATTGTGTAAATGTACCACAATTTCTATATCCATTCCTCCAATGAAGGACATCTTGGTTGTTTCCAGGTTCTGGCTATTACGAATAAAGTTGCTATGAACATGGTTGAGCAAATGTCCTTGTTGTATACTTGAGCATATTTTGGATATATGCCTAGGAGTTGTATAGCTGGATCTTGAGGAAGCACTATTCCTAATTGTCTGAGAAGGCACCAGATTGATTTCCAAAGTGGCTGTACAAGTTTACATTCCTATACTCCAGTGGACGAGGGTTCTCCTTTCTCTTCATCGTCTCCAGCATGTGTTGTCACTTGAGTTTTTGATCTTAGCCATTCTGGTGGGTGTAAGGTGAAATCTCAGGGACATTTTTACTTTCAGTAGCTGAAAAACAGTCTGCCATAGGTTTAGAGCACTGGTTAATGGCTCACTCACTGTCACATCTCATAAACCTCTCTCCAATTCAACATGATGGCTTGCAAATAGTTGTTCAATAAAATATTGTAAAGTGTAATTCAAAAGATGTAAATGATGAATTACTGGGGACTCAGCAACTTAAATCATAGGAAATTTAAGTTCTAATGCAGAATCTTGAATCAGGGTCATTGGGCTGAATCTCCAGAAGCTATGTAACAAAAATTCATTCTCCCAACTCCTGAAGACCTCTACTGTTCTCCTTGTTTTGTTTGCATCTCTTAACTTTGTCTTTACATGGTCTTTTCTTTTACACATCTGTTAGATGCTTTTCTGCAGGCATGACAGCATTAGGGCCTCATCCTGGTTATCTAGGACTTAATGTAATAATCATATCTCCAAAGGCATTGTTTTATTAGATAAGATTTTAAAAACCCAGAAATTAGAACTTGATACTGCCAATACACCTTTTCCCAGCGGCTGGCAGGCTCTGAAGTATTGAGGGATGAGACAGAATCAGTTGCACGTGTTCAGCGTCTATATGGAAAGAACCACTCCTCTTCATCCTGTTTTTCCTGTGCTCTAAGTGACATGAATATGTCAACAACAACAACAAAAAAGTCCGTTGGAATAAATTATCACTAAGATGTGTTGGGTAACTTCAGGCTTATTTGAAAGACATTCAAAGGAAAAGCCAATGTTACTTTATAATTTACATATCAGTTTTACTCAATGGACTCTGCACTGTGTTCTTTGGAAGACCTTCACTTAAAGGGGCTTTGTTTAATTTCTTAGTGTTTTTTTTTTTCTGTATTTTATTTTATTTGTTCTGGTTTCTCTTTTCCTTTTTTAAACTTTTTTTCTTTTTATTCATTATTTATTCACAATTTATTCAGTTTGTATCACAGTTGGAGCCCCCACTCTCATTTCCTTCCAGTCCCACCCTCCTTCCCTCTTCTCCCCCTGTGCCCCTCCCGTAATTAACTGAGTAAAATTTTTCATAGTAGAGTCTTCATTTGAATCACACATTCGATGCTAGGATTATTTGCCTTTCCATTAGAAAATCACATATATGTGTATGTGTGGGTATGTAATACTCAAATACATAATTTTATGATATTGCATACATATATACACATATAACATATATAATATTTTATACATGTCCATGTAAAACACACACTGAATGTACAATCTACACATGAGGAATTATATACATATGCACGTACACAAACTAATACACATACTTCTGCTATGTGTGAGAACTATCTTCTAATTCTTTTCACAATTTTTAGCCTCTTGGGAAAGTCCCATGGTAAAGTTAATAAAATAAAATTAATTCTAGATATTCTTTGCTCCATCACCGTGTCATACAAATTACACACTGATGACTTTAGAATTGATACTAAATCAGGATATGGTAGAAGGGAGGCTGAATATCACTCCAAACATACCATGGTGCTCAATTTTCACAGCTGTTATGCAATATATTATCCCCATTTAATAAATGGTATGCATTTGATAGAACAAGTCACTAAATGTGGTCACACAGCTAGTTGGAAGAAGATCCTTGATTAGAGTTGAGCTATGTCTGATCCAAGTGCCCAGAATTCTTCCGTAACACATCACTTATTTCTCAAAGGCAATGAGAATTAGGGGTCAGATTCCTTGGATCTAGGTTCTGTGATTATGTCGTCCACAGCACAGTGGGGCCATCTTCAAGGGACCTTTTCATGATGAGTGGATGAACATGCCATGTTACCACTACTCTAAAATAGTTACTTTCCTTAAGATATGATGTAGGCAAAAATCAAGCTCATGTAAGTTGTTGCTAACTCAATGAATCACAGGGACATCAACATTAAAAAATGAAAAAAAATCATAATCAAACAGTGCCCACCTTTTGAGGCCACTGTCTAGGAAATAGTTACAGAACTAAAAAAAAAAAAAAAAATCTTGAAAACAGACACAAAACATCCCCATTGGAGACTTTGATAAAGACAGATCTCTTTTAAAAATTTCTTTTGTTTCAGACAAATTTGTGCCATTTTTGTTTCTTTATAATTACATGGCGTGCTAATGTTAGTAGGACTTGAGAACATATTTTCTGATTTACATGGCTCTTATATGAAAAGCACAACCACAAATAGTAAACTTTCTTATTAAGTCATGGGATAACGTGCATTCTGTGCATGCCAAGGCCACGGCTACTGACTTATCCTCTCCAACAATCTTTGGCATGTTAAGGATGTCACACGACTCCTCTCTACAGTGAAGGACAGATTCATGCTGTTCCTTTTTCTTTTTTTCCTTTTTTTTTGAGAAATCTTGGTTGAAAGCACCAACAGTGATACAACTTGGTTCATTTTGTCATTTTTTTTTTACTCCCTTGAATTACTACATAAATATTAATAGCTAAACACATTGCAAACAGGTGGAGCTCATTCTGTCTCTGGAGTGCTGCCACTGCTATGTGATATCTCAGATGGGTAATGAGATTTTCCATGTGGGGAGGGCGGTCTGTCATTCCATGCCAACCCCATCGGACACACCCTTGGCTTGGAGCTCTTTATTTCCTGTGATATCTCTATGACAGCCTTCTTGGTCTTTTAACAGTTCATTCAGTAGAGCGGGAAGGAGTAACACATTCCATCTGAGAACCACAGTCTCTTCACTGTGTATCTGGTTACTTCTGCTCAGTACTGGCTGCTCCTGATCAGAACCTTGGAAGGGAGTCCCCCGCACTTAAAGGTGCGTCAGCATGTGTAAATTTTTTTTTGCCCTCGATGAACTTTTCAAGTGAAGGAAGCTACACACACTTCCGATTGTAGAATAAAGGTAAAGCCTCTTTTTTTGTCACGTGCTTTGCAAATGCAAGGCTTGAATTTAGATCAGTCAAGGTAATTACTCATTCTTTCACAGTTCATCAGTTTATAAATGGCTTAATTGTTTTCAAAGGCTTCAGGTAGATAGACATAATATTTGTCTCCTATTTATGCTGATTGAATATATACATATGTATATTGATTTTCTATTATATATTAATGCAGTTAAACATTTCAAAATAAAATTTAGAAATATTGCTTACTTCCATTTGGTAGATGTAATCATACATACATTCTTTCTGTGCCATTTTTAAGAGTTTATTTAAATATTCTTATTTCCATTGGAAATAAACACAAAAGTTATGTATCAGAGAATATTCTATTTATTGGGATAAAATTTAGGTTTGGTGATTTTATGGAAGACTTTTAGGTACAAATCGTAAAGCAAAATTAAATTACTACTATCATTTTGTTGATTAGTTCATACATAGTATTAAATAAAAACAAAATCTTAAGATCAATATCGCATATTCTAATTTTCAGAGATAAAGTGAATAAACATCTTTGAATTTAAAACTTATTATCTACTTAATAATATTCCCTAACATATATTAATCTGTTAAATTTTAATAAATTTTGTTAATTTCTATGATATTTTCCTCCTCTACTTTTTGCCTGGGTTCAGTGAGCCTTCATCCCCAGCACCCAGTGTCTTTTGGGTGCTTTCCCATTGTTCTTGGAAAAGGAACAAATGCCTTCTATTACTTTGTCCGTGACCTTGGTCACCTGGTACACGGCATACCTAGATGATTTCAGTGGAGGTAAGAAGTGTCCAGAGACATGAAAAAGAATAATCTGTGAGAGATAGAGACACAGATTCTAGTTTCATTCACTCATATAGTTATCACTTTTATAAAGACAAACCCCACCACCTTCCACACTTTTTCTCAGATAAGTGCACAAACCTAACTCAGTACAGAAAGCCAGCCTCTCTCCCATTTAGTGAGTGAATATCCTTAATAAGCAATGGATTTCAGAAGTCAGATGATAACATCTTCTAGACTATTTTTCATTATTTAGAATAATAAAAAAATCAAACAAAGACTGGTTGCAAAAAATAGGATGCTTCCGATTGTGGTAAAATAAATTGCAGCTTCAAGGTTTCTTATTCATCCATTAAAAATGTAATATAGCTGGGTGATATAGTACACGCTTTGAGTGGTAGAGAGGTTATTTCAGAAGTTCAAGGCTACCGTTGCCTACCTACATGATGAGTTCGAAGCTAACCTAGACTAGATAAGAGCCTGTGTCAAAACAAACAGAGAAACAACACAAAAAGCATGAATTATGAGTTACATAGTTGTGGTGGTTTGGATGCTCTTGTCCTGCACAGATTCAGGAATTTGAACACTTTGTCCCTGTTGTTTAGGGAGGTAGTGAGCCTTGATGGATGACGGATGTCAGTAGGGAAAGGCTTTGCAAATCCTGTGTCATCCCCTTCCTTGTTCACTCTCTCTGTTCTGTGTGTGTGATTGGAGATGTGACCTCTTCCTGCTCCTGCTGCCAGGCCTGCCACTTGCTGCCATGATGATATCTCATCCTTTAGGAATAGCAAGTCACAACAAAATTTTCTACCCACAAGTGGCATTTGCTCATTGTATTTTATCACAGAGACAGGAAAGTAATGCAGAAGTTAGTGCCAGGGTTTGAATGCCCCTATGAAGAGAATGAGCACGCTGTTTTCTGGTGGAATGTGGAAGACTTGAACTTTGGACTGTAAACACATCTATTCGTTGTAAGCAGAACCCGTGGGCTGACCTAGTAGGAGCCTGCAAGGTTACGGTGCTGAATGAAGTGCAGGCTATAGAGAGGCCTGGCTCAAATGGAGGATTTAACAGATACTGACCTGTTAAAGATCACTCAAAAAGGCAAATGGGATGGACATTGGAAGAAGGAGAAAACAGGGAAAGGGACAGGAGCCTACCACAGAGGGCCTCTGAAAGACTCTACTACCAGTATTGTATAAAAGCAGATAATGAGACTCGTAAACAAACTTTGAGCAGAGTGCAGGGGATCTTATGAAAGAATGGGGGAGAAAGTAAGACCTGGAGAAGATAGGAGCTCCACAAAGATAGCAACAGAACCAAAATATCTGGGTACAGGGGTCTTTTCTGAGACGGATACTCCAACCAAGGACCATTCATGGATATAACCTGGAACCCCTGCTCAGATGTAGCCCATGGCAGCTCAGTCTCCAAGTGGGTTCCCTAGTCAGAGGAACAGGGAGTGTCTCTGACATGAACTCAGTGGCTGGCTCTTTGACCACCTCCCCCTGGATGGGGAGAAGCCTTACCAGGCTGCAGAGGAAGACAATGCCGCCAGTCCTGATGAGACCTGATAAATTAAGGTCAGATGGAAGGAAAGGAGGACCTTCCCTATCTGTGGACTTGGAGGGGGGAATAGGAGGAGATGAGGGAGAGAGGATGGGATAGAAAGGGGAGAAGGGAGGGGCCTACAGCTGAGATACAAAGTAAATAAACTGTAATTAATATAAAAATAAAAATTAAAACAAAAAAAATCACTCTGGTGATATTTTGACAAATAATCTGTTTGACTTCTGTCCTTGTCCGGAGTACTGGTTAAAACCTACACGAAGGGCCTGAGAGAGCAAGAGGCCCTGGGAGGCCTTTGTGTGAAACTTTTAAAGTAAAGCCTGGATTTCATTAGAAACCCCAAAATGCTGGGAATATCAGAGTTGTGAGACATCTGCCAAAGGAAGCCATTTTCAGGGAGGGAAGCCAGGTCAGGAGAGGGAAGTTTGCTGTCACTAGCAAAGCTTGGCACTATGGAGACATCTAAGACAAATGAAAATAAAATTCCAGACATCAGGCTTGGAACTATAGGATTTTGTGTTTACTCTGCTTGGTTCCTGTCTTGATTTGGTCTGGTATTTCCTCAGTATCCCTCCATTCCTTTAGTTTGAAAAGGAAATGTATTCTGAGCCACTGTATGTTGGACGTATGCAATTTGTATTTTGATTTTGCTGGAAGATCCTGGTTAAGAGAATGCCATGAATTTCAAAAGAGACTTTGGACTTTATATTTATTTATTTATTCATGTATCTATCTATCTATCTATCTATCTATCTATCTATCTATCTATCTATCTATCTATCTATCTATCTACGTTTATTTTTATTTCAGTTTATTTATTTTACATCCCAATGGTGCCTCCTCCCTCCTTTCCTCTCAGACCTTTCCCTTCCCTACTTCCCCTTCCCCTCCCCCTTTCCCCAGAAAATGGGAGACCTCCTCCCCCTGCACCACCCCTCCTGATACACATCAAGTCACATCAGAACTGAGCATATCCTCACACTCTGAGGCCAGGCAAGGCAGTGCTGCCAGGGTAAAGGGATCTAAAAGCCGGCAAAGTAAATACAAAATCTTACAGTTCCACACCTGATGTTAGAAATAGCCCCACCCCTCCACTTGCCAGGCACTCCACATGAAGACCAAGCCACCAATCAGCCACATATATGCACGGAACCCAGGTTTTACACAGAGTTGAGACTGTGAAAGGCTATAGGACTTCTAAAGTTTGATTAAATGCATTTGGCATAATGATATGGCCATGATTCTTTGGAGGTCAAGGAGTGTAATGTGGTGGTGAGAGTGAAAACATCACCCATATATAAACTCAGATATTTAGTCCCAGAACATTTAGTCCCAGTTGGAGGTACTATTTTGGGGAGATGATGAGCCTTGCTGGAGGACACGTGTCACTGCGAATAATGCACTGAGGAGTTCACATGTTGGGTTTTTCCTCTATTTCATGCTTGTACTTGAAGGTGTAGTCTTTCATCTGTTCCTGCTACCATGCTTGCTACTTTTCCCATGCCTCTCCACTGTGATGGATTCTGTTCCATCTCGAAGTACAAGCCACAACAAACTCATTCATAAGTTTCCTTTTGTTATTGTATTTTATCATAGCAACAGAAAAGTAGTTAGTAAAGCAGACCATGTGAGTAAGTTAGCCCACTCTAAGCAGCACTTAGCTGGCTTTAGTGGTAGGCCAATTCTTGTGTTTGAGGCAGGGTCTCAGCAGGTAGCCCAGGCTACCCTCAAATGCATTAACTTTCTGTCTTAGCACTTGATTTCTGGGGTTGCAGGCATGTGCTAAGCCCAACAGTTTTATTTTCAGATGCATTATTTTGCCTATAGTTTAATGAGATGTGGCTGTAGTATATCATTTGTATTTAAAAAATGGAGTTTAGGACAAATCCTGAAGAAAAGGCAACTTTCAAATATTTGCAGAATGAATGAAGACATACATACATACATACATACATACATACATGCACATATAATGTAATGAGGGTGCATGTGTGCATAGAAAATGGCGTTTAGGAAAATGTAGCAAAAACGTTTT
Source organism: Psammomys obesus (assembly GCF_907164565.1). Lineage (NCBI taxonomy): Eukaryota > Metazoa > Chordata > Mammalia > Rodentia > Muridae > Psammomys > Psammomys obesus. The sequence goes on along the minus strand of NW_026593286.1, from coordinate 33,470,263 downwards.
TGAGAGTTTGTGCATTATTTTGTAATTAATAAGGTTGATAATGAATTGAAGATCTATCTCAAGTATCTCAAGTTAAACGTTAAGTAACCATAAATCAGGGATAGCTGAAGACACACAAGTCCACATATAAATTATTAGGATCTCTCATATGATTATTTAAAATATGGGATATTTTATTGTATTTCTATAAAGAAAATTTGAAAAGCCACAATTTTCATAGTTTTCAGCTTTCATCATTTTACAACTATTTCTTGAAGTTTTTGACCAGCCAGTCACTATTTCAGACTCTGAGAATTTTTATATTAACAAAGAAAAAAAGAGAGAGAAAAAAAAAAGAATGGGGAAAAGGATACAGGACTTAAAGCGTTTTTCTGGAGAGGGTAAACACTGTGAGATCTTGTCTTCTTCCTTCTCATCACCACAAAGAGAATTTGGAGATCTAGCCAATGTTCTCACTGGCAATATTCCTGCACGGGGGCACGGAACTCCTTCTCTAAAAGTTCTCCACACCAGAGATCCAAGCCCTGTGTGGCAGAGGTTTTAAAGGTGATGTCTCTTGGGCCACTTGTAAAACACTGGCCAGGTCTGCCTCAACTGAATTTGCTCAGCTCTAATAGAGAGTCAGTATAGTACAATAGCTGACCAATCTTAGGAGTATTTCTGTTTTCCTCATTTTCCAATGAACCCATCTCCTACTAAACACAAATTACATATGCTACGTTCAAATCCCCCCCAAAACACTTTCTAGATAAAAATGGGGCCATCGTCAGAGGGATATGAGGAGAAAGCTGAGTAATGGCAACCATATCATAAGATGGATGGTAGAACGGGAAGATGGTTAGAAAGAAGAGAGAAGTAAAACAGCAAACGTAAGATTGTTATCAGCTGATGTCTTTTAGTGATGTGTCTAAATATAATTTAAAATTAATATTTGTTTCACAAAATAATGGATTTCATTATATTTTTATACACATGTACTACTGTATCTTATTAATAATTACCCCCTCCACCTTCCCTATCATTCCTCCATACTTCTTGCTGGGTCCCTTTCTCCAACAATATAGCACCCCCTATGATTTCATGGAACGTGTGCACGTGTCAGTGTGTAAGAGTGCCTCACCTACACTCATGTATGTGAGTAAAATTAAAGCTATTACACGTTACATGCCGTATACACACATGTAACATATATTATACATATAATATAGATATTCTAGATTCCACATATGAGAGAAAACAATATTTTATTTGCTTAACATTATAGTCTTTAATTACATTAACTTTCTAAATAGGACACATTTTATTGCTATTTTTATGGCTGGAAAAACATGTATAATATATACGTAATAAAAGCGGGTAGACAAGTATCTCTTTGGTAGGCCAACCAGAACGCTTCAGATATATACCCAGTGGTGGTACATACAGAGCCTACTGATGATCCGCATATTCACCTCTATAATGGCTGTGTGAATGATGCTCCGGCGGGGGTGCACAAACATTTCTCTCCCCTACGTTCACGTAAGTACTCCTTTGCATTCTTGATGATAGCCGTGCTGACTGGGGTGAGACAGAATCCCAGTTTACTTTTAACTTTCATTTGCTTGACATTATCCATAAAACGTTATCCATCAAAATGTTAAGCTTTTTTCAAAGATTTGTAAGCCATTTCTATTTCCTTCCTTTGGGAACTCTGTTCAATTAGCCTGTCAACTTATTGGATGATTTGATTTAGGGAAGCCCTTGACGATGCCTATATATTAAACTCTTTTCTCTAAAGTATATTTAAATTAATTTTGAATTGTTTCTTGTCTAGCTGAGAGATATGGCTCTAGTTCCATTCTTTTATACCAGGAAAACCAATTTCCCAGCTACATTTGCTAAACAGCCTGGTGAGTTTCTTTCGTTTATGTTTTTGTTTGGTTTGGTTTGGTTTTTTTTTTGACGTATATTTTTTACTTTTCATACCTGTACCTGTATCGGCTTATTCTGGATCCTCTATTCCTGTCCATTGGTCTATGTGTTTGGCTTTATGCCAGTATTATTCCGGGTTTGTTACTATGGCTCTGTGGCATAATTTGAGCTCAAGTATTTTGATACTTTCAAGTTATTTTCTTTTCTGCTTAAGATTACACTCACTATTTGGAGCATTTTGTGTTTCCTGATGAATTTTAGCATTACTTCTTAATTTCTGCAATGAATAGTTATATTTTTTGTGAATATTACATTGAATCTGTTGTTCATGTTCAATATCATAGTTACTTTATTAAGCCTGTCAATCTGTTAGCATGGGTAGGGCGGGCTGTCTATCTTGTAATGTTTTCTTCAATTTATTTCTTCAGTGTTTTACAGTTTTCACTATAAGTGAGTTTTACATCCTTAATTAGGCTCAGTCCTATGAGTTGTTTGTTTGAATGTTTCATAAATAGCACTTTTCCAATTTTTTTTGTCAAGCTCATTATTGTCATATAAGAGATTTCTTATTGCCATATAAGAAATCCACTGATATTTGTTTATTGATTTTGTATCATGCTATTTGCTGAAACTTTTTAATCACATGCAACAGTTTTCTGGTAAAATATTTAGGATTATGTCATCTTTAAATGGGAATAATTTGATGTCTTCATTTACTATTTGTGCTCTCATTTCGTTTTCCTGTCTTACTGCTTGTAACTAAGATTTCAAACTCTATATTCAATGAGTAGAGACAGTGAATACCAATGTTTTGCTCCTTCTTTTAAAGGAAATTTTTAAAATTCTTTCCTATTTAGTATAATGTTGCTAGTCTATTATATCTTGGTAGGCTCCTTTTCTCCTAATTTTATCACGATTTGCATTAAGAGAACTTTATCAAGGTGGTGAACTTTGTCAAGCACCTTTTTTCAATCTATTGAGAAGAATATGCTATTTCTCTTCCTAAGTCTTCTTATATGCTGTATTACACTTATTAATTTACATGTTAAACCATCCTTGCATCCCTGGAATGAAGCTAAGTTGTTCGTGCTTTGTGATCTTAATGTGCTCATGAATTGTTTGTTGATAACTTTTACTCATTTGTTCACTAGAGAGGTTAGTTTCTTTTGTGTTGTTTCCTTATTTGGTTTTATCATCTTACTTTATGAAATCAGCTTGGTAGTATTTCTCCCTTTGCATTTTATGCAATAATTTGAGGATCATTTGTTTTAGTTCTTCTTTAAAAGGTTGGTAGAATTTAGCAACAAATCCTCCCATCCTGAGCTTTCTTTGTTGGGAAACTTTCAATCTCATTGCTCACTATGGATCATTTTAGGTTGATGTTTATATTCCCCCTGATTTAATTTTGGCAAGTCATATGTATCTAGGAATTTTTCCATTTCTTGTAGATTTTCCAGCTTTTTTGGAATATAAGTTTTCAAAGAATTTCCTAATGATCTTCTGGATTTCATTAGTATCTTTTGCAATGTACCCTTTTCATCTCTAATTATGTTAACTTGAGTCTTATCTCTCTGTCTTTTGGTTAGTTTGGCTAAGGGTTTGTTGACCTTGTTTATTTTTCAAAGAATCAACTTTTATTTTATTGACTCTTTGTAGTATTCTTTTAGTCTCTACTTCATCAATCTGCTCTGTTTTTTATTATTTTTTTCCATTTACCAAAGTTGGGTTTAGCTCCCTTCCCCCCAAGACTGAAGGTATATTATTAGGTTATTTAATTGGTATCTCCTTGACTCTTTTGATGAAATAAGGAAAACACTCAAAGGTATAAACTCTCATCTTAGAACTGCCTTTGTTGTATCCCAAATATTCTGATAAGCGTTTGCTTCCATTTTCTTTTTAAAGTTTTAATGTTATTAGTGTGTGTGTGTGTGTGTGTGTGTGTGTACCTGATGGTACATGGCTCTTGTCCACTGTGAGGAGGATGACTCTTGGAAGATGGTTCTCTCCTACTGTGGGTCCTTGGGACCTAGCTCAAGTCATCAGCCATGCAAGACAAATGTTTGTTTGTTTTTTAAACCTGTTGAGCCCTCTATAGTCCTTTGATTTTATTTTCATTTGATCCTAGGGATATTTTAAATTTCCTTTCCAATTTGTTCAGTTAAGCACTGATTGTTCGTGAGAATATTCTTTAATTTTCAAATAGTTGCAAAGTTTCTGTTTCCCCCCACCCTTCGTACTGATTTCTAGTTGTTTTCCACTATAATCTGATTAAATATAATCAGTATTTTAATTCTTTTGAGTTTGTTAGGACTACTTCATAGCCTAAAATGTAATCTATTTTAGAGAAGTTCTATGAACTGTTGAGAAGAACGTGAATTCTGTAAATTGAATATTATGTTAATAGTATTATTTGTTGTTTCTCTTTGTTACTTCTGTTTGTCCTATGATACAGATGAACCCTGAAATTTCTTTATATCTCAATGATCTATGCATTTATGAGAATGGGATGTTGAAGGTACTCATTCTTACTGTATCATAACCCATCTATTCTTTTATTATGTTAACTGATTTTTTATGTGGGGGCTCAACATTTAATGCATATATATTCACAAATGTTTATATCTTCATGATGGATTGTTTTGTATTATTAGATACTAGCTTATTTTTTTTACCTCTTCTAATATTAGTTTGAGTGTAACTTATCAGTTAATAGAATAACTACAATAATTTGCTTTCAAATTCCATTTACTTGGTAAATTGACTTTTGTCTTTTCAGTCTCAGCCTGTAAGAATTTGCCAGTGTATATATTTTAGAGAAAATAATAGTTCTCACTAGGTAGCAGTTGTTCTGTGTCTTAGTTGAAGAGTATAATACTCAGGTTTATTGTCAAGACATTTGTAATCCATATAATTTAACTGACAGTTACTCTGCTTTCTCAGATTACCGCTTCTTCCTTCTCCCTTCTTGTCATTACAGGTTTTCTGGTTTTATGTACTGGAGACAATGAATTCTCCCTAAATTCTCCTTTTTTCATATATTCCTTTCATGGCACTAATTCTCAATCACTCTCTCTTGAAATATTATCTTTTTTTTTCTTCTATGTTTTCTTCTTCTATGACTGTATACTCTCTCCAAGGCAATGAGAATTTCATTGAGATTGATGACTATGTACAATGTTTCTTTATCTTTCTTAAGCTTTACTTTTTCTTATCCCAATTCTTCTCCTTCACTCTTTCATAATTGTTTAAAGAAGATGCTTCATGATGTGCTTTCTGCTTCTGAATGTGATGCTTACATGGATGACAGAATGAAACTATATGAGAACATAATGTGGGTCTCTATAATTATGATCATCTTTAGTATCGAACTCACTCCGAAATGGAACAGTTGACTTTTGGATCATCAAGATACCTTATCTGGTAGATAGAGATTTCAGACCTGAGAAGCCTCACCAAAAACTTTCACTTATGTACAAACTAATATATTTCTTTGTATATTTTCTATTTCTTTACTTCAACATTTTCACATCTAAGATACTTACTAAAATAATCCTTCAACTATTGTTTGTGATGTAGTCAGTATATTTTCCATTTCTAAATCTAACATGAAATTTTGGTTTTCCTATGTTCCTTATGGGTTTTAGTGTCTAGCAAATGTGAGTCATGACCCCATCTCATGCATTAAGCCCAAGGCTTTGCTCCGCTAGTTCTTTTGTTTCCTCCAAACTTCCTTACTTTCATATTTTTCAAGTCTATTTAAATCTGGATTATTAATCCAAAGACCATTTCCTTCTTGATATTTCTTAAATCTTTCTAGGCTGCTCATTTCTTAGGTTCTTCCCTTCCCCTTATCTTGAAAAATGGAGGACACATATTACCTGTTCTTCCTTTTAGAATTTTATTTATTCTCTCATGCAATGCATCTCTACTGCAGCTTCCCCTCCCTCCACATCTCCCAGTCCCCCACCTCTCTTTCCCTCAGATTCAGTTCTTGCATCTTCCCCCAGAAAATATTACCTCTTCTTTATCTCAAATAAATTCACCCTATTTTTTTTCATTTCCTAAAAGGAATCACACTTTAAAGTCCCAATTCTTCATTCTGTGACCTACATTAACCTCTCTTCTATGCACTAACAGAATCAGGCATGCTTTTTAACAGAAAAATCAGAAAAAAAATTTGTTTATATTATTTCTTTAAAAACTTAATATTGTGACAATTTGAATCGAGAAAGGTTGTATTCCAATGTCTGAGGACTTGGCTTCCAACCCACTTCATAGCTGTTAACTAGATAATAACTTAGTACATATTAATTAGCCAGGATTCTCAAACACACCATATATTCCACACAACATTTTCTTCACCTTCTTATATAATGACAAGAACTCGGTGGTTGTGTGCTCATATGGTCAGGAGTCACCCCAGGCTCATTCATTTCTGAAACTTAGAAAGATTGCATGCTAAGAGGAGTCTTGCATGACTTGCCTTGTTTTTCAGCCTAGTGTCTGCTTAACCCTTCACTTCAGCTTGCTTTGCATGCCACATACTAGACCTGTTAGCAGAGGGAAATGTCCTTTCCTTGAACTTTTGTCTTTCTGTAGTCTGTTACCAGTCTTGAATTTATTCTTCAAAATCCTAAAAATGTTCTTGTTAGAATGTAAGCAAAATCCTCTTTTTCAGAAGTCCGATTCTGACTAGGCTATTACTAGTCCTTGGTGTATATCATTTTTCTTCTAATCGTCCAGAAAGATGAAATTGTTTCAAAGCCCTATAATGTAGTATAGGGCTTTGCAGTATCCTTTATTTTCGGACAACCTGAAGTTCTATAAATGTGCAGCCCTTTTTCTTTAATCCTAGCAGGTACCTGTTTGTTACTAACCTTTCCCCCAAACCCAAACTGCTTGACCTGCCTTTGTTCTTCCATCTTTATTTAAAAGCAATTTGTTGTTCTTATTACTATTATTTATTAACCCATATGATTAGTTTCTAATGGCACCTAAATCTAGTATTTAATGAACTTAAGTGTCAATTGCTGCTTATTATGTGACAGTTGTTGGATGCTCTTTACATCAAAGGGTATGCCATCATAATGCAGGCATCTTCTAATTCTACAATTCTCTGGGTTGAAGACGCACTCCAGACTAAGAATTTAATACAATCTAGCATCAGTTGGATTCTATGTTAATATGTCAGCAACCTTTTAGTACCTATGAACATTTTTGATTGAGTAGCATTGAATTCCTGGTGTTAATTGCAATCTTAAATCCCATATTAACATATCAAAATATATCTTGCCTTACTAGCACATCAATAGTATTTTTTTATCCATGAACATTCTTCATTTATTTTATGCCAAATACAAAACATGTTTTATAGGAGTCAAACAGGATAGCATAGTCTGCTTTCTTCACCATGTCGATCTAAATAAAAACAAATCCAACGAGTCCAAACACTGAAGTATACTTCCTGCTTTATGTAGGAAAAAGTCTAGAAGAGAAAAAATCCATTATTTGGGAAATAATAAATCTTTCCCAACCTCACCATGGTACTCTGTATTTTCACTCTCTTCCCTCTTTCCCTCTCCTTCTCTGCTGACATTAGCATAAAAATGTGCTACCCTAACTAAGCAGTCTGTTAACTGATAAGCTATCAAAAAATCATCTGTTATTTTTATAGCTCCAAGGCATATGCCATTTCAAGAACTAGAGTTGAATGAATAGGATTTGCTAGTGCTTTTTAGATGCATCATTGTAAACTTGAGGTATTTTAAAATGAAATGATTGGAGGCTTATGATATTATCCCATGAGCAATCAAGCTTTATAATTGTGCCAGTCTTAAATTTGTCTGCATAGAATCATTTCATATCATATTTTATCATAAAGAATCTTTGTTTTGGTCTAATGCTTATATTTAAAATGTTTCCTACATTAAACTCCAGACCAATGTTGTTTTCAAAGGAAACTCGGATCAGAACATCCCCTTTAATTCCAGTAGGGGCCCCCTTTGGTTTAAGAAGCTTTTCTTAGGTACTAGAAGCAGCAAGCATGTGCTTTATAAGCAAATATGTGTTTCTGAATTCAGGTTGTGTTTCTGAATTACAGTGTGCACAGTGAGATGGCACTGAGGTTAGAGAAAGGGTTAGGTCCAGACCTCAGGCCTGGATGAGATGGTGAAGATTTGAACTAGAAATCAGTGCAAAAAATAAAATAAATAAATAAACCCTGGAGACTTTTGTTGCCAAGTTTTTCACTATGATAACCTGCTCTTGTATCCCAGGACCTATTCACCTTTTTAAATACGGCAGGAGTGGAGAAAAAATTGCAAAAAAATTGAAGGTTGAGTTCTGCAAAGCAGTCATGAAAGCAGCAAATAGGACTTCAAATGATAATGCATAAGTTATTGTTACAAACATGTTTTATATTGCGTAATCATCTAATGGTAGTGCGGTAGGCTGAATTGTTAACTCTTCAGTTTATGATCCCACCAGTTTATAATCTAATTGCTTTAGATTATAAAAATATTAATTGAGTGATTCTTGTTGTAAGACTTCAATAATACAGAAAATGTACAGATGAAGACATTCTCCCTCTCCATGCACCCTTGGTCAACACTGTAAACACTTCAGTATCTACACTATGAACCTTTTTATGTGCATTCATAGGGTGTGAGTGTCTCTGAATGTATGCATATCCATAATGATACATATAGAAATCTAGAAAAAAAATTTAGCTTTTTATTGATTCTTTGTGAATTTTACATCATACCCCCAATCATATTCAATGCCTTAATCCTCCATCCTTGTAGCCTCGCCCTAACCTCAAAAAAATTCACCAGGGAAGCTGTGGTGTGTCATAGTGTGTCACACAATATACCTTTATCCACACAACTTTACTCACAATAGTTCATTGCAATAAGTCATTGATCTGGTTCCAGGCCTCTAGCTTCTGCTGTACTAATAAAACTGGGTCATGACTAGGACTCCTCTTGGCTATCTCGTTGTTGTCCTGTGTCATAAAGATGCTGTAGCTTTGGTTCTGCAGGACCAGAGCCTTCATGTGTTCCAGCAGTTCATACATGAGGTAGATGTCAGTGTTGGCCAACTCAAAACCATGGTACTGGGCCTGGTTGGTCAGCTTGCCAGCGATCCTGCTCTTGCCCTGCGGCTGGCTGTCCAGCCCCCATGCCACCAGGGCCGGAGGTGGTTCAGTGGCTAAAAGGGCTAGACATTTTTAAGTGATATTATAAATATAGGTATTAGAAACAGTCTAACTATCAAGTCTAGCTCTACTTTATGTGAGGGAAACAATTCTTTCAGTGGTGATTCAGTCTCAGATTGCCAATGAAGTGACCATGTTACATTTACTAGTGAATGTCCTTAGAAAGCATCAAAACAATGACAAGGTAGTAAATGTGCTGTTTTACTCTATCTTCAAAAGGATGAGATTCTTCACATATTCATCAACTATTTATTGGTCACAAATATTTATTGTAGAATACAGAAACATGAGTGCAGAATATGATTGAAAATAGTGCTGTGACGAATGGGATTTTGAAAAATTCGACACTGAAAACCAGTCTTATGTTTGCATGGGTACTTGTTGATTCTTTATTGTTTTTAACATTAAAATAAGTAAGACTGGATAATTTGAAACTCAGGTAATCTACTATTGGAAACAAGGGCATATGATCCTTACTCTCTTACTTGCACCTATTTTTCTCTTTTCTTATCACTATTTTTGCTTTTATCTCCCTTAGGGCATTTTAAAAAAACAAAACAAAACCACTACCATTACTAACAACAATTGGCAGAGCTTCACAAATGCAACATTAAGGGGAAAAATGCACAAATGAAATTACTGATCTCCACAAGGACCAAATATATCTGGGTACAGGGGTCTTTTGTGAGACTGTATCTCCAACCAAGGACCATGTATAGATATAACCTAGAACCCCTGCTCAGATGTAGCCCATGGTAGCTCAGTATCGCCAGTAAGGGGAACAGGGACTATTTCTGCATGAACTCAATGGCTGGCTTTTTGCCCCCCTCCCCAAGGGAGGAGCAGTCCTGCTAGGCCACAGAGGAGGACATTGCAGCCAATCCTGAAGAGACCTGATAAGCTAAGGTCAGATGAAAGGGGAGAAGGACCTCCCCTATCAGTGGACTTGGAAAGGGGCAGAAAGGAGATGAGGGAGGGTAGGAATGGGAGAGAATGAGGGAGCAGGCTACAGCTGGGACACAAAGTTAATAAACTGTAACTAATATTTTAAAAACAACAACAACAAAGAAGAGATTACTGATGCCTGCGCCATGGTGGAAAAGAACTGCCAACAGTTTCTTCCGTAAATGGAGACATAGTTCAGTAATAATGCATGAACCTATTTCTTTCAGGAGAAATCTAGAAACCAAGTACCAAATCCCTAGACAATTGTAAAACATTTAGACTGAGCCTGGTAGGAAATTCCTGCAGTCCATTTCCCCACAGTCCCATCCTCTAGCTCATACTGTTGTAGCTTCAGGTCTCTCTAGGCTTCCCAAAAGGTAAAAGAGAACACAGAAGTAATACATAGACTTATGTGGGTTGTTCAAAGGCTTCAGTCTTGCTTGGACTTAAATGTGGGCAGTGAAGGACACAGATTGAGGGCTGTTGTGAACAAAGAAGAAGAGTTTAACTAGTATACATTTATGCACCGGTCCCTCCCCAGCCCCCACAGGGAAGAATAGACGATAATCCCACTGCTTTTGAGGAAAGTAGTGGAACACTCATCTATATCTCTGCCTTCTCATACAGGTACTTGTTTTGATTTCTGTGTCATGTGTCTTAGGACACTAGTGGAACCCAGTAGATACAGGGGAGCTACTTAGAGAAAGTGAGTTGGGTGGTTAGCCACTATTTGGAAGGACACACATTGTATCCAACTGAAGCCCATATATGCTGTCAGTTTCTACTGTGGTGGGGGATTAGGAACAACAGATAACTGACTATCACTTTGGTTTTATAGAAGATTTCACAGGAAACCAGAAAAGATGATTAACAAAACCTTAAGAGAAAATACTTAACTATTAAAAGTGAGGTATGAAAGAGTGTGCATTATAGCAAATGTTAAGGAGAAAGAAAACATTGTATGGCGTTACTTGGAAAGAAGTTGGTTCTAGCTAGAAGCATATAACAAACCAACACTTAACTATGAAGACATACAAAGTTTTAAGAGTTTTTTTTTTTTTAATTAGCAAGGGTACCTCATAAGTACTCAAAAATTCCCAACAAAGAAAAGCCCTGAACCAGATGGCTTCACTGGAAAAGTCATTCTATCAAACATTTTAAGAAGCATTAATACCAATCACTTCCAAAAACTTCCAGGATGTGGAATAGTGAGAAACATTTAGAGACTCATCTTACATTGATATATAATTATGTAAGCATATTACAATATTAAAACTATAACAATATCACTGATGAATATAGAAAAAAATCCCTTAACAAAACACGAGAAAACCAAATTCGCCAACACATTACAAGGATCATATATTATGACCAAGAGGGATTCCTGGTTTCCTAGTTAGCTTTGGGTGTTAGCTTGACAAAGCCTAGAACCATCTGAGGGCTTCTCAATTGAGGGGTTCAGATGCTATTGGCCTGTGGCTACGCCTGTGAGGGACTGAGTGTATTAAATGCTGATGTGGGAGGGTCTAGCTCACCATGGTAGAGCAATTGTTAGGTAGTGGGGATCTTTGCTAGATAAGAAATCTAGCTGAGCATGAGCTAGGTAGCAAGCCAGAGAGCTATCATCATTTCTTCATGGTTTTTGCTTTGATTCCTGTTTTGCGTTCATGTGTTAGCTTCCTTAATGACCTGGAAGTTATGATCCGGAAGTGAAAGCTGTGAAAGCTGAAACAAACTCCTTCCTCCCCAAGCTTCTTTTTGTCAGAATTTTATCAAAGCAGCAAAAATAAAATTGAGACACTGGGATTCAGGAATAGTTCAATACAAACACATTTTTTTGTGTGTTTCAGAACATTAATATAATAAAAGGCTAAAAAATCATTTTGTATCTGTGGATAAAAAAACATGCTTGACAAAACTCAACATCACAGGTTAAAAACATTGAATAATTTTCAAATCAGAAAATATTATCTCAGACTCGAAACATTTCTCAGGTGATATCATAGTCAATAAGAAAAACCTGAAAGTAACTCCTCTAAGATAAAAAAATGGGATAGCATGTCCACTTTCTCACTCCTTCTACTCAATTCACCAGAAACCCAACCTATATCAATTACTCCTGACAAAGAAACGATACCAAATCAGTAGGGGTAAAAATCGTTCAATTATTGGTGATGTGCTCTTATATGTAGAGATCCTAAAGATTACAAAAACATACAGTAATAATAAATTCAGCAAATTAGCAGGAGATAAACACCAAAATAGAAAAATTGAATGGGCATTTCTATACTCACAATCAAGAATATGAAAGAATATCAAGAAAATCTCATCTATAATGGTTTTGAATAATTATATATGCTCTAAAATAAGAAGGAATTGAGTACAATAGTGAAGATTTGTATATTAAAATCTATAGAAAAAAACTAATATTTATTATAGAAAGAAAACATAGATAAGTGGAAATTTAAAGAGTTAATATTTCTAGAATGAATCACCACCAAAAGTAGTCAACAGATTCAGTGCAATTATATCAAAAACCTACTGGTATATTCTGTAGAATGGGAAAAAAATAACCCTAACCAAATGGAAGCAAAGTGAAACCAAATATCCCAAACAGTCATGAAAAGAACAAAGCTGGAGACTTCACATTTCCTGACTTCAAAACAACTATTAAACAGTCACAATCACAGTTAACATAGGTCTACCATAACATAAGTCTACTTTGTACTGATCAGTACACAGTACAGAATGCTCCTAAACTTGACCAAATGATGTTTCCCAAAGGTTCTAAGACTCTACAATGAGCAAATAATACTATGCTTTACAAATGGTATTGGGAAAAAATGTAAATTCACATACAAAAGTATGAAATGACTGCTATGTAAGACCATGCCAAAAAAGTCAAATTAAAATAAACTGAAGAGTTAAATGTAGAACTGAAAATAATGATGATTCTAGAAAAATAAAACTTTATTAAATTGCTCTTGGTAATAATTTTAGGTATGTCCACAAAAGCATAAATAAAGGCAATAAAAAAGGTAAGAATCGGCAAATTAGGGTAAAGGAAACTAAAAGTCTCCTATTCTGTGAACGGAATAATAGACTAAAATGCTGTCTACAGAATGGAGAAAAAGATTTTTAATCTATATACCTGGTAAGGACGAATGTCCCAAATTTATATTAAGTCCCACAACTCAATAGCAAAAGTATTCCAAATAAGTTGACTTAAAAATGAACAACTTATGTGAGTTTCTTTAAAGATGACTTATAAATGGTCTTCAACTAGGTTACAATGTAAATAACATCATTAATCATAATGGAAATTCAAACCAAGATATAATGGGACAACACTTACTCACTCAGCTGTTACTATAGCCATCAAACACACACACGCGCGCGCACACACACACACACACACACACACACACACACACACAAAAGAAAATTAAGTATTAGTGAAGATTTGTAGAAACTATAATCTTTGTGAAGTATGGTGGAAATCGAAAATGATGCAACTTTTTAGGAAGTTGGAGCTGCTATGAAAGACAGCATAGATGGTTCTCAGATAAATGACAAAATTAAACATAAGGATTGGGAAGATGATTCAGTTTTAAAGGTGCTTCTCATGCAAGCATGAGAGCTTCTGCTCTATCCTACCATACATGTAAAAGCAACACACAGCAGCATAAATTTGTAATTCTGGAGCTGTGGAGGTAGAATCGCTATGGTTCTTGGGGCTTCCTGGCCATTCAGTTTAGTCAAATTGGTGAGCTTCAGATTCAGTAAGAGACCCTCTATCTTTTCTGAGGCTGATACTCCAAGCAAGGACCATGCATGGATATAACTTAGAACTCCTGCTCAAATGTAGCCCATGGCAGCTCAGTCTCCAAGTGAGTTCTGCAGTAAAGGGAACAGGGATTGTCTCTAACATGATCTCAGTGGCGGGGCTCTTTGATTAGCAACCCCTGGGGGGGGGGCAGCTTTACCAGGCCACAGAGGAAAACAATGCTGCCAGTCCTGATGAGACCTGATAGGCTAGGGTCTGAGGGAAGGGGAGGAGGACCTCCCCTATCAGTGGACTTGGGGAGGTGCATGGGAGGAAAAGAGGGAGGGATGGTGGGAGTGGGAGAGGATGAGTGAGGGGGCTACAGCTGGGATACAAAGTGAATAAACTGTAATCAATAAAAAAGAAATTAATGTTTGCTCTATTGAGCAAGACAACTGATATTAACTTCAGCCTTCCATTTATAAGTTATACACAGGCACATGTACTTCAACACACACACACACACACACACACACACACACACACACATCAGACACAGAAATCTTAAAAGCCACAAAACACTCAAATGAAAGCTTCCATCTGGTCTAATCATTCCAGTTACCTATTCAAAAGAACTTCAAATGCTGTGGAAGACACTGCTCATGTTTATTGCAGCATTGCTCACAGACTGCAGGATACAAGTGGGCATATGGGTGAAAATGTAGAGACACACATTGGGTGTTACCTGACCTTAAAATCTGGGAGACCCTGCAGAGCTTTATCCCAGCTGAGACAAGCGCGTCAAGGGAAGGCATGTGCTCCACGATCCCCTCGCGTGGGATGTCTAAGGGAGTCAAGCCCACGAAGTAGACAGTCGAATTGGCTGTGTAGAGGGACAGGGGAAGAGGTAAGGCGCTGCCCAATGGGTAGAGCGTTTTCAGGTGTGGAGCGTTATCTGTTTTGGAGACATGCTGCACAGCAATGCATACAAGTGGCCATTCTGTACTATACGCTTCCGCATTTGCTAAAAGGGGTTCTCGTGTTGTGCTTTTGCCCCAGTGGAAAGGGAGGAAACACGAACGAAAGATTATGCGGGCTTGCTGTCCTTGTACTCATTTTGTGTACCAAATGCAGAGTTGTGTGATTTTCGGTCGTTTCTAGATCGGTGACTGGCAAGTTACCGCCCTTGGAGCAAATGTAGCCTGTCATCTCTTTGTAAATAGAATTTTTTATTGTGACAGAGCCATGCTCACTCGTTTACATATTATCTATGGTCACTTATGAAAAGGATTATATGGTTATAACAGACACCAAATGTCTTACAGAACTAAGCTCTTTATTATCTAGACCTTTGCAGGGGGGAGATAACCCAGCTATGAAGGTGGGAATTTCTGAAATAAATCTTGTCTGGATTTCCTTCAAGCCAAGCATGTGTATATGCTTACTTGACATATGTGGGCCGTTATGACAACACTGTTTCTCCTGCTAATGCTGAAATGTAAACACTATAATTTTTTGAACATATAAAATATATAAAGAATTGACATAGAATATAAAAATGAAGCCAAAATCCAATCTCATCAATCCCAACAAACAACGGAGGCAAGACACGGAAGAGCGAATTCTAACAGCCGTTGCTGCAATCCAAGCCACAGCAAACAACAACCACTTACTATTTCTTCCGAGTCTGTGGGTGGCCCTCCCAGACCTGCTCTTTAACTGAACTCCATTAGCATCACCAGACCGGCTCTAGCATTGGCAAGGATGAGTGAGTTTGAAGCTGGCTGGCCTTGCAGGGTATTGGCTTGAATGCATTACATCTGTTTCAGATAGCTCTCCCATCCCTGTCGTGGGCTAACCTGCCCATATGCTCATGGTCATGGTGAAAGTGGAGGGGTGAGTTTTAGAAACAAAGGAAATGTTCTGGTTTTCAGATCTTGCTTTGCATCAGGTTTGCTAATGTCCAATATAAGCCTGGATCAAATCCAGAGCTCGTATGGAGAGTTATGAGACTATGGGTCCTGGGAGGCCTGAAGAAGTGGGGACATTAGGGCAATCAGCCAACCTGAAATACTAAGTACCTTTTGCAAAGTCACATTTTAGAGTTCTTTCCCCAAGGTATTTGCAACATCCTAAATAACCAGTGTTAAAGTTCTTCATGGGGCAATTGGCAGCTCAGTCTCCATGTAGACCTCTGAGTAAGGAAAGCAGGGGCTACCTCTATCATGAATTCAGTTGTCTGCTCTTTGATCACTCACTCCTGATGATGCAGCCTTGCCAGGCCACGGAGGAAGAGGATCCTGATAAGATTTAACAACTTATAGGCAGATGACAGTAGTGGAGGACTCCCTCTTTCAGTGGCCGAGGAGAAAGGGGCGGGGAGAGAGAGAAAGGAAGGGACTGGTCAGAGTTGAGGGAGGGGGCTTCAATCGGGATACATAGTAAATAAATTGTGAAGAAAAAAATTAAAATTAAAAAAAGATAAATAAAAATAGATAAAAAGGAGGTTACACTGGCCTATTATAACCACTGTGCTGCTAATAGAGATTAATCTCATAAACTTTGGAGAACCAAGTTTCTAACAGAGACACACACAAAGAAATTACTTTTATTCCTGTGTACACTTATGTTTTCCATCAAAAAATGATCTGATGTTTATACTGGAAAAGGTGCATATAACCCTATCTTTCTTTCAGGCACAAAAGAAGTAGATATTGTTATAGATATTTGAGACTTACTGAAAACTAAATGATAATAGCATTTAAGTATTGGCTGACTCAGCGTCTAGAAGCCACATAGTAGAATGAACAGGAGCCTGCAGAGCACAGACCTTCTTTGATTCATTCTAGAACAATCCTTGAACAATTGCTAACTTTGTAACCACCACAAGGCGTTGTCCACGTGATTAGAGCATGTGTGTTCACACACATACACACACACACACACACACACACACACACACACAAGCACAGGCCTTCTTCGGTTCATTCTAGAACAATCATTTCGAAGTAATTGCTATGTCTCCAACCACCACACCCTAAACATGTGTGTGTGTGCACCAAATCCATTGATCTCTGTTTGGAGGGTCCTGATTTCATGAGCATCAGCCCAAAACTCAACAAGAAAGCATTAAATGTAAAGTTTCCATTGAACATTCTATATCCGATACCATCGAAGCAGCACCACAATTATTCAGATTTGGAAGATTAACGTGTGTTGGTAACAGCCATGTGTAAGCTGGTTCTGTGTGCATTCTTTGGAGTGAACCTGCCTGTTTGGATTTTTTTTCCCCTCGACCTTTTAACTAAGTGGACAGCAATGTTTGAGCCATTTTGCCAAGCTTTGGCATGAAGGGGCCGTCATCTTGTCTAAGTGATCAGTATGTTCCTTAAAGGATGACGCGAGCATTGATTGAGCACCAGCTACTTTGTGCCAGAAATAGGCCCAGGCTTTAAGAAACAAATAACAACAAGTTTAACTAACAAAGCATCTTTATCTGAAGCTTTAGAGTGAGCTCTGATTTAGACTTTCCATAGTTAAGATTTAATAATGCTGAGGCAACGGCTCTAGAAGATAGAACAGCCCAAGAAGCCTGGGGCGACATTTCATAGCAAACACATTCACTTCGCTGCACCTACAACATAGGAGCACGCACAGTGAATGGAGTAAAGTCTGTCTTTGGCTCTACCTCAGTTCAGGGTGGGTTTTGCCAAACATGCTTTGCTAAAAAACGTATTGAAGGATTTATGAGGCTCCAGAACATTTTTTTTTTCCTCCAAAAGATTTTGGATTTGAGAATTGCGACTACAGGACCCGGTCCCAGTTTAATGTATCAAATCTTTGCGTTGACAATTCCAGCTCAAGGAAACTGAAGAAGAAGGAAGCTGAATCACTTGTGCAGTTTTTTTCCAATGGGAGAGAAAGAAGCGAAGGCTGTCTACCTCCAGAACTCCAGACTCCACGCGGTCAGTGGTCAGTGACAAGCAATGCTGGTTAGGAAGCACGGAAAACCCTGAGACCGTCGGGACTAGGGAGAGGAGCAGCTGACAGTCACATCTCTTGAGTGGGGGATCAGGTGCCTGTGGAGGAGGGTGTACAGAGTATGATGAGGACCAAAAAGAGATGCAGGGAGCAACTGGTGAGGATGAAGAAGGCTGGCCCAGAGCCACAGTACAAGCCTAAATATCACAAGTAAGGAGGACTCAAAACCTCAGCTCAAAATCTGCCATTTCTTGTGGGGTGAGGTTTGCAGAGTCTGACTCTTTACTTCTAAAAACTACTCTGTTTAAACAAAACCTGGAATTGCACATTGCACTGCTACAGAGCTCCGGGAAGAAGGGCTGAGGCTTTCAGGGGCAGCCAAGTTAAATATTGTATCTCTTTTTAAGAAGTTAATCCCCATGGGTCTTCGACCTTTGTTCTTTGCTCCCAAAGGCAGCGACATATGATGTTTATAGTGCCAAAAATAGTTAGAAGTCATCTCAGAACTCTGTGCTGAGTGGGCCAAGCCCCAGTGACCTCTTTGACTAGCCCAACTCCTGTTACGTTAACCTCTGACTTCAGCCCTCTTAATGGCGACCCTCTCCAGCACTGTAATTTCCCTCCCACTGTGTTCTCTCAGGCAAATATTTACTACTGAGGTTTCACAATTTATTTTTCAAACAAAGTGGCAGGGACCACCCCGTGCCACCACATCCTCATTTCGCATTAGAGGCCATCATTCCCGAGATATAATTTTACCAGAACAAATGTGCTTTAGGAACTTTTGACATGAGATGAAGGCTCACTTCCTATGGAAGGCAACCCCGGGCCCCTGTCAGCTTGGAGATGGATATAAACAAGAAATGCAAGCCTGTAATTGCTGATGGAAATCAGATAAGACCTCTTTAAATACAACCATTGATAGAAAAATGTGAACTCGAATTACCTTTGATTAAGTCACTTAAGAAAATAAAGCTTGGGCGGATTTCAAGAGAGGATTCCAAGCAGGCTTTCGGACATGGTCTGGGAGCTGTTCAGCCTCTCAAAGGCAAGGTGAAGAAAATTAAAGTCAGAAGCAAAGGCTTCTGAAATGAAGCAGGAATCAGAGTCGTTCCTCCTGCAAACCTTAAGCCTCATGAGGACCAGCGTCCAGCACGATTCTTTCTCAAGTCGTAGATGGGTTTTCTATGCTGTGAAATCTCAGCATCTATTCAATGAATACTTGCTGTCCAGCTTGGTGGGCACCGTGAGAAGTTAAACTCTAGCAGTCACAGACAAGGAGCCCAGAAAGACACAACTATTGCCATAAGGTATCTGTTACCCAATATGAATCTATGTTCCTGGTGAGTCCTGCAGAGCTACCCCTTGGTTACCCTGATATGCCATTCCTTATCCTCAGCTCTAGAAGAAATAAAATCAAATGTGAAGTGACTTCCTGTCCCACTTTGTACTCTCTCTTCCAAGTTTTGTAACTCACTCACAATCACTTAAAAACCTTCCATTTATGGGCATACAAGATATAATAACTATGCACTATATACTTTTTTTTTCAATTTTCTTTAAGTCTAAATTATTTCCATGTGGCAAAGAGGACTTTGCAAAGCTCATACATGGTTTTGGAAGACAGTGGATATAAATGGAGAGAGTTTGTCAGCATCATCAGTGAACAGATATTTATGCAAACACAAAAGAAGAAAACAACTATTCCGTTAAAACATGGTTTAAATTCTTTGTATTTTAAAAATGATTTTATTACTTTCCTATCATTATATTATAAAAGCCAAATCCTATTATCTTATTTGTGCTTCCACGTAGAGAAAATTGGGAACATTCTATAATACATATGTAACTTTTCAAAGTTTGCTTCAGGCTTCACAGACAATAACAAATAGAAGTATTACATGTTTTTAAATGACAGTGTCTTTTAACAGATGGCAATCTGTTAAGCTAAAATTTAAATTTTACATGTTACATTTATTTTTTTAATTTTATTTTTAATTGACAAATAATGCTTGTATGTATTTATGGGGTACGATGCAATGTGTTGATATATGCTTATATTGTGTACTAATTAAATTAGTGCAGCAAGTCCATCACCTCAATACTCCACTCTTTGCATAGATAAAGCTAAAAATCTCTCTTTATCTCTCTTTCTCTCTCTCCTGACTTGTTACTGTATTTGTGTTCAAGACTAGTTGTGGGAAAAACTGGATTCTCCACCATAAAAAGAAAAAGAAAATATAGTAAAGCACTAATTGGGCCAATGATGACGGAAGAAACAACTTTACAGTAATGCTCAGACACGTATAGTGATCTTTGTACTGTGCTCCCAATATAATGCTTTTCATAAAACAAATCCTTCATTATAAAATTCCTATTTTATACCTGGGCTTTTTATCCCCAGGAATGCAATTGTAAGTCATGTGGCAATTCAAGCTGCTCTTTTGTTCTGTAATACTACCATGAATGAGAGGTCACAGAGAGCAAAGGGAGAAACAGAGTATCACAAAGACACCACAGCTACGATTGTCAGGATAAAGGCACAGACATGACTAGTAGCTGGGTCACAGCAGTAAACTGCCTTGGTTGCTGGATGCACTGTAAATCCAGCCAATGTAGAGCTGGTTCACCCAACCGGACATCTCAGAATGTTGGCACTGAGTTCTCAACTCTCTTTAAAGTCTCTTGAAGCATAGTTAGGGATTATTAGCTATCTTGTGACATGAGACTTGGAAGGAAAAAAGCTGATGTCATCCCTACAACAACCTCTGACCTACCATGTTGATGATATATCTTTAATAGCTTAAGTATTATTGTGATGATTTCTTCATTGGGTTTTCTTGCTTTACAAATAAAAGTATGTTCCTGCTATAAAAGATATGGTTGCTTAAAGGGGTTCATGAGCTTTGAGTTTCAACACTTCTCTTTGAGGGGCACAGCGTAAGAATTCTGAAAACATACATTACCGAGGGACTTGAGAAATTATCATAGGAAAATATATTTGGGGTTCATATTTAATATACAATTAAAATAAGCTTACTTTGGAAAAGCTACCCTGAATCCATTGTTGTATGCTTTGAGAAATTAAAGCATATCGGAACATGACTAGTGTGTGCTAAACTCTTATTCAATAATTACTGCTGGCACTGGAGAGACGGCACAGCAGCTGGAAGTACACACTGCTTTCCTGGAGCGCATGAGTTTGGTTTCCAACACCTGTAATCAACAGGGGGCCTGCAGGTGCCTCAAACGCCAGCTTCTCTGACCTCTGTGGCCACCTGCACCCATGTGAACACACTGTTACAGGGACACACATACCATCAGAAACATACACACAATAAAAATAAAACAGATATCTAAAAGGGATAGACATTCGTATAGTATTTATCATCACCAGGGAGTTTTGTGTTGTTCTTTTTTCTTTTTAAATTATTTTTTATTTAAATTTAATTTACTTCTTGTTTATTTCAATTTATTCCCTTTGTATCCCTGCTGCAGCTTCCTCCCTTATCTCCTCTCAGTCCCACCCACCCTCTTCTCCTCCCATGCCCTTTCCCTAGTCCCCTGATAGGGGAGGTCCTCCTCTCCTTCCCTCTGACCCTAACCTATCAGGTCTCATCAGGTCTGGCTCCATCATCTTCTTCTGTGGCCTGGCAAGGCTGCACCCCCACCTCCAGGGGAAGATACTCAATGAGCCGGCCACTGAGTTCATGTCAGAGATGGCCTCTGTACCTCTTCCTTTTCATTTTGGTCCTTCATGCACATCCATAGCTAGCCTGTCTTAATGTGCACCAAGGGAAGAATGTGGTGCTTAAAGGGGGAGATCTGTACTCTGCTGCCCGGGCCCACAGCCCAGCTCCTTGCTTTCTAGCTGTCAGTGCTTGGACAAGTTATTTGCCATCTCTGTTCTTTATTCCAGTAGACTCAGAAATTTCCGCATGGTGCTGGTGTAAGAATTGAGTAAGAGGCAAAGCATGTAATACAGCCAGGAAGTGGTAAAAAACTGTACAACAGTAGCGTTTGCCATCAAGTTTCCGTTGATAACAGTGTTGATAAGGGAGATTACCTGACAGACATTGTTACAGGTAAATGGGGAATTATAAAGTAGAAATTACAGCCTTTGATCTCAAACAAGTAAAACATTTGTAAATTGTGTTTCATTGTGAATCAACCAATAAAGCAGTTGACCAGCACAGTATGCCTGAGAGAGCTCACTTATGGAATAGTGTTTGAACAAGTGTAAGAAACAGTGCATCTCCATTTCTACACTATAATTATGCTGTGAGTAATAGTATAAAGATTTGCCAAAGGAAAAGAAAGAATTCAATGAAGAATTAGAAAATATGTTATGGTGCACACCTTTAATTCTGAAACTCTAAATATAGAGACCAGGGGACCTCTGTAAATTTAGATGAGTTTGGTCTACATAGTGAGACCCTGTACCTACAGAGTGAAGCCCTGTATCAAGACATAACTATTAGAAAAATATAATAGACATACAAGAGAACATAGGAATCTGGTATACACCAAAGAACAGGACAGAGAGAAAGTGGACCAAGCAGGTCTAAGAACAAATATAAGATTTTTTTTTTCATTTCCAGCTGCTTTATGCTTCTCTCCCTTAAGAAAATAAAAATCAGGATATGTGTATGGACAAGACATGTAGATGATTTTGCACATAGGATAGTGGGCCAATGGACAATAAAAAAGAGAGAGAGCAGGAGGAGGAGGAGAAAAGACTTGAAGAATGACATAAACTCCAGAACAGCAGCAGCCTGCAGACTGGTGAAGCAAGATTTGCCATAGAGAAAGGAGCCCCTGGGGACCGCACAGGGAAACCACAGCAGGGAGATGGAACAGAAGATGTGTTCATGGAAGACTTGAGTCAAGGAGAGAGAGAGAAAAGTTTCTTTAGCATGTAGTGCATTTCAGAAGAAAGGAGATAAAAGTCAGTTCAAGCAGACTGGTCTAAAGGAGGCTGGGGATATGGGGTTAATGGACGAAAAAATGTTTTTGACAAGGTTTGGAAGTGGAGACATTTAAGAGAGGAGGCTGCAGCATAGAACAAAAAGAAACTGACTTGATCCATGTCAGTAGTTCCCCTTGGATTTAGACTTAGTGCCTCTCCACAGTGATGCATAAAGTGATTGCAGGTGTTCCTTGGTTTGCAAGGAAGCTACATCCTATGAGCACGAGGTAGGCTGAAAATATCATGAGTTGAAAATGCACTTGCTTTACAGAAGCTTTTCAGTTTCATGAGGTCTCATTTATTGATTGTTGCTCTTAGAGCCAATGCTGTTGGTGTTCTGTTCAGGAAGTTGTCTCCTGTGCCAATGAGTTCAAGGCTCTTCCCCACTTTTTCTTCTAACCAATTTAGAGTATCTGGTTTTATGTTGAGATCTTTGATCCACTTGGACTTTAGGTTTGTGCTGGGTGATAAATATGGATCTTGTTTCATTTTTCTGCATGTAGACATCCAGTTGGACCAGCACCATTTGTTGAAGATACTATCTTTTCTCCATTGAATGGTTTTGGCTTCTTTGTCAAAAATCAAGTATTCATAGGTGTGTGGGTTTATTTCTGGGTTTTCTATTCAGTTCCATTGATCCTCCTTTCTGTTTCTATACCAATACCATGCAGTTTTTATTACTATTGCTTGAGATAGGGGATGGAGATACCTCCAGATGATCTGTTGTTGTACAGGATCATTTTGGAGATTCTGGGTTTTTTGATTATGATAATCTTTCTTTCAAGGTCTGTAAGAACTGAGTTGGTATTTTGATGGGAATTGTGTTGAATCTGTAGATTGCTTTTGGCAGGATGGCCATTTTCACTATGTTAATCCTACCAATTCAGGAGCACGGGAGATCTTTTATCTTTTGATATCTTCTTCAATTTCTTTCTTCAGAGACTTAAAGTTTTTTTCAAACAGGTCTTTCGCTTGCTTGGTTAGAGTCACCCCAAGGTACTTTATGTTATTAGCGGCTATTGTGAAGGATGTTGTTTCCCTGATTTCTTCCTCGGCCCTTTTGTCTTGGGTATATAGGAGGGCTTCTGATTTTTTTGAGTTGATTTTGTATCCTGCCACTTTGCTGAAGGTGTTTATCAGCTGAAGGAGTTCTTTGGTTGAATTTTTGGGGTCGCTCATGTATACTATCATATCATCTGCGAATGGTGACACTTTATCCTCTTCCTTTCCAATTTGTATCCCCTTTATCTCCTTTAGTTGTCTTATTGCTTTAGCCAGGACTTCAAGTACTATGTTGAAGAGATATGGAGAGAGTGGGGCAGCCTTGTCTTGTCCCTGATTTCAGTGGGATTGATTTAAGTTTCTCTCCATTGAGTTTGATGTTGGCTATAGGCTTGCTGTATATTGCCTTTACTATGTTTAGGTATGTGCCTTGTATCCCTGATCTCTCCAAGACTTTAAACATGAATGGGGGTTGGACTTGTCAAATGCTTTTTTGGCATCTAAGGAGATGATCATGTGTTTTTTTTTCCTTCAGTTTGTTTATGTGGTGGATTACATTGATGGATTTCCATATGTTGAACCACCCTTGCATGCCTGGGATGAAGCTTACTTGGTCACGGTGGATGATATCTTTGATGTGTTCTTGGATTCAGTTCGCCAAGATTTTATTGAGTATTTGTACAGACACTGTCATCAGAACAAAATGACAGCCTACAGACTTGGAAAGGATCTTCACCAACCCTATATCTGACAGGGGGCTGATATCCAGCATATATAAAGAACTAAAGAAGTTAAAAAGCAATAAATCAAGTAATCCAATTAAAAAATGAGGTACAGAGCTAAACAGATAATTCTCTATAGAGGAATATAGAATGACAGAGAAACACTTAAAGAGATGCTCAACATCCTTAGCCAGCCATCAGGGAGATGCAAATCAAAACGATCCTGAGATTTCACCTTACACCCATCAGAATGGCTAAAATAAAAAACTCAAGTGGCAAAACATGCTGGAGAGGTTGTGGAGAAAGGGGAGCCCTCCTCCATTGCTAGTGGGAATGTAAACTGGTACAACCATTCTGGAAGTCAATCTGGCGCTTTCTCAGACAATTAGGAATAGTGCTTCCTCAAAATCCAGCTATACCACTCCTAGGCATATACCCCAAATTTGCTCAAGGACACAACAAGGACATTGCTCAACCATGTTTGTAGCAGCTTTGTTTGTAATAGCCAGAATCTGGTAACAACCCAGATGTCCGTCAACGGAGGAATGGATACAGAAATTGTGGTATTTTTACACATTGGAATACTACTCAGCAATCAAAAAGGAGGAAATCATTAAATTTTCAGGCAAATGGTGGGATCTAGAAAAGATCATTCTGAGTGAGGTATTCTAGAAGGAGAAAGACACACATGGTATATACTCACTCATATAGTCTTATAAGATATAATAAACATAATGAAATCTATACACCTAAGGAAGATAAACAAGAAAGAGGACCCAGGGTAAGATGATCAATCCTCACTTAGAAAGACAAATGGGAGGTGCATTGAACGTAGGAGAAAACAAGTAACACAGGACAGGAACCTACCGCAGAGGGCCCCTGAAAGACTCTACCTAGCAGTATATTAAAGCAGATACTAAGACTCATAGCCAAACCTTTGGCAGAGTGCAGGGAATCATATGAAAGAAGGGGGAGTTTGTATGACAATGGAAAGGATATGAGCTCCACAAGGACCAAATATATCTGAGCACAGGGGTCTTTTCTGAGACTGACACTCTCCCAAGACCATGAATGGATATAACCTAGAACCTCTGCTCAGATGAAGCCCGTGGTAGCTCAGTAACCAATTGGTTTCCCATAGTAAGGGGAACAGGGACTATTTCTGACAGGAACTCAATGGCAGGCTCTTTGACCTTCCCACCCCCCAAGGGAGGAACAGTCCTGCTAGGCCACAGAGGAGGACTTTGCAGCCAGTCCTGAAGATACCTTTAAAACAGGGTCAGATGAAAGGGGAGGAAGTCCTCCCCAATCAGTGGACTTGGAAAGGGGCATGGAGAAGAGGAGGGAGGAAGTGAAGGTTTGGGAGGGAATGAGGAAGCAGGATGCAGCTGGAATACAGAGTTAATAAAATGTAACTAATAATAAAAAGAAAATGCACTTGCTATCTCTGGGACTGCAGTTAGCAGAGCAGCTCACATCATGGAGTTACCCTGGCTTGTACGCCTGTCAGCTTCACAGCTTCACTACCTGAGAGCTGTGGCTGCTACTCTCGGCTTCCTGGAAGACTATCATACCATGAGTTCCAGTCCAGGAGACAACCAAAATTCATAATCTGAAGTCCAGGGCTTGTTGAGTACATACTACTTTCCTACCATGATTTAACTGAAAAGTCCCAAGTAGAAAAAATCTAAGTCAGGATGGTCTGCAGAAATCTACTTCAAGGAAACCAAGACTCAGAGATTAAATCAAGTAACAGATCCAAGGTGAGGTAGAAATAAAATTGAAAAGCGAGGGCATGGCAATAGCTTTCCTGAAGGAGGGTGAGAGACTGAAGCGCAGCCTGAAGCAGGGATGGGCCCTGCAGATCTCGGATCAGTGCTGGTTGGGCTCTGGATTAGCAGAGCTATGGTCCAGTGAAGTGTCCACGTAAGCACAGAAGCTGCTCTGCTTCTCTATGGCAGCTCTCTGAGTCCAGGGCTCATCTACTCCTATTTTTCTTGCAAAACGGAGACTTTTCATCATGTTTGGGAAGGGATCTTATTATTATAGTGCCAAGCCAAAATGAACCAAAAATCTTATCCTAGTCCAGAGCTATAATGTCACAAAATGAATTCTTTTAGTCAGACAATTTAACCTTTAAACAAGTTTAGCTAGCTTAAAACTATTTTACTTCAATTTTTAATATTTTATTTTTAGAACGCACCATAAATTTTAAGAGAAATGAATATTTACCTCTAAGGAGTGAATTACAACAGGTGGAATTAATGGTACTATCTTCAATTAGTGTTTGTATCAGATAATTTTTTCTATTAAAAAAAGAATTTCATTAAGCAGCAAAATTATATAATGGTATTTAAAACTTGCTTTCTTTTAAGAGGAATGTTTAAAGCATGAATCCTAAAAATTGGCAGACTTTCTTATATTTATTAGGTTTATGACTTTGAGCCTTAATTTCCACCTGAATAAAATGAAGTTATTCTGTTTTGTTTTAATATGGTACATGATTTTACATAAAACAATATATTTTATGTACATGTTTACATAAAATAATAGATACGAAAGTACTTAAGGCATAGTAACTAAATCTCTCAGTAATTGTTTAGAATGAAATATTCATCATTGACAACATCTTAGTCATCTTTTTATCACACCCATTGATATCACCTTGATTAAAATTCAGTGTTTACAGCAAGCTATAAAGCCAAGATGGAGGCCCTTTAACCAAAACCAAAATGTTGGAAAACCCCTATCATTTATTAGCAGAACATAAGTGTATTCTTTGGCTCTACTCTGTTCTCATTTTTCTATTTTCAAGACTGGAAATGCATGTTTCATTAGCATGACTATGAACATGTTCATATACGTGTATGTTTAAAAACTTAAAATTAATACATTGCTCTTCGATTGACCTGCACTTTGAGATCAACTTAAGGACTAGAGCAAGTTGATATCAGGAAAAATATATTTGTGACAGGATTCTAGGTAGCACGCCTTATGTGTTTCTTGATCCAGTTTTCCCAGCATTCCCTGTACAAGCCCTGGTTACGCAGTAGGTATCTAAGAACGTGCACTGGGTTGAAGCAGAGTAATTTAATGCAGATATTCAGAAGAAACTGCCTTCCTTTTTGCCACCATCTCTGCTTTCAGCCTTTAAAGTCAAAAACTTAAAGGGTAAAACATATAAATATATGCGAAGCTACTTGTGTTTTCATTTTACTAAAGGTATTTATATCATGAGGCATTTAGAGTCATCTGCAATGCTTTGTGAGACATTTAACCAGCACTGCCTTGGTTTCTCACTAATTAAAAATCAAGTTATTAGAATACAAATCTACTGGCAGTGTATTTAAGCGAACACAGCACAGGCATGACATAAAATACAAAAAGGGGATGAGTGTTAAGTTTTATGGCACACTGCAAATGACTCCCTCATTAGGAAGACACCTTGGTTCTAAATATAGTGCCTAGCACTGATGCCTCGGGACCCAGTGGTAACTTTAGCCTCTGCATTCCCGTGTTTCTTAGCATCCATGAAGCTAAGCTAACTGAAAGGAATAACTACCAGGACTAAGGGATTTCTTTCACAATAGTTTATATATCGTGGTGAGTTATATCTAAGAAATATGAATAATAAACAGAGATCCAGACCATGACAACACTGGGATAGTCAGCATAGTCACCAAGCTAGTAAGGGTCAGGTTGGTCCACCCATTAAATGGGCTACTCAAGTCATGTACTATGACTCCACCGGTAATGCTCAACTCATTGTTTCCAAGTTCGATCCTAATGTAGATGTTAATGTGGGTTCAGTTAACATCCAGAAAACCAGGCTGAGATAGTCCTTTCCAGATCTGGATCATGTCATTAAGGAGCCAATGTGAGATGAAAATCAACCAGTCCTGAGTAGGTGCTGAGAAGTTACCTGAGGGTGTATCAGCTTTCACAGATAACTTAGTAGGGAAACTCATTTCAACCAGGATCTGGATAATCACATAAGCAGACTGAAAATTATTTTTAGAAGGTAGTGTATTAAAGATGTCCCAATCATTTATTTTCTTTTTTTATCCATTTATTTAATCATTTTAAAGCCTGATCAAAGTCCCCTCTTTCCTCTCCTCCCAGTTCGACTCTCACAACCCTCCCCCACTCCAGGCCTTCACTTCTCAGGGAAGGGAAGGCCCCTCCCCATGGGTTCCAACTAGCCCTGGCACACCAAGTCTCAACGGGATTGACAGCATCCTCTTCCAATGAGGTAGCCCAGTTAAGGAAAAAAGATCCAAAGTCAAGCCGCAGAGTCAGAGGCAGCCCTGCTCTAATTGTTAGGGACCTGCATGATATCCAAGCTGCACATATGCTTCATCTGTGTAAGGGCCTAAATCAAGCCCAGGCATGTTCTTTGGTTGGTGGTTCAGTGTCTCTGAGCCCCATGTGCCCTGGTTAGTTGACTCTGTAGGTCTTCTTGTGGTATCCTTGACCTCTCTGGCTCCATCAATCCTTCCTCTCACTCTTCCACAAGACTCCTCAGGCTCCACCTGTTTGCTTGGCTGTGGATCTCTGCATCTCTTTCCATCAGCTACTGGATGAAGCCTCTCAGACAACAGTTATGCTTGGCTCCCGTCTGCATGCATAGCAGGCTGTCATTAACAATGGCAGGGGCTGGCTCTCTCCCAGGGAGCGGCTCTCAAGTTGAACCAGTTATTGGTTGGCCATCTCCTTCCTCAGCAATGGGCTGATGATGGGCCATTGTGCGTTTAATTCCTTCAGAAACAGTTGCCCAGTGATTCACACATGACTCTTGGACACAGGACCATGGTGTGACTGCTAAACTTATGTCAAGAGATAGCCTGTCTCTAACTGGCCTATTCCTAAAGCTGGCTCAGAAGACTATGAGGACACAGAGAAGCATCCACCTCACCAAGATTTGATCAAGTAGAGCCTGATGCAGGGGATTCACCTATGCAGGTGGCATTGTGAAAGACAAATAGGATATTTGTCTTTATAGAGGACAATGGTTGAGGACACTGAGGCAGGAGAACCTGAGTTCTAAGGATCAGAATGTGGATAAGGAAGTTAAACATGTAGAGGAAAGAGACAGGAGCTTACATAACCACAGTCCAGGTGCCCTGGATATCTGGAGAGGAGGTGGGTACAGAACAGCAGCCCAGGATACACCTGGCAGGAGAAATGAAGCTTGGGTTTCATACTGGAGCAGACAGGAAGTAACTGAAACACCTGAAGCACAAAACACAACCAAATTCAGTTTTAGAAAAAAAAAATGTTCTTGCTATTTGTGGCAATGGAAAAAATATGTCCCTTCTCTCTTCTTGCCCGGCTCAGGAAGTGATAAAATTAGCCATCTAGGTGCTGAAGTCCCAAACCTAGGTAGCATCCTTTATTTTACTCACTGTCTTCCTCTCAGTGCCCCAAGCACATCCTGAATCTCTCTGCTCCACTTCACTTTTTGTTACCAGGGGCTATCTCCTATGTGGACTGTGGCATGAGGCATCTATCTCTTCTTCCCAGGTCTGGCTCTGCTCCATTACAATACAGTCTCCCTAGGATGCCAAGCATGATCCTATTAAAAAGTAGATAACATGATGCCTCTTCTCTTCTGGAGGCTTCCCCGCATCTTCCTACTGCTCCTGAATAAAGCTCAGAACCTTTTTATTGCCTGCAAAGCCATGGGGCCTGCTGCCAGGTGACCTAGACATCCGGCTCACACGACATTGTCACCTCTGTGGCACACCATCCGTGTAGTCTGCCTCATGTCCTCACTTATGTCTGGATATGCAGCTCTTCTCAGCACTTCCTTGCCTGGCTCCTTTTCATCTTTTCCTCTCAACTAAATGTTACCAACTCAAAAATGCCTCCCGAAAAAACGCATTTTCCCTTCATACTTCCAGTCAGTAGAGCATGACTCTCAGTCCCCTTTGAGTCACTTGAAACAACCCAAAATGTACTTGTCCACTTGTTTTCTTTATTAGTGCCCATTCCTAAGTATCATCGGGATGCCCCACTACTGCAGGGATCAGCTCCTTTTCCTGGTTATGTAGGAAGTACCTGGGGCATGTCAGAGACTTCATAAATATATACTGATCTAATAAAAAGTTGACCATACCAAATCAATGTGAAAGCTCTTAATGCAGAACAGGTGATATATGAGGGCCTGTGCTAGGACAGGATGACGAAAGACAGGAAGAAGTGAATTAAAAAAATGACAATGTGTGGATTCGATCAATAGGACTTAATAACCAGTTAGGGTGTGATAGGAAATAAAAGCGAGCAGGAGGAGGGTGCTTAGCACCAGGATACACTGTCTGGAGTACAGACTGTGCTCGGTGCTCCAAAGCAGCGGAGGTTTGGGCAAGTCTTTCTTCTTTTTCCTAAATGGAAGGGTAAATAGCATGTTTTGTTGAGCGATTGAAAAAAAAATAGTTACAAGACCATTCATATTACCTAGAAGAACAAGCTGCACTGGGTGATAGCATTGTATGGGATGGTACAGGGGGCAATCCAGAAGCAAAAGATGGGACAGCAAAGTGGCTCAAGGAATGAAGGCATATGGAACCAAGCCTGATGAACCAAGTTTGATCTCCAGGTCCCATATGCTGGAAGGAGACACTTGACTTCTTTAGGTTGTCCTTCGGCCACCATGTATGCGTCCTGAAACATGAGCACACATGCACACACACAAAAGCAAAAAAGACTTTTCCACTGTTATTGTCAAAGTTGGGAGCACAACTTTTTATCAAATCTAAATATTAAAAGTATTTAGAAAGATCCAAAGTCACACTGTATAAATTTTGAAAATGTGTGATGCACCGAGGCTTCAAGGACCACAGATAAGATATTTTAATTCAGTGAGAAACAGGGCAGGACGTACTATTCTGAAGTTAGTTTCCATTTCATCTTTCGGTCAAGGTTGTTCCTACTTATACGAGTGATCTCTCAGGGCTCTTATTGTAAAGAATAAATTTAGTAGGATACAAGAAATAAAGATTTTGGTTTTTTCAAGCATTGAGTAGATTTCATATGTAAAAAAAGGAAAACCAAACTGCCATAGATCGCTCCTATAATTTTGGTAGCAGAGGCCCAGTTTCAAATCACAAAGAATGGTCTAAAATTCCCTTCAGAAGGCATTGTTTTCAGAGGCTGTGTTATCTCAGTTAGCTTCTTCACATCAATGTAGACTTTCTCCCAGGGAAAACATGGTGCTGCCTTCATTTTTAAAAAAGATGTTTCCTAGTTCACCCAAGACTTCACTCAACCAGGATTCACTGATTTGGTTAATAGAGGAGAAAAATACAGTCATCAACACTAAGCACAGTCCATGGAGGTTTTTTGTTTATCTTCATGGTACCATAAAATTCCTGGAATGGGACGAAGGACTTCTGAAGATTCCTCTAAGTCAATGGGACTAAATTCAAAGCACATTACTTTGCATCAGTAGAGACCTCTATCAGTGCAACTGGAAAGCTTGGAAAACTGCTGGATTGTGTAGCAGCCATGCAATGGATTTGGAGGAGAGCCAGTGTGACCGCACAGTCACGCTTTTGACTCTCAGTATGATTTTCACATGTTTTCCTCTTACTTGCCCCCTGATAACCCTTTGAGTAGATTTGTACCAGGAGTGCTCTCATGTTATAAACAAGACCATTGAGGAATTGATTCAGCTCATGGGGAGTCACAGCGATTCTTGGGTTAGATCCTGGCTCTTGGTTTTCTCTCTCATCTCCTGCTAAATATTGCTCATATAGCTATATATACAGCAGCAATTTGTGGGCATCGGTAGCTTAGATTTAAAGGATGAACAGCCACTCCCGAGACTTCCTGCTATTCTAATACTTGGAATCATAAAAATATTCCATATCCTTCTACTGGCAGTTAGTATTATGAACACTAACTGTCCTGATAAAAATTTATATTTATTCTGTGCTCTTGGCAGTCTCAGCTGTGATCGCTTCTGTTGCAGAGCAATGCCAAAACACATAAAGTTTAAGGCTTGACCAAGCACTAAGGCAGAAGCTTTACCCATGAGATGGATGCAGGGGAGAATTAAGTAAACACTTATGTGCTGTATGAAAAGTGTCTCTCATTCTGCTAATCAAAATCACACTGAAATAATAAACAATTGCATTCGTGTGGCTCCGATAATTGGTAGGTATATTTTCAGATTGGAATTTGGATTATTTTTGCAGGTCTCAATGACAAAATCATGCAAAGAATGAATGTCGTTTAAAGCTTAATATATAATCGATATTCTGAAGAACCACAAATCAGGGAATAAAAAGTTCCACATGTTTAGAGGGCATACCATGAGGAATCCTTTATACATGATATCTCTATTAATCCTTAAACAGCTGGCTAGGTTGGAGTTATTATCTACATTTTTATGGATGAAAGGGTCCTACATCAGTGATTCCCGAACTCTGGTTTCCCTTTTACATAAATGAGAAACTCCATATAATCTGAGATTTCAATAAATCACCTGCAGCCCCACTAGTGGTGACACTGAAGGACCTTGGTTTTGAGAACAAAGACAAGGAAATACATCCCACAGACTAATTTTCCAATTTTCCAGAATTTGAAGAAACAAAAGATAGCCATAGCGTGTAAAGAAAGGTAGTACAGTTTCTACTCAACAGAATTGGAGATCCATGAACCCCTCCTGAGTTTGACTCAGTCAACAAGATGCAGAGCAGGAATCTGAACTGTCATTTGAATATTTCAACAGACACACGTGCGTGTTGAAAGCCATACTCTGTATCTGCACTCTAAAACTGTATGACCATACTCTCCCTTCTCAGAGTAAATATTTTTTTTAAATTTTAATTCCATATAATGAAATTCAGAGCCAAGAGAACTTTAGAAAATCATTTTGACGCCCTCTGTAATACAGTGAAGAAACTTAAAAGAAGAAAATGCATAACCAAACAATGTATTCAATAAAAACCTCCAGGGAAGTCTGATCAAGAAAATATAGGCACTGCCATTATATACCATCACACTGACTCCGGAAGAAGGTCTTCGCTGTATTAGACAGGAACAAGCATTTAGCATGGGCTTCTTTCTTTATTAGATCTGCTCTGACCTAATAAGAATGAACATTATTTAGGGCTCTTTCTCTCTCATCTTTTTTTCTTTCCAAGGAGGTCTCTGGTATAGTTTGAAGTGAGAATCAGTGGGAAGCATCACTTCCAAGGTCTGTGTCTTCAACAGGAAAAGACATTTGGTTGAGAAATTACTGGTCAAAATGATTAATTGACCCAAAGATACAGCAAAATTTCTGGGAAACTTGGTGGAAAGTAGAGAGTTCCATGCTCCTCCCATGCTCTGGAAGCGTCCATTATTGCTCAGAGCCGAGTATCTGAATTCACTGGACCTTCAGCAGTCACAGGATGCACAGAACACACAACCTTTTCCCAGGTGAGATGAGTCCTATTTCCTTCCCTGGAAAAACCTGCTATGCTCATCCACTTAGAGCTGTAAACTGCAGACAGGTTAAAGGACCTCCCTGACCCCCCATACAAGCTCCATTAATACCCCTAGCACAAGATTTTGTAACTCTTAAATCACCTCTGCTTTTGACTAGCCGGATATATATCTGAGGACTGTCAAATTCCTCCTTAAAGCTGGCCCCAAGTCAATGACCTTTTGGCAATGGTCTCAGTGGGGTGAAATATACAATGGAAGGAAGTATTTCTTTTTATTGGTTCTAAATTTACTAGCCTTTAGCTTCACAGAATTAAATTACGGCACAGGGTGAACATTATAGTTATAACTGACATTTATGAACTACATTCTACTCATTAATCCTGAAATGCTATGCAAACTGACTTAGCAAAATTAAATGTGTAGCTCTGTGCTCCTGTAGTCTTTACAGTGGTTCATGCATTTGTTCTAAAATTTCAGTGGCGCAGAAGTTGCCTCAGGTAGCTTCATTTCTAACCTCCATGGTCCCGGTCAGAACAGTTCTTGCCTGGAGTTGACACGGTTTCCTGTTACCTTCTAAATTTTCCTGTGCCTCGGGCTGAGGGAAGCTTTTATTTCTGAATATGGTGGCTAGCCTCAGTGGATGATGCAATATTCTATTCCATGTCACTTGTCCCCGCCCTCCTTTACTTTCCTCTGCTTTGTTCATCATTTCTCCCTTTTCTTCACCCAACTGGTAAGGTCCCTTACTGCATTCATTTCATTCTCTTTTCATCTCTCAGGCTTTTTTTTTCCTATATTGATTCACTAGGAATTCATCCTTGTGCATCTGGAGATGGGGGAAGGATCAGGTACAACTCTTCAGTCTGATCCTCCGAGGAATGAGTAAGAATTCTTTGTTGGAACAGCTGGTCTGACATTCTAATGACTTCTCCAGCTCATTTTATCTCAAGATGAGTCTGAGACAGTATAGAAGAGAGAAAAGGCAGTGAGCTGCCTCCTGAACAGTGCGGGGGATAGAACTATCTGAGGTAAAGAAGAGACAGACAGATAAGCTGGAATCAGGTAGCCTATGGTCTCTGATAGGGAAGCTGCAGCAGCCCAGAAGTTCAGTGTGTTTATTATCCACACCTGAATGGGGGAGGTGGGGTTACTGCACACAGATAATAGGAAGGCAAGATTACTATCCACAGCTGAACCGGAGGCCTATTTAGCTAACCTAGGTGGGAAAAGTCTCTGTGGGGGACCAGTATTCAGGCTGCACAAACACCAGGAAGGAGAAAGTTAAGGAGTACATTTTTGCACACACTGTCAGCATTTACATTTAACCCAATGGGGGGCTTTGCTATCCTCCTGAGCTTCTCTTGAAGAAGGCTTTGCCACTCTCGTGAGGCTGAGGCAATGTGGTCCTTGATGTGGTTGGGCCCATGTCAACAACACACATTCACTCAAGGACTCCACTTGATCTGTACAGCAGCTGATGATGGAAAGGCTACGGTTTGTACCAAGGCAAACCTTCCTTACTTGATCTGGGAAGAATTACTTAGCTCTTCAGATCTGCAGTCTTTCCAGCTAGGAAAGTTTTAGGTAATGTAACCTCTAAAGATCCTCCAGAGAATTTCAGTTTATATTACTTTATTTCTTTCCTGAGTTGGGTGACCTTTCCAAAACGTGCTTCTCACAGATCAATTCTGATTTGGATCTTCTCGGAATAAAATACTAAAATTAACAATACTCAGTAATCAGGAAGGATGAGAAAGAGGCTCCCATTTATGTCTAGATATGTATGTAAGGAGGCAAGCTGCACTTCGCTGCTCAGGCCCTGATCACTGAAAGCATGGACCAGGTTATAGGGATCAAGGATGTCTGCTTCTCCACAACATTAAGTATAAATATAATAATATGACTGACTCCAGGTCATTGAGAAGGCAAGTCATTTTGTGATTGTTCTGGTTTGGGGCTGATTAATGTGCCTTTTGATACCCAGTAAATACACAGGAGGTATCAGCAATTTAAAAACAAACAACAGATAAGAGCAATTCTAAGTTCTTACAGCACTGCCCTGGCCTAAAGAACAAGCTACACTATGGCTCAAGAGAAAATGTGAGGAGGCAAACACGAGTCAATAGATGGTACAGCCATATTGACCAGAAGAGAAACAGGTTACAAGATTGAAGTCTTTATTCTGGTTTTCCCCCTAGAGGTCATATATCTCACACTTAGACCCACACAGCTAGAGGAACTGCGAGAGAGGCCATCTTGAGAGACAGTATATGTTTAAATCAGAAGCTGATCTCTCAATGGACGATTTAAAGTCGTTGCAGCCAAAGAAACTTTAAGCCATATTTGAAGATTTTTTTTTCTTTCTGCTAATCAATGTGTAAGAATTTGGAATGGGGGGAGGTTGTTTGGCGGAGGACAACTAGATTAAATTTAGACAGAATTAGGCAGTTCTTTCCTTCTTCAAATCCAAACTGAAGAGAAAGTTAAATTTTGTGATTCCATTAAAAATAAGTGGGAGAAGGAAAGATAATCCTAGGATAGTGATCTCATGAAACATTCTCAGATGTCAGAAAAGAGAAAAAACGAGAACGAAGACAGAATTTTGGTGGGTGGCAATGTGCAAATACACCATTAATTTTAGTGTAGGCTGAGTCCTAAGATCTAGAATAACAGCAATTATTATTTAAATTAATTCATTCATTTAGTTAATACAGTTTTTAATGGCTACCATGTGCAAGGCTCTATGTTAGGCCCTGCGGGTGCAGTAATGAGCAAAAAGGCATGCTCCTTGCCTTCATGCAAATTAGTTTTGTGGAGACACAGACAGTAGTCAATGGTCACATAAATGAATTATTTCAACACTGATACGGCGCTTCAAAGAAATTGAGTCATGAGAACACATAGTGCAGGAACTGGCTGGAGAGGATGGCAGGACTCAAATGTCAAGGCATAAATCCTCAAGGCAAGGCCAGAGCACAGAAGTGCGAGATTGAGGCCAAGAGAGAATAGTACCCGCTAAGTGTCCAGAGCTGGCGAGCAGCCACATGGCAGAGGTATAAGACACTCAGGAAAGAACAAAACCCAGCAGATCAGGACACAGTTTCTGCAGCCCATTTCCGAACCAAGGAATCTGCCAGTTAAAAGAAAACAAGGATGACCAGTATAAACTGAAGAGAGGTCCCATGTGATATGAGGTAAAAACATTTTTAAAATATCTAAGCAGAATCCTGGGGGAGTTGACAACCTTTTCCTTTCTCTGTGACACTGAATGAGACTGTCTAACTAATTAACAGGTGCAAGCATAACATTCCTAGTTCTGTGGTATTTGTAAACTATTGCCCAGCCAATAAGAAAAAGCTATGTGTATATGTGAGAGAGAAGAGAGAACTTTAGAATAGAACCTCTCTGTCTCTCTGTTTCTGTCTCTGTCTCTCTCTCTCCCTCTGTGTCAGTGGCTTTGTATATCTCCTGTCTAAGAACATTAATTTAGAATATATAGTAGAGTTGTTTATTATTATTATTATTATTATTATTATTATTATTATTATTATTATTATAGCCAGGCACTCATCCATAAAAATTTGTAATCCCTTAGTAAGTCTAATTCTTAACAATTATTTAAAAAAGAAATTTTAACAAAAATGAAATTTCTAAGACTTCTCCTGAAGAGCTTTGGGAAAGTCACACGTTCCACCTTCCCCAGTGTGTTTTCTAGGCAGCAGTTTCCACACATAGAAGCTAGTCATGTTCCTGAACATGAAGAGTAACATGAATAGCATGGTAGTTAGTGTATCCAGGTAGAACCCCAGAAAAATGTCCACACCACCCTAAGTCTATTTTACACTTAGATACTCGAGTTGAACGCTCTCTTGCATTCTATTGGGTTCTTACAGAGAAAGTTTAATATGGACATGATTGAATATACTTTATTCATCTATTCCTGTCTAACTTAGAGACTTAAGACTGCAAATGCCATGGCTGCTACCTGGTCTTTGATATCCTGTCTGTACTTCAAGAGATACGGGCTAAGCTGACTGAAACACTCACAGAATGGAATTCTGCTGGAAGCCTAAGGGGATGGACAAAAGAAAAAAAGAAAAAGAAAAAGAAAAGTCATCCGTATGTAAAGATATGCATCAAATAAAAGAAGTCCACATTATAGAGACTGAACTAGATACCAGTTTTTTTTTTAAGCCAAAACAAGAAATCTACAGGTACTATATCAAAACTGGAGAAATTACTCTGAGAGTGTAAGAGATCCAGGGTCATCCTCTTGCTTGCAAGGTCCTGACTCCTCATCTGTCTTTGGTTTTGTACTCCATAGAGAGAATCTATAGTTACACACAGGTTGGTAAATTGCTTGTCATGCTAGCATGATGCTCTGATTATGATGCTCAGAACTCAAATTAAAAAAAAATAAATAAATCTAGGAGTGGAAAAGTATAGGTTACCTTCAGCAGTAACCTATACTGTCGCAGATGAGATAGAAATGAGCAGAACCTTGAGGCTGCCAACTAGTATATTCTAATTTATGAAACCAGGTCCCAGTGTGGGAATCGTTTTTGAGAAAGGAAAGTTAGATGATGTTCCTGAAGGACAATACCTAAGTTGATCTTTGGTCTGCAAGCATGGCCATATGTACTCACAAGTGTGCACCTACACACACACACACACACACACACACACACACACACACACACACAC
>NW_026593286.1:33366841-33431602 GCF_907164565.1 Psammomys obesus | reverse complement strand
ACACACACACACACACACACACACACACACACACACACACACACACTCCAGTGAGTCCTTCCTTCCTTCCTTCCTTCCTTCCTTCCTTCCTTCCTTCCTTCCTTCCTTCCTTCCTTCCTTCCTTCCTTCCTTCCACTAAGCCCTGTTAGCATAGGTTGGCATTGTTCTTTCCCTCAAGCAGAGTAAGAAACATCTACTTCTATGTTTTCTCAAACTTAATCTGGTCTAGTGATATTTTTCTATGCAAAAGGAGTCAAAACATAGTAGTATAAGATTTCTAGTGCAGAGACCCAAAGATGCCTCTTCTCTAATCCTCTCCAAGACTTTGAGAAGATCAAACTGTGCTGTGCTTCTCTCCTTTACTGAGTTTTCCATGAAGGCCACCGATGGGTCATCTTCCATTTTCTCACCTGGAATTAAATTACAGCTGAGATACTCAGAGATGTCAGCCTAGAGATAACACGTATTTCATAGCTGAAGAAAGGGAACAAGGAAGGTAAGATTTTTTTTTCCTGCCAATCACCTCCAAGTTTCTTCTACATGCTCAGTATTAAATGCAGCTCAGTTGATCAGTGTGATCAGCTGTATCTAGGGCAGTGGGTACCTGTGGCATAA
Source organism: Psammomys obesus (assembly GCF_907164565.1). Classification (NCBI taxonomy): domain Eukaryota; kingdom Metazoa; phylum Chordata; class Mammalia; order Rodentia; family Muridae; genus Psammomys; species Psammomys obesus. The sequence goes on along the minus strand of NW_026593286.1, from coordinate 33,430,987 downwards.
CTGTCCAGCAAGTACTAGTAGTAGGTCCATTTGACAACCTAAGGAGAAGTGCTGGTTAGTTTGTTGTCAACTTGACACAAGCTAGAGTCATTTGGAAAGAGAGAACCTCAACCAAGAAAATGCCTGTATTGGTATAAGGATATCTGTGAAGTATTTTCTTGATTAAGGATTAATCTGAGAGGACCCAAAGTACTGGGAGCAGTGGAAACTGTGTTCTGTGCTACATAAGAAAGCAGAGTAAGCAAGTCAGGAAGCTCTGTTATTCTATGGCAATGCTTCTCAACCTTCCTAATACTGTAACCCATGAGTACAGGCATGTTCTGTGCTTTCCTCATGTTGTGGTGATTCCAACCATGAAATTATTTTGTTGATACTTCATAACTGTAACTTTGTTACTGTTATAAATTATAATGTAAATATCGCTGTTTTCCAATGGTCTTAGGCCCTGAAGTAGTTACTGCAAATGTTCACTGAACAAGAATATGGGAGCCCCAGAAAGCTATCGAATGTGTGGATTCTAGGGAACAGACGTCAAATCCTCATGCTCACAGAAGGTATAAATATGCTTAATAGGCTGCTTTAAGGACATCCAAAGGCAATAACACCACAAGTGTTGCAGGGGGGCATGATGAAGAGACAGAGTAGAGCTTATTAAAAACAAAACAAGTCAGGCCCTCTCCATCTCAGATCTCTAAAGTTCTTGGTGATCCAAAGTGCTCAGAGTTGTAAAAGACTCAAGGGACATGATACAGATGAAAAGGAGGCCCGAAGTTATGCTCCAGTACTAGGCAGGGGTACACCCTTATAGCCACAACCCCAGACACCTGAACCAGATAATTGCTTTTTCACCAATGAAAGAAAGAAGGAGCTATGTGCTGGAGATGTGGAGGGTTTGGGAATAAAAAGAACAGAAAGAGAAGAATCAAGACAAAATAAGAACAGGCATGCCATGCTTTTCTGCTCTTCAACATTCTCTTCTAGGCCTGGACTTTGAATCATGGGATTATGACTTTGAAACATGGGATTATGAAAACGAAGGTCTAAATTCACCGGGAATGATTTTTCACATGTGTATACATGTGCAAGTCTGATATACCAAACAGGTGTTATTTTGTATCCAAGTGATTTTAACATTTTAGAATGGGTTCAAAGGGACTGCCACAATTTAAGAAAAAAAATAATTATGGAAAATGTTAAATTGGTTCACTCTTGTATACAAGCTGAACTGTGCTTTCAGTCTTGTAAATATGATGGCAAAGTCCAGGATGCTTAGATTCCGGAGAGCACCTGTAAACTTTAAACATTTCCAGTTGTTTTTGTTACTGGCATTGTATTTTGATTTTTTTCATACCCTTTTTATAAAGATTTTGTTTTATTTTTCTTATATTTGTATAAGGACTGAAGAGATCATATCACTTATCTGACATAACAGCTGTCAAGAGCAAAGTGATCTGGGGATGTGTTATCACACTACGTGTTTCATTTTCCTTTCTGTTATTATCTGTTGTTTCCCACTTCTATTCTTTACAGAGGAAACAAGTTTGTAAACACCCACTTTATTAGTAAATCTTAAACATAGTACCAAGAAGATGGAGTTCTATGCTGAGCACAGACAAGAGAATTATTCTGCAGCAATAGTTTTCATAGGCTGGGAAATTTCCTTAACTGCTTTCAGATTAGGATCTTTTTGTATATAAGAAGACAAAATTTGACTGTCGAGTATAGTTACTTTTATCTTTTTATTGCTACTCTGGGGCTAAAAGTTGAGTCTTGCATTTGGCAGGCAGGTGTATTAGCAGAGAATTTCATATGTCTCTAGCCCTCAGTTACTTCCAGCTTTATCTTCTTAAATTGATGGAGCAAATTCTAATCTCTGTTTTATACAATTATTAACTACTTTTTTTTTTATTAAATCATCTAACTTTTACCACACCGACAGAAATATTTTTTAGAGGAAATGGTAATCACCAGGTCCCTAACTCCTACTCAAATTATTTGAGAAATGAAAAAAGCTGAAGCACAGAGGAGTAAGTGAATTTATCTTTACATTTAAAGAAGTTTTTTAAATAGAATTATCATACACTGGAGCTAGGCTTTCTCAATGGCTTTTCCTTGAACACACCAATGACCACGCCAGTCAATGAAAATGGCCTCATACCAGGTAGAGAGTACGTGAGATCTAAGATTTTGATTTTATTGTGTTTCAAAGAATATTTCACTGGAATGATTAAATCATTTCTCTGAAAAATGACAGGATGCATCATCTGCCATGGAAGAAAGCATGTTTTGGTTACCACTTCAGAACTTCTGTTAAGATTGTCCAAGGCATGTGTTCTGAGAGGAAGACACACTTCCTAGGTCACTCAGCATTTGCTGTTGAGCATATGCTACTTCACAATGGCACGCATCCACAGCTGATCTGAATATTTTATGGATATTCTGAATGGAGAGATAATTGATGATGGAACACTGAAGAGGAGAGCCAGTGGCTTTAATTTTTTGTTGTTGTTTTTGGTACCATTTATCAGATTGTCAATTAAATGCTTGTCATGTGGAAAAGGAAAAAAAAAATATTTATTACCACAGCAGACATGAAGACAGAATTTCCACACGACTGTGGCGTGTGTGAGAAGGCACTAGGATGCTCACCCCTTGAGATGATGATCTGCTCTTTGTTAAATGAAAGGACAGTAGCTTTGGATTCACAAGCAGAAACTTGGCTCACATACCTTGTTTTGATTTTATTGGAAAGATAAAGGAAAGCATTTGTATTTCTTTTGAAGATATGCAAGATTAATTTGCTAGCTGAAATAATCGACATCCCACATCCTTTTTAGAGAGAATGACAGTTTAAGCCTTGAAACAGTTATGTGCAACGTACAGAAAAAAACTCTGCTCTAATCAAGCAAAGTGAGTTGTACGATGTTTCTCACGCACAGGTATGTGCTGGGAACTGGTGTGTTCCCTGCATATGTATGCTCATGAGGGTTGAAACTCAACATGTTGTAAGTTTTTCAGCTTTCTTGCAACCGATTGTACTTAATAATCTCTAAACTCCATGGAGAAAAATATCTGTGGGTTACAATGCCAGGCAGTGGATGTGACAAAGAGTAGGCGTCCACAAATATTTGATTATTTATTAATAGTAGCCTCAAAGTGAGTTTTTTTCAAGAGCCAGAGGATTGAATGGTGAGTGGCTAAGAGAATGCCTGTTGTCTGCTTTTGCTAAAAATCTGCTTCAAACCCTTCTAACAGTGGAGAGAAATTGCCTTACTTATGCAGTGTGGGTTGTGGGAGGAATAGATGCTGACTTTTGGTGATGCTCTCCATCATGCTCTACTTCAGTTTTTGAGACAGGGTCTCTTACTAAGCCCATAGCTCTCCATTGGCTAGACCAGCTGGCCACTGAACTCTGAGGCCCACTTGTCCCAGCCTATCCAGCATGAGGGTTTTTGATGGCCCACCATGTATGCTCTGTTGCTTTCTCAGTATCAGATAATCAAAATGGGCTTACAAACCGCACTTGGCAAGGTGAACTTTGTCACCTCTAGAAAAAAGCAACTTGACAAGGCTAGCCTGACTTGAGACATCTGTGCCCTTCATGTTGGCAGCATTTATGTCACTTTCAGGGCACAAGACTCACTGATGGCTACTGTGGTCCTGCAAGTTGGAACTGTGGTAAGTTTAATAACTGCCAGTCTCTGAACAGAAAAACACCTCAGGGACATTTTCACCATGTCTGGTGTGGCAACTGTGCCACTTAATATTGGAGAAAACTAGAACCACAGAGTCAGATTCATCCCCAAAGTCAACTAACAAAACTAAGTTAGCTTAGCTATTGCCGGCTCCCTCTCCCCTAAGTCACAGACCTTCATTGCTTTGACTGCCAGACAACAACATGAAATGGGTCAGGGTTCACACCTTTAGTGTGCTCTTACTCATAACATTTGGAATGAGGGTCAGCATCCTCAGAGTGAAGATGAGAAATCCTGAAAACCTTGAATGTAACAGCTGATACAACCTTTACTGTCTGAGAAACTTTTTTACCAAACATATTTAAAAAAAAGGGGGGGGGAAGAAACCAACAAAAAACTGAAGCTTTATGTGTTGGCCTCACATTCATGACCAATTAATCTATCACGTTAAAAGATGAAAAAGAAGATATATTTTTATTTTAAAATAATTTACAATAGCAATATAAACTTAAGAACTTACTTTTTAAATTATAATAGCATTGCAAATTCTGCATGAGGAAAAACCATTAACTAAATTTTTAAAATGACAATTCCTTTTACCTGCTCCTTCCAATAACTTCATCAGTTAATAGTATTCTGATTACTATTCTACATTTCTGGAAAATGAGGCTCAGAGGGAATAAACACACCTAAAATTACATAACTGGAGAGCTATGGGCGAAACATGAAATATCCAGTTCACTACAAAGTTAAGATACTTCAGATATTACAAGAACAGAGTTTATTTTGACTCATTTTATATACAACAAACTCCTGAGTTCATGAAGTCATCTATGGAGATCTCATATGTAGACTGAGATCTACATATGCAATATCATATCAGGTAGATCTCATAAAAGCAAAAAGACAAAAGATGAAAATTTGAGAAGAGGATTACTTAAAATATCATAAACAATATTTTATTGATATCATCAAAATCCCTATTTAGGCATTAAACTATATTAACATATAGACCCAAAAACTAATGAGTATAAGAATAAAAGGAAATTTCAAGTTTGGAATATCAATAAATTAACAAAAGAAAGAGTAGTGTTGGTGAATGTTGGGGATCAGACAACCATATTTATGCCAATTAATATGAGCAAATTATATTTTAAACTTTCAAGTAGAAAGGCACAGAGTGAGTGCCTCTCAGAGTTTCACATTTGAATGGTATATTCCCATTGTGAGATATTAAGAAAGTAGAACTTTAATTTGACCATGGTGTTGAGTGATGGGACCTGCACACAGTGGATTAGGATTAGATAAAGATTAGGAGTGAGAACTCAGGCCTGAACCCTGGTGGTTTTATAAGAAGACTGGAGAGATATGCACCAAAACATACATATGTTCCATACTGTTTAGCTTGTAATGTCCTGTGACGCCTTGGGACTCTGTTCAGCAAGGCCTTCACTAGATGAATGCCTTACACCTGCAAATTGTAAGCCAAGATAAACTTATTTCCCTTGTGCTATAGGATATTGCTATAATGATAAAAATGGACCAATGAGAAGATATTTGGATGACATGAGCTCCTAGGACAAACAAGTTTGGGAAGAAACAAAAATTACATAGGTGCCTTGGGAGCAAATGGAAAGTTGGGCACTTGTCTTTTGTCAGCTATGTACACTAGCTTCTCACTAACTCTCCCATCTAGAGCTGTGCTGGTATAGACACATTTTGACAATAGTGAGTCTGCATTGTATCCCCAGATCTTGAACCTTCAGTCAAATTCTTTCCTCCTTTCCAACCCATGCTCTAGTATAATTTCCAGTGTGAGCATTTCCTACTTGTTTCTCATTGCCCTGCAAGGAATCCCTCCTCCTGCTTTGCATGTCTCCTTCTTTTCATCTACATCTGAGTTTCTTTCTGCAGTTACCATCTCATTTTTAAAAAATATTTGCCTACCCATGCCTGGCAAGTAGAAATTAGTTTTTCAGTCCCAGGTTCTCCTTGACTCTTTTAGTAGCTATTTCTTTATGTACCTCACATCTCAAGGATTCCTCCTGCACACCTGTGTAAAACTTCCAAAAGTATTATGATCTCATAGAAGCTTCAAGTCAACGGCTATTTAACTAGACTTGAAGATGTTATATCTCTAACTCTCACACTTAACTTTCAACTTGAAATCCCATCCAACCACCATGTGGCCTCTGGCCAATCCACTGGCTGCACCTAAAATCCTAGAGCCCACCATTGGTGGTCACTCTGTCTTTGTCGTTTTGTCTTCAGCCATTTTTCATGCTTTTTAGTATAAAGTATGGGCTGGGGTATAGGCTTAGATTTTTCACCAAACCTACTTTATTTAGAGTTCTTAAGCACCTTTACCTCCCTTCCATCTTCCCACAACCTTGCAAACTCAGGTGGCAGAGTAATAAGGAAAAGGGCCGTAGTTTTCCTTTATCTACTTCCTGCTGATCAGGGGTGATGGGTCATTAGGGTATTGCCAGACTCACTCATCAGGATATCAGTAATCCAGTCCAAAGGCCAACATGGAGTAGTGACAAAAAGTCAGCGAAAGCCGCAAGAGCAAGTTGGATTGCTCGGAAAAGCTCTGTGGAATGTTTATCTCTTCAAAGTCAAGTGTTGAAGCACAAAGATGAGTGCAGCAATGTCGATCCAAAAAAGTGGTGTCTCGCTCTGCCTTGGCCTCTATATATGTCCTCTCCCCAAAGTCCGTCAATGGTTATGCTCGGCAGGAGAAAGTCAGACCCCTTGCATGTTAGCCATCACAGGAAAACATCAAGTGCCCTCTTACAAACCAACCTGGGCAAAACATCACATGCCCAGCCTGCAGCAAAACATCAATGATAAAATTCAGTCTTCAAAGAAAACAGAAATTTCCACTTCACTGGGGTTCCCTGGAAGATCTAGATGTAGCTGGCAACTATTGCCCTAGTTAGTTTCAGCTGCCCATTTTGGTGACTCTGTACATATTAAAGGAGCCACCATTCTCCAAAGTTTCCTCAACATTGTCCATCATCAGCTCATGATCCTGCAAAAGTGCACTTTTGAGAAAGGAAAAGCTTAGAACCCCTGAGCACCACACTCAGGATGCACATAAGGTAAATTCCACTTGTCCGAGCCACTTGGCCAAGATTTTCAGATGGACCTCATGCCCCCAGGGAGTTCTCTAGCATCCTGGATGCTGAAAGCGCTGCACTTCACACAGAACAAAACAAATAAACAACAAAACAAAACCAAAACCAAAAAACAGGGTGTTAGGAGCTTTAGGAATGCTTCTAATGCATTGGGCAGTACTTCCTGCAGATTTGGTGGGGGAGAAGAAAGAACAGCCTTTGGGTGATTGGTGAGCCACTGACCAGTGGCTATTTTAAACAGGGAATGATGTAATCTTTCCACTTGTAATTGTGAGTTCAAAGCAGTGTTAGCTACATGACCAGATTTCAGAAAAGAAAGAGAGAGCTGGAAGTGACTGGCTTCAGCAGGGATATCCACTGCCAGAGGCTGAAGCCTGCTGGGTGCTATGTATCTATCTACCTTGTTTCCTAATCAACTATTTCCTCCAGTCCCATCCCTCAATTCATGAGTAATATGTTGTTAATCCTGCACCCACCTTTGAAAATACCTTCTTGTGATATTTTTCTGACATCTTTATGTTTCTTTCATTTATTGTTGCTCTATTTGATCTTCATTCATTTATTTAGCAAACAGTTATTAAAGATTTACTTGGTAAATACATAGCCAAGAAGGGTCAGTAAAGATGTAAAGGCAGGACACAAAAGTAAAATGGAAGGAGAATGTGATAGGGCTTGAAGAGCAGAAGAGAGGGGTCCCTGATCAATTACAGAAGGAGTAAAGGAGACGCTAGCCATACTGAAATCTGGCTTTACTTGGGAAGAGGAAAAGAGATCATAAGGTTATAGGCCTGTGTGAGAAAATGTCGAGAACCCAGCATGGCCGGCATGAAGGCTGGCTGGGTGGCAGTCGCAAGAGATGGAGCTGGCTGGAGATGCAAGCATAAATAGCATTTTGTGGCAGGCTATAGGAGTTGGAAATTATCCTAAAGCTATAAAGAGTTTTTGGCCAGTCAAATTGACATGATCAATTTTGTGGCTTAGAAATATTACTCTGGCTCCAATATGAAGAATAAATTGGAGGAGGACAAGACTTCATTTAACTTCCTCCTTCTCTGGTAAGAAAAGTCCTCAAAGCCTGGTGTTCTGTAAAGTTATTTTATATTTTTTTTCTATATGAATGTATCCCTGCTGTATAATCAATTATCATAGTATCTGGATGGCCCTCTATGTTAATTTTTATATCTGGCTTTGCTCCCAAATAAGGTAAATCCTTATTTCCCCTCTAATACATCATTGGGCTTCAGAGACAACTTAGACAGACCCCCTTCTCTTATATCTATTGTTAAGGATCAAAGGATTTGGATTGACACATATTTTCTTTGTATTTTTCTATATTCTCCAGTTTCTTTCTTGCGAACGTAACTCAAACCTGGATCATTTGTCTTAATCACTGATAAAGAATCTTAATTAAGTCTATGTGATGTTTTTTTTCATTCAGGTGTTCATTTTTGTTACAAATATTATCCAATAGTACTTCATAATGAAAAAATAATTGTACAAGATATAGAAGGCATTTTCTGATTTAAAAACCACAGTGTGGAGTCTGGGGAGAGGACTGTTGCTGCACAGGCATGAGGAGCAGAGTCCTAACCCTCGGAACCCGTTAGGTCAGTGCTTCTAAGGCAAGAGGAAAGTCCAGCAAGACAGCTAGCCTATAGTGCAGGCGGCACAGAGGCCCAACAACAAAGACAGCCTGCATCATACAAGGCGCAAAGAGAAGAATGACACCCGAGGCTGTCCTCTAACCCCTACCTGTGTGTCCTCTGTCTCTCTCTTTCACACACACACATACACACACACACACACACACACACACACAATATAAAATGAACTCTCAGGTTTATACCACTAATGTTAAGATTTCCAGCATTATCAGCACATTAGAGATCTTCTCTGTACCCTCTCCAGTCTCATCCTTTCTTTCCATCACCTGAAGTCACCAGTATCCTAAATTTTGTACTCACCGATTCTTTCTGTTTCTCTACATTTTTAACCACTAGTGTGTGTGTATAATTTGTTTGCCTGTTTTCTTAACTTTTTAAAAGATGAATCATACTATATATATTCATTGTGATACTATACATATTCATTGTACTATATATAATCATACTATACATATTCAGACCATATATATCAGATATATTCATTCATATATGAATATATTCATTCACACTATATATATTTATCATGTATATGAATCATGTTATATATAATGAGTCATACCTCTCTCATTTTTGCATTTTGAGACTCATCTATATCTATCTATCTACATATATCTTGTTCATCTTCAGCTAGTAATATTCCATTATGTGACTCTACATCACATTGTTCATTCAACATCTGTTCTTTCTGTTCCAGTGTTATAAACAATATTCTCCTAGAAATCTCCATGTAATATATGCATATATCCACACCTTGTAATATATGCATCGACATTTCTTTGAAGAATATTAAAGGCTAGATTTGAGCTCTGTGTATATTCAGCTTTACTGATTAAGACCAAAAAGTTTTCATTCGGTATCCCTGACAATTTCTATCTTTTGTGTGTGTGTGTGTGAGTGTGTGTCTTTGTCAATAAGGCACATGTGAAATGAATTATCATCGTAATTTCTGTTTCTCTGGTCACTAAGTTAAACATCTAAAGCTAGAGACCCTTTCCTCTTCTCTACCTTTCTGTAGACTGTCATTATTTTCTTTGTTTCTATAGGCTTCACATATTTTGTATTTTTATGGCAACAATTATTATCTGCTTCATTCATATTATTAATTATTTACTTAAAAATACATGCTACAAGTAATATTTTAAATGCATTTTACCAAAGACTGTAAATTGAAATGTTTCATGTATAAGTACAATAATTACATAATAAAATGCATATTCTTCCTCACTCCTAACACATCTAAAACAAGAGAGTAGGCTAAAAATCCCAGTGTATTGCAAAAATATTTATAAATCACACTAACCAGAGCTGGTTCCATGATTGAGAGCATTTGCTGCTCTTGCAGAGGACCTGGGCTCTGTTCTTAGCACCTGCACAACAGATCACATGTGTCTCTAACTCCAATCCAGAGGATCCAAAGCCCTCTGCAGGCAAATATAAGTATTCATAAAATGAAAATAAGTAAGCTTTATCCACAAGTAAATATCAAGTTACATATACTCAAAACTAAATCTAAAGATATTTTCCCTGTTGGAACTTTAAAAATATGTAAAATGAAGGCACAAAAACCCAAACCAATTAATACTAGTTCTGAACCAAGGTTAAGTCTATTTATGACTTCCACAAACGTCATAGGGAGATGATTCAGTGGATTAAGCACTTTCTGGGATAGCATGCGGATCATACTTCAGACCCCCTACAGGTCTATAATTGTCGTGCATTATGGTAGCCCATATATAATGTCAGTGCTCATGGATGAAGAGTCAGGAGAACGCCAGAAAGCTAGACACTTAGACTAAGAGAATTGCTGTACTCTGGGCTCATCAAGAGACCCTGCCTCAATAAATAAAGGAACAAACCATGAAGAAAGATGCCCAATATCGATTCATGGTCTCCACACACACTGGCGCATGTGCGTGCGTGTGTGCCCACACACGTGAGGACACACACAGGATACACAGGCATACAGCTCATATATGTGTACATTGTTTTTTCTTCTTGTGTGTTGCGCTTGTGTATATTCATTTTCACATATAAATGTCCAGTATGTGTGCAGGCGTATGTGCCCCCCGTAGGAAGAAGCATAAAACTGTTAGGAAATTTCGTGTCTCTCATATTCACTTCTTTGAGACAGTCTCCCTACTGTGCTCAGAGCTGCTGATAAGGACGGTCTCAGTACCCCGTGTATTCTGGAGAGCCATGTACTTCTGAGGCTGGAACTGTGTAGTTAGGCCATCATGCACACTCAGCATTTGCATGGGTTTTGGCTCTAAACCGGGGTCCTCATGCTTTCTGCAAGTATTTCAGTCAGTGAGCCATCTATCTCTAGTGCTTAGGAAAAAAATGTGAAAGAATTAAAAAAGAACTTTTACATTTAAATTTACACTATATATATATATATATATATATCAATTTTACATTTTTTTCCATAAATACATTTATTTATTTGAGCAAGAATGTGTGTGCATGTGTGGAAGTCAGAGGACAACTTGAAGGGTCTGTTTGTTCTTTATTTGAATTCCAAGGCTGTTCTCTTGGTTATCAGGAGATAACCAATTGATTTACTTTTGGAGGCAAGCAAATATACCTACTAATTCATCTCACTGATCCTAAAAGGCAGTTATTGTGTGTATTCCCAATGTAATCTCAAGGTAATAAGCTGATATTAAATTGCACATAAGAATTTTAAAAGAATTCAATGTGAAGATGTTTTCAATTCTTTCCTGGGCTGTGCTGACCCACTGTCTTCCATGGATTCCATGTTTGGCAGTGCTGCGCTGGGAGTTTGAAATAAGCCACGAGAGGAGTGTTTATACCATGGAAATTTGAAAATCAGAAAATTGGAAAAAAAAAAAAGATGATGATTTTTTTTGGCGGGGAGATGAAGCTTTCAGACTTGGAAAACTAATCAACACTTTCTACCTGCTGTTCCATATTTCCATAGAAATGACCACTTTAAAAAAGGTCATCAGCGATTATAATGGTGCCGAATCTGATAGGCATTTTTATTTATTTTTGACTCAGCAGAGGCTTTTTCACTCTTTTCATCTTTCTAACTTTAAAATTTTGGACGCTTCTTCAAGATCTGGGCCTTGAGAACTCTTCAGAACTCTTCCCTTTTTCTGCCTTCGCACGCTCACTAAGTGGTTTCAACCATGACCATATTTTTAACATTTCTTACATATGGATAATTATCAAATCCCCTTATTTTGCTTCCAACTAACTGGACATCTTTATTGGCTACAGGTTGACATTTGCTCTTGCGGGTGTGAAATATAACTCCTGTTACAGATCGAAAAGGGCTTCAAATCTTTATGCTTCTTTCAAACATTGTTCTCTATTTTTCTTATCTCAGCATATCATAATAATATTTTGCCCCTTATTCTAAAAAATCTGGAGTTGTTTTTAAAATGTGTATGTATGGTTAACAAGCATGTATGTCCGTGTATATGCACATGTGTGGAGACCCGAGGTTGACATCAGAAGTCTTCCTTGATTACTTTATATTTTAATCACTGACGCAGGAGTCTCTCAGTTGAGCTCGAGCTCACTGTTACAGGCCAGTCCAGAAAGACAACCTGTTCTTGTCTCTGTCTTCTGAGCACTTGGGTTACAAGTGGACCACCATAGCACAAACTTTAATGTTTGTTCTGGGAATCCAAATTCTGGTTTTTATGATTTATGGCAATCTCTTTATTCATTACATTCTCTCTTTAGTGCCCAAGGCTTCTTATCTTTTGACTCCCTTCCTTTTATTTCTCATCTTGGTCCAAGCCATGGTTCTTGTCCTTACTCTATTACCCACATAACACAGAAAGCAACCCCTTCATATCACAGGTCAAATTCGCCATTCTGCTGCTAAGCCTCAGTTGTTTACACCGATTGTGGTATACCCAGACTTATGGGATACATTGAAAGCAGTCTTAAGAAGAAAGTTCATAGCACTAAGTGACTTCATAAAGAAATTTGAGACATCTCATACAAGCAACTTAATTGCTCACCTGAAAGCACTAGAAAAAAAAAGAAAAAAGAAGCAGACATTACCCAAAGGGAGTAAATGGCTGGAAATAATCAAACTCAGGGCTGAAATCAATACATTAGAAACAAAGAGAACAATTCAAAGAATCAACAAAACCAAGAGCTTGTTCTTTGAGAAGATCAACAAGATAGACAAACCCTTAGGCAAACTAACTAAAAGGCAGAGAGACACTATCCAAATCAACAAAATCAGAAATGAAAAGGGGGACATAATGAAAGACACTAAGGAAATCCAAAAAATCATTTGGTTGACTTCAAAAGCCTATATGCAACAAAACTTGAAAATCTAAATGAAATGGACATTTTTCTTGATAAATTCCACTCACCAAAGTTGAATCAAGACCAGGTAAACAAATTAAATAATTCTATATCCCCTAAGAAAATAGAAGCTGTCATCAAAAGTCTCCCATCCAAAAAAGCCCAGGGCCAGATTGTTTCAGCGCAGAATTCTACCAGACCTTAAAAGAAGAGCTAATTCCAATACTCTTCAAACTATTTCACAATAGAAAAAAAAGGAACATTATCAAACTAATTTGATGACACCTAGTATCATTTTGATACAACCTCCTGCATGCCTCTTAGACCACATGTTACACTTCAGTGTCAGGGAAAATTCTCACTGAAATTGAGCCCACGCCAGGCACAGTGCACTTGTCTTTGGCTGGTTTCCACATAGAAGAACATTTTCCCTTCCCAAAGGTACAAAATTCATCCCCTTAAAAAACAACTTTCCAGAGATTGTGCTCTAGTTCTTGTCTACTGATGTCATTTTAGCTCTATAGGGTTCTCTTACAACCCAGAACATGGTTCTTTCCCTCCTTTTCCTCTTCTACCTCTTCTCCTTCTCCTCTTCTCTCTCTTCCTCCTCTTTCTCGTTGGTTCTGTTTCTTAGGATCCATATAATTAAATATATATATATGGTTTTTCTCACTGTTGTATCCCAGTAGCCTATGGGAATATTTACTTTGCAGTTGGCAATTGGTAAATATTTGTTACATTTTGTGAGGTAAGTCGTGATTTAGTTCAGTTGTCAAAGATTCCAACCATGAAAAGCAGTATGGAAAATATAGTAATAAGACCGATGTGAATGGCACAGGTATTTCTGTAGTCCTTAGTGGCACAGAGAACAGTACTAGCTAACTGATTTTTAGTAGCACAAAACAGCAGTCCGTTAGGCACTTGCTGGCTTTAATCTTTCTGCCCCACTGGCTGCACAGACATGGTCGCTCCTCACCAGAGACAGTATTACACAGACATTCCCTCAATTCTGTGAATTTTTGTTTCTGAAATCTTCTCTTTGCTATCTTCCTGCCAATTTCCTGCTGACTGCAAATGAGCACAAAATGTCAGCTTTTGTTATTTGAAGCACTAATGATGGATTTGAAATATTATTCTAACTTTTGATTCCAGAATCCACTGTTATGATCTAACCGATGCAGTCACCGAAGCCTTTCTCTTCGCAGAGGAATCAGAGGACAGTGTGAAGCATGATCAAATCCAAATGGAACAAATTTGGGGAATCTTTGAGACTTTTTTTCAGACTTTAATAAATTAAAAAAAAATATGTCTGCTCCAAATATGTTGAATTTCCTGTGGAACAAAAAGGTGTACTCCCATTTCTACAAAATAGTGTATAAATTTCTCTCATTTTGTGGTATGAATTTTAAAACTGATATAATCATAATCAAATTCTTAACGACACAACACTTAAGATAAATTTTAGAATAAAGAAAAGTCATTAATTATTCTTACTATTTGACAAAAGCTTTTAAAATGAGAATTGGATACTCATCAGAAAAAAATATACTAATAAAGTAGAAAGTGTAATTATAGGCTTTCCTCAATTTGCCTGTTCCTCTGTTACCCCAAGCTATGTTTTTAACTCATCTAAGAGTTTGTGTCGTGATAAATTATATGTTGAATCGCTCTCAAGAACAAAGAAAACTGAACTGAGATGTAAAATGATGCTTCTGATATAAAAGCAAATGCCTCTTCTCCACTACCCTAGCCCAGCGGTTTGAGCATACCAGAAGGTTGTTCTTGGAAACCTTGAAAAATCTGATATCATTTCCCAAAAGGCAAAAGAAGATTGACAATCTGTATAATGCCTTTATGGAAGACAAATGGACAGCCGTGACTAATATCTCCACTCTTAAGTGAATTATCCATTGAGTCAGCTGATAGACAACTTATTCTTCTAATATTGGCTAATTAGTTTGGAAAATAGTTCTGGTGGATTTTTAAACCAGTAACAAGAATGTTTTTACTCAATGCAGAATAAAAGAGAAGATTCCCCAGGTTTATAGTGAAAATCCATGGCAGAAAAATAATGAGATATTTGAGTTACATTTCCAACTGCAGCAAAAGGATCCAGGCATTCAAGAAGAGTTGAAACAATACAATTTAAACATTTAACTTAATCACAAATGGAAAAAGAAAAAGGAAATGGGTGCATTTTCTCTTTTTTTTTTTACTTTGTTTTCTTTCTTAAATTTTTATTATTAGTTACATTTTATTAACTCTGTATCCCAGCTGTATCCCGCTCCCTCATTCCCTCCCAATCCCACCCTCCCTTCCTCATCTCCTCCCTGCCACTTTCCAAGTCCACTGATTGGAGAGGACCTCCTCCCCTTTCATCTGACCCTGTTTTATCAGGTATCTTCAGGACTGGCTACAAAATCTTCCTCTGTGGTCTAGCAGGACTGCTCCTCCCTCGGGGATGGAAAGGTCAAAGAGCCTCCCCTTACTAGGGTAACCCACTTGGTTACTGAGCTACCACGGGCTACATCTGAGCAGAGGTTCTACTTTATATCCATACATGGTCCTTGGTTGGAGTATCAATCTCAGAAAAGACCCCTGTGCCCAGATATATTTGGTCCTTGTGGAGCTCCTATCCTCTCCACATCATGCTAATCTCCCCCTTTTTTCATATGATTCCCTGCACTCTGCCAAAGGTTTGGTTATGACTTTTAGTATCTGCTTTGATACACTGCTAGGTAGAGACTTTCAGAGGCCCTCTGCTGTAGGCTCCTGTTCTGTTACTTGTTTTCTCTTAACATTTTCTTTAAAATAGGTAAATTCTAAATTCTAGAAATGATTGTTTTGGAGTAAATGTTTAAATAGAGACTAAAAAGCAGGAAAACAAAATCCTGATATGAAAAACTGTAACTCACAAATTGATAGTGTTCCAGAAAGCAACAAGTTCATACTCTGAATGTTTTTCTGATGTATCATTTTGCAGGTGATGAGCATGGTATGTCAAAAACATGGAGGGATGTGTCTTTCCACAGTATCAGCTGAATCAGAATTTATTGAATAGCAATAACTTTACAAGGTTTTATTGGAAGCAGTTTGACAAATTGTCCTGATCACTCTTAAGAGCTCCCAATTGACACACACAAGTCTCTCTCTTTTCTCTTTTCCTCTCTCCCTTATACTCCCTTCTTTTCCCCCCACCCCCTGCCTCTCTGTATGTTCTTTGTACGTGGGCACATATATGTTTATATGTAGAAATCACAGTTTGACACTGGATGGTTTCTTTTATCATTTGCCACTTAGTTTTTGAGTCAGGGTCTCTCATTGAACCTGGAGCTTGTTGATTCTTCTATACTGAATGGCCAGAGAGGCCCCAGGATATTCCAACATGCTATAGTACAGATGTGTGATGTTGTGCAGAACTTTTATATGGGTGCTGAGAATGTTAATTCAGATCTACACACACATAACACACATGTGATAATACAGAATGACCAAAATTTGTTGAAGAGACTACAGCAGAGTTCAGAGACTTCAAAAGGCCCTTACTGCAGGTAAGAAGAAAGCTAAGAGAGATGCAGAAAGAATATGCAGAAGTGAGTTAAAGAATCTTGTTGGAATTCTGCTGTATGCTTCCCTGCTGGGTCTAGACTCAAGGTTGAGTTATGTGATCATCTAAGCATGGGTGAAGTACGGAAATGAATCCAGACAGATAAACATGCAAAAGAATGAATGGCAGTTCAAATGGGCTGACATAGCTAAGCTGAAACCCTTAGGACACCTGGGAGTTGTCTGCTTGCCAGTCCCTTCATACACACACACACACACACACACACACACACACACACACACACAAACTCACACGTGAAATAATAAGCCAATGGTGCTATCCCCATATACACTGCAGTGTTAAGTGGCCTTCTCTTATCAAGTCCAGGTAAGAGTTTTGAGCCTTTCCTTGGTCTGGTATAGCCAATAAGTTTTTAATCCTGGTTTGCCCAACAAAATTTTAATATGCTCATATGGTCCTAACTTACCCTAATAATTTTATTGGATTGTGCCCTTTCTACTTTTTGTAATGATTCATTTAGCAGTCTGTGTCTCGTAGAGGTACCTGAAGGAGGTGGTAGTGTATACCTCAAATCCTCTGGCTTCTGCAATTTCACACAAAAGGGAATTAAAAGTTAGTTTGAAAATGGAGCCTCTTAGACAAGGCACAGCCTGGAAAATCCACAATTTTGCACAAAGTAAACCAACTTGGAGCAGGAGACAACTTGATTTCAATAAATTATACAGAAATATATTCATAAGCACTAATGCAGCATTCTAAATTGGAACTTAGTTTGCATTTACATAAAATACCTAGCATGTGCTAAACACTTTCCTTGATGGTAGAGATCTGTAATAATACAGCATTACACCTGCCAATAAGGCTGTTCTCTGGATGTTGCTTTGGCCTCCATTTAACTCCCAAGCCCTTGTGTGCTGTTTAGAATGGGAATAGGCTCCCAAATTTGAACACATGGGCTCCAGGTACTGTCTGGGAAGGTTGAGGAGGTGTGGCTTTGCTGAAGAAGCATGTCATTGGGGTCAGCCTTTGAGAATATGTAGCTTGTAGCTTGTAGTATGTATTTTTGCGCTCTGAGTCCTGGTCATAATTCAAAATGTTAGCTCCCAGATTTCTGCTTCACCCCCTATGCCTGCCTGTTGCCGTCCCTCTCAGTCACAATGGACTGTTAAGCCCCCAGAACCATAAGCCAAAAACAAATCTCTTCCTTCATAAGTTGCTTTTGGACACAGTGTTTCATCAGAGCAACAGAAAGGTAACTAATGAGCTTTGTGATCTCCATCTGGTCTGGCGAGAGGTAGCAACTGGACATTCGCTATTTTCTAAGGCATGAATGTGGTTGTTATCCCTTGCTCTAGAAACAACTACCCAGCAGTAATTCTTTGTTTTTCTCCACTACTTATACTGTTTGAACTGTGTCCCTGTTTGACCTGAAGCCCTTTATCTCAGGGGTTCCAAGTAACAAGATATCAGACCAAAAGCCTGAAGCTATGCTTAGTTCTTACATGAATATGCTCATGGTTCTTGGGCTTCTGAATAGGATTGCCGTATAGAACATAAGCTGTTCAGCTAAATGTAAATTTTACATCAGTGAATATCAAGTGTGTAAGTATATATTATACAATGTATGGGGGATATGCTTACACTTAAAATGCAGCTGGTCTGAAATTGAAGTGTGTCTGTCTGATTGATAGGTGTGGAGAAACAGAGCAAGTCTGTATTTTATTTATTTATTTATTTTTACTTGAGACTGACTTCCTTTCTCATGGACAAAGTTCAGAAACTAAGGCATGGCAGTTATCCAGCAAATACTGCTAATTCTTAGCTCAGAAGCTACAATATGGCAAAACGAGAATGCTACCAAGATAGGAAAATGCAACATGCATAGTTAGACCCAATTTGGCTGCTGAAAGAGTGGGTACCAGGGAGCTGAGGATGTAAGGATAAACAAGATGGTAAACAGGACTCTGAACTAAAGAAGGAATCTCTAAGGCATGCATATGAGAACATAATGTGGTTTACAGTGCCAAGCTGGAGCTTGTTACTGTCATTTAAGAGGCACATGGACCAGCTAGGTGACGATTAAGCACAGGCCAGGTACTGCAGCCTTTTCCTCGGCTATCCTGCTAAAGATTTTGTCCTTAGTCTTAGAAAAAGGAAGTCACTAAATTTCCAAGAGGAGTATGATTTCTTCAGAAACAGAGTCTGTTACCAAGATATGGGTTGTGGGCACATTGGGAGGTTGATTTCAGGAAGTGGTTGGAAGGGGCGATGAGAGGGGCACAGGAAGGAAGAACCCAATATAAAAGCACAGGGGTGAGGCTGGGAGGATGACACAGTGGGTAAAGGCATTTATTGCCACAAGACATGAGTTTGATCCCAGGAACCCACGTGGTAGAATGAGAAGACCAACTCCTGCATGTGTTCCTCTGACCTCCATATGCACATCAGTGCATGCATGTACCGCCCACACTGCACAAGTGTGCATACACACACACACACACACACACACACACGTGACACTGAATAAATATATAAGTAAATAGATGTAGTTAGGAGAGCGCACGGGGCAAATTGCTGCTGTAGGTAAACTGAGTCTTGCCCAACGAAAGCAGGCAACAGGACAGGAGTCTACCACAAAGGGCGGTTGAAAGACTCTACCCAGCATGGTATCAAAGCGGATGCTGGCACTCATAGCCAAACTTTGTGAGCTTCTTAATCTGTGTTAATTCTGTATGTTGTGTACCATTCCGGGAAGTGTAACTCTTCCCAATCACATAAAGGAACTGGAGATTAAGGTGCTAAAGGGTGTGGTTCACAGAAGCACATCTTATAAATGTGAAAGTCAAGATTTAAATCTCTCCTTTTCATTCTGCCCTCTTAATGCTTACTGCTTTCAAGGTAAATAACTGTAATACTTTAAATTCTTTTACAATATCCACATATACTAAAACATATAAAGCAGTATTACCTGCTTCCAAAATGTTTATTTTGAGGTTCTGGAGAGATGGCTCATTTAATAATATGTACTATTCTTATAGAAAACACAAGCCCAGTTCCCAGCATGAAGAAGGAATTACAGTTCATAGATACCTGTAACTCCAGGGGAATTAATGCCTTTTTCTGGCCTCTATGAACACTGTACCCAAGTGTGCAAACCCACACTCAGATACACACATGTACACATAATATAAAATTTTAAAAATCTTAAAAACTATGCACTTAGATTTTTTTTATAACTGCTAGAGTATCTGCCAACAAATGTATTCAGGTTACATAAAGGAGATCTCCACTCTAGAGTGCAAAAGGTTCTTGCAGTCCATGAAAACGTTTATAGAAAATAAAGTTTATCCACAAGTCTAGGAAAAAAAAATATGGACAAAATGTTTCCTGTCTTCGTGTTTTCCAACTTTAGGTATATTTGCTTATCATTTTAATATAAACAGAGTGTGTATAGCCTAAAGCAATAGAAACCAGATTCCTTGCTTTAAGATCCCAAAAATATATCTTCAAGGACGATAAGAAAGAAAAGAATAACAGTGAAGAGCAAACCAAAAAAATACCAAGTTTCTGTCTGATTCCTGATGGAGATTTCAATTTTATTGCGGGATATGTCATGCGGACACAAGCATACCGTCGTACCACCTAACACTGATGTGAAAACACTGATGTGAAAAGAAGCCTGTCAGCATTGCTGTTGTAATCAAATTCTAATGTTTACAATGCAAATAGGATTGTCATTTAGGTGTTCATCAGGATATAGTTTTGTTAAAAACATTGAAACATCTTTATTAATGGATCTCAGCTGTATCCTTTGGTTTTGATTGGAAGGTATGGAGCCGGTGAATTCTGCTGAGCCATCAGACCCTGCCATATGGATGGATGGACTGCCCCTGCCTCCACGGCACCAGTGGGCATGCAGAAGATGACTGGGAAGATTTTGTTTGCAGCAACCAATTCTTTAGAAAATTCACATGCAATGAATAATTACTGCATCTTAACCACTCATGCTGTTCTTA
This sequence comes from Psammomys obesus, assembly GCF_907164565.1. Lineage (NCBI taxonomy): Eukaryota > Metazoa > Chordata > Mammalia > Rodentia > Muridae > Psammomys > Psammomys obesus. The sequence continues at coordinate 33,410,611 of NW_026593286.1, read as the reverse complement.
ACTTTACAAAATGAAAGCATTATTAATGAGACAGGGTATCCTGTTATAAGAAAACAGAGGCCCTGGAACGTGCTGCCTATTAGCTATGTGACCACGGATGAGGTACAAGAGACTGATAACTGTACCTCTCTGATAGTTTTGAGAATGCTTAGCTTAACACAAATAGCTACCAGCAAGTATTCACTAAATATGGCAAATTAGGCAACAGCAAACACTATGGATCGATAACTTGTATGGAAAAGAGTGGAGTGTGGAGTATGTGTATATGTGCATAAAATGCCCTATGAAAATTGACATAATTACAAATCAAAAGTTATTTATGAAGATTAATTACACATATAACCTTTAGAACTTTTAATACTATAGTGACAAAGCTTTGGCACCAACCAACTTATCAGGGGCATCACCCTGCCTGTCAGCGTTTCCTGGTCGTTACAGCAGATGAGCTACACACCTAATGCTTCTGAAAATTTATGTCACAAGATTATACTCACATTACTTTGTGAGGAAAAGAAAAAAGAGCATGAACACATGTAGTCACAGGCTACATGTTATTGCGAAGAACTCGCAGAGATTCCTAGCATGAAGTTTGAATTTATTGTTTTCATAAAATACCTTTAAAGACAGAAGAGGGACAGAAAGATTACAATAAGAGCCGGAAGACAAGGACTTATGCTGCGAGTCCGTGCCTTCTCCATGTGGCAGGGTTGCTGTGCTCATGAACTCTCAATGGCATGGTCGCCTGAGCCAGGCCTGTGCGATGACCACAGCAATTGGCATGCCCGTTTCACAATGTCCCACACATAGATAAAGAGCTACAAACAATCAGTGGCTGCTGAGGAAGACTCAGTTTTCTCCAGTGCTGATGCTGATCCCTGTTGGTTAATAAACCCCAGACAGTTAACCCTAAGCACATATAGATACAAGCAGTGTAAATGGACTCAGTAGGTTTGACTGTGTGTGCATTGGGCGTGCTTTGCGACACTGTGTAACAACAATTACAAAGGTAGTGATGTCGAGCCAGAGTGGAAGGGATGTGGGAGAAGGAAGGAAAAAAGTGCAACTGCAGGGTACTCATGAATAAAATTCTCAAAATTACAAAAAACACAAATAAAAATGGTATTATAGAGTGAAGGAGAATGTTCACTTTCAGAAGCTTTTGGGGTGGTCTAGTTTCTTAATTCACCTCTCAATGTGTCCAATTTACAGACTTTGGACACACTGACTCAGCTTAAGCCTTCCTTTCAGTTGAGGAGGGAGCCTAGAGGATGGTTGGGAGTCCTACTTAGCAAGTTGTAAACAGCAGCTTGAAAAACCAGCACACTGATGACACCCCGCTGACCCAGCAAGACAGGAAGAGCTGCTCTTTGTGAAGAGCTTCGAGATTTCTCTCATTGACATCTTACAGCACAAAGTCCTGTCTCCTGTTGAGCTGGAGTTAGGGCTATGGAACTACGGTTTGGAGCTGGTCATGGTTGGCGTGCATGAGTGTTATGGGTTTCTGTGCTGTGTCTCCGTGCAGCTCTGTTGTCTGTGACCTTCTCTCTGTTTCCCATTAAAGGTAGAGGAAAGTAAATGCAGAGTTATTTTCTGTGCTTTATACTCCAGAATTTCAGACAGCATTAGGAACAGTTTCATAATACCTAAGAAATTTAATTTTTAATTAAAACTACAAGATTTCAAGCCCCTTCCCTTCTCTCCCTCTAACGTATCCCTTGTCCCATCCCTCTAACACCACCCCTCCTGTCTTCCCAACTTGTTTTCAGATTCATGGCCTCTTTTTTTCATTCTCATTCACACACACACACACACACACACACACACACACACACACACACACACAATCTGCCGAGTTCAGTTAGTGGTGTTTGTATGTATGTGAGCACTGACCACTTGGTGAGGGATTATCAGTTGGAGGACTCATCTCTGTGGCAGGCTAATTCTCCGTCTCTCAGCTATCCTTAAAGGCCTGTAGTTCTGTTGTGTCTTGTATAGTGGTGGGGTGGGGCTATGTCAGATTTTTTTCCCCTTCCACTTTAGCATGTCTATTGATGTCTTTTCCAGGCCTTCTTCATGCAGCCATACTGTTGCAGCAACATGACTGTAGCTTCCCTCTCACTTTTAAGACTCACAGTTTTGTAGCAGACTTCCTGGTCCTCTGGTTCTTACAGTCTTTCAGCCTCCTCTTCTGTGATGTTCCCAGGGAATCTCTAGGTTTTTTTTTTTTTTTTAAGCAATTGTTTGTCTTGTGTACAAAGAACATATAATGTATATTCAAATATATTAAACTACATCAATTAACATACTTCTTATATAGACATTTCAGTTTTTTTTGAAACTCCAAGTCTTTCTGATGAGTAATTATTATCAGTTGAACTTCACTTCTTTTAAGAGCTTTAACACTGAACTTAAACTTAATAGGATTAAATTTAAAATCTTGTGTAAATCAAATATTCTAATACTTATTTCACACCAGATTGAACATAAGAAAACTAGTTTTACAGATGATAACTGTGCAAGATTTCAGATGCATACATTATTTCTTAACAGTCCTATTTTGAGAGTTTAAAAGATATTTTTATGTTATTGCACTCAAGTCCTCAAAGAGTTTGTGTGTACTTGATATATGAAATCAGAACTCCATTTCCCTGAATTGAATATTGAACATCTTTGTACAATACCTTCATGAGTTCCACAAATGTCTGTGTAGAAATTATCCTACCGCTGTTCCAGAAATCACAAAAGAAACAGCTCCATTGCCCCTTCTTTGGCTTCAAGCTAGAACATGTCCCCTTTTTTTTCTGTTGCCTCAGTCCTGAAACCCTTGCCTGTGTGACGATTCGCTTCAGTAAAGCTCTTTGAATCTTAAGCTAGGCACATTAATTTTCCTTTTAACTATCACTAATTTTCAAATAAGTTGAATCTTGAGCTTAAAATAGTCTCCCACTTAAAAAATGTCCTTGGAACTGTATCAATGCTATGAATGTTTGAATATTTGATGAAATTTTAATTTAATGGCTTTACCTTGGTGGTAATCACTTAACAACTTATGGTTTATTTTAATGAATGACTCATTCAGTAATAAATTTCTCATTACAAACCTACTTGGCAGTCTTTAATTTCTGTACTTTACACTGATAAACTAAGTGAGTCAAAAATCCCAACATGATCATGTAGTAAGATTCAACAAGAATACATTTGATTCTTTTTTTTTTTAAATCATAGTTTAAATTGGCTTTTCTCTCTTCATATGATATTGCGGTCCTATGGATTTCCCTGTGTTTTCCCACCAACCAGGATTAGTACTATTTTCATGCTCATATTGTAACAGGTTTGGCTAGGGGAACCCCTTTAGGGTTGGCACTTATGCCTGCTTGATACAGCCCCAGTAATCTTTGGAAAATATTCTGTGTTCTTGTGCTGTTTTTTTTTTTTTTTTTTTTTTTTTTTAGTGTATTTTGTCCCTGCTCCAGATTCGAAGTTAGCCATTTCTTCAGATTAAGTCCCTGTTTCAGCAGGAAAAAATAGCATCAGAGATGATAATTAATGATGCATACACTAAGAGAAAGCATGCCAAAATAGCACTTCTAGTCCGTATAGCTGGGCAAACACAGGACCTAAATCCTCATTGAAGTTCACTACTCAGTTCTCACAATGGAGCATTTCTATGCTTTCAGTTCTGAAGTTAAATATCCATCCCTCCCAACGAAAACATTAATTATCTAGGAAAGTTTTTAAAGGTATTTATTCACCTGAAGATACTTAACAAAACTTCAATAATTATGCAAACAGTAACAGTTCCTCTATGCTGCCCTTCTGTTCTCAAGATGTACCACTAGACAGTAGGGGACCAATGTGGGAGCTGTACCATCTGCCCAACGGGCAATGAGAAGATTTTTCCGTTATACCGTTAGAGTGCTGTGTTCGGCAGTGCCAAAGAGTGGACCAACTCTTAGCTATTTCGTTGTTATTGTTGTTGTTGTTGGTGGTGGTGGTGGTGGTGGTGGTGTGTGTGTGTGTCACACCTTTGCTTTAGCTGAACTGCTATCTCTCACTCTCAAGCCCCTCCCCTCCCCCTGTCCAGGAGAGCCACCAGGCGTGTGCACGGTCAAAGCTCTAGAGGCACTGACACATTCTCATTGAGTCTGCTACGTAAGGGCTTCTCTGGATAGTTGCTTTGGGTCAGCCGGTTTCAACGTAAAGCCACTGGCATCAGGACAACTGGCATTCTGCAGCTCTTAGAAGGCTGTATTCTTTAGGCTGTGGTTCACCTCATGAAACTGGGCGAAGTCTCTGTCCCTTCCACCTTGAGAGCCTGGGGGACACAAGCAGCTTAGCATCCAAAATTCAGTCCATGAGCTTCATTTCACGGCCATCTGGTTCAGTTACAATGAGATAATGTATATTTATAAGTGCAAGATTTATGTATTTCAGTTCTGGCTGGCACACAAAAGAAGAAAATCTGCTTCCTACTATTTAATTTCTAGTAATATTAGAGCTGCTATATTTTCATGGATTTAAATACAAAGCAACATTTAAAATCCTATCCTGATATTAGAGCTTTTAAACCTAGCTGGCTCACTTTTCAAAACCACGCTCTTCCTTTTCATGCCATAGAATGTCTCCTTATTGACATGTACTCAAAGATATATTTTGCTATACATATGACGTACATATGTGTGTATTATCTCTAGGTGTACACATATATAATGTATATGTACTTATATACATATATGCAAATACATGTGTATATCCTCACTTTAATTAATGATAGTCCTAGGAGGAAAAGACAACTTTTCAGTAGGTTTACTACTTTAAATTTCTTTTTAGTTTAATTATTATCATTTATTACAAGTAATTCAATTTGAATACTGGCTGTAGCCCCTGTCTTGTCTCCTCCCAATCTCACCCTCCCATCCCTACTTTAAGTTTCTTAATTTGTACTTCTAAAAAGTTCTTGATAAAGTGAGACTCTATCAAGAAAAGTAATTAAGGACATGTATTAGTAGAAATTCATACAGATCATTTAATGAGTAGCTTCTGTCAGAACCAATTTATAAGAAAAACAGTTTTCTCCTTATAAACACTGCTATCACATGCACATCAATGTTTTCTAAAACTTCAGATATTTAGTTTTAAAATAGAAATTCAATTTTTCCATGTAATCAAAATATGACATTTATAACATTCTCACTTCTGTTTTTTTTGTAGTAATTGCTTTAAAGTCTGCAGAGAAAAATACAAAACCATATTCTTTAATTCAGAGAACACCAATATCTTCTTCAGTTTTAGCTTACAATATATGCTGAACAAGTTTTGACGTTTAAATGGCACAAGTGATTCACCAGGCAAAAAGAGAATAGTAATGAATGGATTTAGAACTTTCTAGAATCACGGCCTTGCTGCTCTGCTGCCTCAGTTGCCTACAGTCTCCATGCCTTGGGGACTGTTCTTTATGTTGCAAAGTTTAAGTGACTCCCATCCATTTTTCTTTCTTAAGTATATTCTTAGAGAGGTTTTAAACACACACGCACACACACACACACACACACACACACACACACACACACACTCAAGTACAATGTCATCTCACTTTACTAGCTGAATGCATATAAACAGCTGCCAGCAAATAACCAGCATATTCTCCCTGCATCCGGGAGCATCAGCAATGGGCATTTCTGTATAGTGATGAAGTCTTTTCTAGTACTTTCATGTAGTCATTCTTAGTATACTGCCTTCATTCCAACAGTTTGCATTATCAGATTCAGTATTTCAGGCTCTCTTCTGGTTGTTGCCTATGGGCATACTTGAATTTTTTATATATACCCAAGCCTTCTGGAATAAGAGCACCGCCCCCAACAGCACTGGTGTCCACACTTCTGTCCTTCAAAGACAGCCTTAAGGCTTATTTTCAGGGAAGGGTTCCTCTGTTTACTTTCTCACGATTATTAAGAATTTAAAGTTCAGCATAGAGATATCAACAAAGACAGTGGAGGGGGGCATTTTCATTAGGATTATTTTGATGAGGTTCCTTAGTTTTTAAGCTCAGTGTTTTCTCAGTAGGTGAGATGTTTGTGGGTCAACATCACGAAAACTAGATTCCTGTGGAGTTATGTCCACACAAACATTTTTTTCTGGGTATCTGAAAGGCCTCTACTTGTATTCCTTTCCTTTGTCTTCCACTGCCTTCATCTTCCCCCCTTTTTCTTTTCATTGTCAAGTGTGTGACACACATCTACTAACCTTGGCTGTGTCTTTCATAAACTTCCAGTAGACATAGGTAATTTCAGAATTGATATGTTCCATCTTTTTTGTTTTCTTAAAGCTAGCATCTGCAGCGGTGACTTCTAGCTACCCTCATGTTTCACTCTCAAGCTTTAGGAACCAGAGCCACAATGAAAAGTATGTTTTTAACTATTTAATGTGTTCCTATTTGAATCCTGAACTGAGAATTGTCCATGACATCTAGGCAAATGAATAAAGCAGACCCTCAATTTGTTTGGGGATAGTAGAAGAACTTTAAATGTAAGGACATGCAGTAAAGTGGCTAAATGTTATACATACAAACGAAATGCTCCATTTATTTCCATACCTAGAATTGTGAAAATGTGTTTGTAAACTAAAATTGCATCATGGATAAATCCAATTCACTGTTCAAATGATATAAGAAATAACGTCTTTATAGCCTTCTACCACTGAAGGATATTAAAAAACAAGACAGCAAAAAAATCTTATGTATTTCATATAAAATATGTATTTGTCTGTTATTGAGGAGAGAGCCTCCACACACACATGCACACACACACACACACACACACACACACACACAGAGAGAGAGAGAGAGAGAGAGAGAGAGAGAGAGACAGATAGACACACGCAGACAGAGACAGAGAAAGAGAGATCTGCCAAGTATAAAATTGAAAAGATAATCCAAAATTACTTTCTTAACTGTGATTGGATTGACTTCCTCATAACACTCCATTTCCAGGCTTTGGGGAAACAATGACAGACATTAGTTTGTGGTTCAAAGTTGACATGATGAGAGTTATCCAAAGGACAATGAAAGCAATGCCTGAAGCTAAGAGGCAGACATGCACCTGAGGCTCTATGAGAGGGAGAGGATGAGTGTCCCAAGGAGATGAGCGTCTTCAGGTGGCTGTACCACAGTGCATTGCCACAGACTTTGTGCTTTCAAGCACAGGGCAAATGGCTGCTCCTGAATGAGGGGAACCTCCAAAATTATTAAAGGTGGGCTTTAAACGGTTTAATTTCTTGGCCTCTGCACGAACATCAAGGGTGATGGAATATCTTCCTTGTAAACTCCAGATTCTACAACGTTTTGGAAATTGGCAGTGATCTACAGTGAGGACATAGGGACTGGAGCAAAAACATATGGAGACCCAGAGCTAACAGCCTGCTCCATCTTTAGCAAGAAGGCAGCAGAGTTTCTGTCTTTTGGAAAAATACCTCTGCAGTTGCCAGCCCTAAAGGTCTAATGATATCTGCCATGCCTAGAAAGTACGTCAGCCCCCCACTGCCCACCTCTGGCTGACACCAGTAGCAAAGAGGCAGTGCTGTTCTCATCAAAGACCTGCAAAGCAATGTCTGCAGGTGACAGCCCAGCATCCTGCAAGGTATTCAGGTAGTGAAAGATGTGGCTATTCACTCAGGAGAAATTCAATGCGTTCCGGAATACAGCAAGTGAGAACCAGACAGTCACAGGGCTTCTACCAGCTTGCTTGTAGACCTGAAGCTGTAAAACCAGGATCTGTTCTATCAGCTGGTTAAGGTCTGTGCTATTGCGTTATGTGTGTGGACATTTTGGTAATCTTTTTTACCAAGGAGCTCTGAGTTAATAACTTATTTGCCATCATTTATACGTATTTTACAAAGTGATTTTTGACTACAGTGTGGTATCCAATCACATAGACAGACAATATAATTTTTTATCTACGATTACAAATATGACCCATGTTTCTATTTTTATTAGTGTTTTAAGTAAGTGTTCCATTGATATATTTGATTATCTATATAGATAGATATTCTTTCTTATAAATCACCAATAATTTAAGAGTTAGACTTTTTATAGTATTTTTGTCACTTCAGCAAGTTCCTGTAGTTCACAAATCATAATCTTAGGGTCTATTATTTGTACTTATCATATCTAAAAATATGCTTTTGGTTTGTGGATAGTGTATTTTTAAAGACATTCTTAAAAAAAGGAAAAAAGAAACTTAAACCTTTACTTCCCCAAAGCTCACTTGCTTTATCCTATTCATGCCATACATATGGTATGAAAATCTATTTTCACATAAGCATTTGACACTGATAATTAAGCCAATTTTAACAAACATGAGGAACTTTTTTTCTTAAAGCCACGTTCTCATTTTTACTTGTGAAAGCATGCCATTCTCAGCAGATCAGTAAATAACAAATTGAATCACAAATGTTTATATGTAATAACCGATACCTTGGAGCTGTCTTTTCATCACAGTGCACTGTCCAGATACTAAAAGAGATTTACATTCCTACTTAAGTTGATGGAGATAAACTCACTGAGAATCAGTAGTCATACCCCAATATGAATATAACTCTCCTTCTGTAAACATCTTTTTTTTTTCTAAAGCATTTTGGTAGTAAGTTAAATATTAAAATTCATGGCCAGATTTTTTTTTTCATAAAGCTGTCTTTTCTTACCTTAAAAGTAAACTATGAGACAAAAAAAGAAGCTAAACAAAAAAAGTATTGAGCAATGACTTGTGAAGAAGAAACAGAGTTCCCAGCTCTTTTCTACACCTGCAAATCCCTAGTTAACAATAGTAACACCGACCAACTACCAGGGAAAGCTCTACACCTTGGTCATATGCTATATTAACTAATTCTCCAAGAAGCCTTGAAAGATAGGTTTTCATTATAATTTCTTCAGAGAAACAGAAGCGAGGCTTAGGAATCTTCAGAACTTGGTCCAATGTCATGCGGTAAACAAGTCACCAGTGTCTTTAAGACACTGTAGAGGGTTATACAATCACCAGTACCCCATAGCTTTGCAACTTGACCTTGGTAAGAACACACACTCTTGGCTTGCCAGAATACATCTACTGCAAATACACATCACAGCTAGAGTTTAGGAAAAGATTCTGAAGACTGGAGAAGAAAGTGGACTGAGGGGTACACAATTCAAACAGTGTCACAACAATGCTGGAATAACTACTAGGAAACTTCTGGAAGTATGCACATCTAGTTTCTCTGTTTCGTTCTGCATAGGAAAACATAGGAAGGCATCTGCTAAGAGAGGATGGTCATTCCCTCCCTGCCCACACAAGAGGAGTGTGCTTTGTCTTACTGTCAGCTCTCAAAGGCCCAGATTCCACCTCCCTGGCCAGCCAACAGTCAGGAACTACTTGCCTCACTTCACATGATTTTGGAGGACTGAGGACTGACATCTAGTCTGAGCCCCGAAGTAAAACCGGAAGCTAATGATTCACTTCCTGTGACTTTGTGGGTGGGCTTGAAGGTAAGACAGTGCTGGCTCAGCTAGCTGGCCTTACTGGCCTTAGAGAGGACCCGTACTGACCTAGGGGTGTCGTGATACAGACATGGCAAGAAATCTTTCCGCAAAAATTCAGTTCTGTCCCTCCAAATCCGTATGTATAAAAACCTCTTCCCGCGGAAATGATCATGCTGCATCCTTCTCCTATATCAACCTAATCTGGGTCCCGTCTCACCGACTTCTATGCAGGTAAGGAGCTGGGAACAGAGCTACGCACAGGCTATTAGAAAAACATATGAATATATCAAATATTAAAATTAATTAAAAATCAATATAAAATATTTTTAAATTTTATTACATTTATAAATAGAGTTGATAAATATTACTTTGTTACTTGTATTTTGTAACACGTTACTTATACTGGCCCCTGTACATTCCTAATTTTGACAAATTTACTCCTTACCTTCTGTCTGAAGAAAACAAATTATGTTGCAAACAGAATTTATTAAGCACGTGATACTAATAAAATAATCTCCACTATCTTAAGAAAGATGGAGTTCTGACATTAGCTGACAGACACAAATGAAGTTAATTAATCATTAAAACTAATAAATCAAGGCAGGGTTTTAATATATAATCAATTACGACTTCCCTGTCAATAAAATTCAGTGATCTTGCTTTTCTCAGAGAAAATGGCTCTCAATATCTTAGGACAGTATGCTTCACAATGAAGCTTACCTGTGCCAAAAGCAGTGATTTGTTTCTTTATTTTATTTTTTAAATTTGAGATTATAATTCTATCACTCCCTTCTGTTCCTTTCCTCCAAACCCTTCCAAATACCCCTCTGTAATCTTCAAATTCGTGACTTCTTTTGTTCATCAATTGTTATTGTGTGCATATATGCTTACACATATGTATTCCTACATAATCTTCTCAGTCCATATAATGTTGCTTATGTGTATGTGATGTCCTCAAGAATGTGCAGTGGTTTGGTAGCAGAGCTAAAAGGTTTGTTCAAAAACTTCCCATTGTCCTATTTAAAATGGAACAAAATATTCATTGAACTCATTGAATATTGAAAATCGAGACCCTTTTATTTCCTCAGAAATGATATTGTGTGTATGTTTGCCTGTTTGCATGAGTGTGTGAACATATTCTGTCATGTAATCAGGATGCAAGTACTCTTGATCTAGAGTCCACAAGTTGCTGGTCTGCAGTCAAATACAGACATGTAGCTGTATTTTTGTTTGGCTTATGGTGCTTTAAACATAGGGATATTTTAGGCAAAATTCTAATATTTAAGATTTTTGTTTTGGAAAATCGGGCAGCAGTGGGCATTCCCACATAACAGGAGTTGGTTAGCTTGCAGAGGAGCTGACCTGTTCTATACAGGACATACCCTCTGGTGTGCTATGACCCTCCATTACATTCTTTTCCAGCCATATCACTTACCTGCATGGCCTGTCAGGACCCAGTCCCTTGAAAGTATTTGAGTTTTTCATCTTTCTTCTGGACATTCAAAGCAACTCAAAGGGGACAACATAAATGAATGAAGGGTCCTGAGGACTGCAATATTTAATGAATGTTTAATGTTAAATGAAGGGTTGAATGTGAACATTTAAAGCTGAATTTAAGTGGACTATGGTTATTTTACAAAGGGCAAAAAAAGCATTTTTTTTTTTAATAAAAATGGGATAATAAGAGAACCTCAAGGCATGACTGACCATGGTGCCTGGACATCAAGGATTTGGATAAATAAGCAAGACCAACGTTACTCATGAAGAGGACCGAAGAGGATTGATTTCAGTTCAGCTTGACTAGCAGGGGGGGTCTATCACAAGAAATAACACTGAGTGTTGAAATTGCTAAATAGCAGCAGCTAAATAGATGCATGAAGAGTAGCTGGACTCAGGGTACCAGGCATTAGTATATGTCATAAGGGGTAAACCAGAGTAAAGTCCTGCCTGAAAATTTGTAGTAATAGGGTAGTGGAGGGTGCATGAGACATTTTAAAAAACAAAACAACTTGAAGCCTTGAAGAACACCACCCAAAATCCATTTGTTCTGAGATATGTGGTTTTCCAGACTTTAGAACATGAGCTGGTATTATTTCACAAGTCAGTTGATAGTTAGACTATTTGGAAATTAAATGGATTTTTCATTTTCCTAATTTTTATTTAATTAAAACGTACCTCTTGAGAAGACTTCCCTGACCTTATTTACACGTCTTACTCAGGCATTAGAAACTCTCCTGTATGTGAGTCCTTTAGCAATTTATTTATGTTCCTATCCTAGCCATTTTTGAGTAACACGAAAACTTTGTTCTGATTCCCGAAGTTTGAAGAAATTGTCACCGACATGGGTGTTCTGACACTGTCCATGTTCACACATGTAGTGTTCAGTTGTGTGTGATTTGAAACTCCCGGAACTTAGCGAAGTTACCATTGCGGAGTTATGAGCTCACAGAGAAAAATCCCATCCCCCGAGTGTGGTGCCAGGCATCTTTATGTGATACCAAAGGATGGCTTGTGTCTAACACCCTAGTGTTGTTCTTAATGCCACACAACACTTTGGTATATCAGATTTGATGCCCTGAGGTCTCAATTCATCTATGGCCACACCACACTGAGCACACACTATCTCATATGAAGTTTTAATTTCAGGTGTTTTAAGTGTGTTTTGTCTTGCTGAGGTTACACTCTGGAGGCCAGAAGCAAAATTTAGTGAGCATATACTTCTGAGCAAATCTCAGGTATGTATTGGTCTTGACTCACACTGTCTGGTTCAAGGACTGACTCCATTTATGCGTGATTCAGAAGCATCCAGCTAAGGACGGATTTTATTTTCTTTAAGATTTATAGATATTTTAACCTGCATATTAATTAAAATGCCTTCTTCCTGAATTGAAATATTGCAGTATCAACACATTATCTAATAAAACAATTTATACACAAAGAAGATTTTATTCTCTCATTTCAGAAGATCCGCCTCTAAATTTTAATGACTTGACTGGATGTTGGCCAGTGAGACTCTCATTGTATAGATACCATAAATCCAGGTCTTTGAAAGATGATTTCATTACATGTAGATGGTAGCTATGCCTACAAGCTCAGATAAAGGTGCTTCTTCTGGAAATGAAAAGAATTCTTCATGGAGTAATATACAAATTACTGCTTCATATATTCATACTAATATACTAATATGTATATATATATATATTCATACTACTTTACTAATACATATATATAAGCAACTGTCAATTAAAACTGAACTTATGATAAATTCTAGTTTTATTCTAAATGGAAACGCCTAAGCTTATCGTGTTTTGTGTTTCTCAGTCAGAACACACAAAGAATAAGAATGACACACAAAACTACATCTTTAAATTTATATGTAGTTTGTGCAATTATAATATATCTTTCTATTAGTGATGACTTCCAGAAATAAAGATAAATTGTATGCAATTCTGAGTGCTCTTCTGAAGTTATTTTAAAGTGAGTTGTCTTATTTTCAACCTGATGCTCAGCTCAAGAAACTATGCATGGAGATAAGCTAGAACCTCAGCACAGATATAGCCCATGGCAGCTCAGTGTCCAAGTGAATTCCCTAATAAGGGGAACAGGGTCTGTCTCTGACATGAACTCAGTGGCTGGCTCTTTGATCACCTCCACCTGAGGGAGATGCAGCCTTAACAGGCCATAGGAGAAGACAATGCAGCCAGACCTGATGACACCTGATAGGCTAGGGTCAGAGGGAAGGGTAAGAGGCCCTCCACTGTCAGTGGACTTGGGGAGGGATATGGGAGGAGGAGATGAGGGAAGGACGGATGAGGGAGGGGGCTGCAGCTGGGACACAAAGTGAATAAAGTGTAATTAATAAAAAAATAAAGAAAGAAGGAAAAGCCTGGGTTTGGATATGCACAGAGACCTCTGTAGAATGGTATTCTTCCCACCAAAGAGGACAGTGCTCTGTTTTCTAAGACATCATTATTACCTGAGACAATTTTTAAAATTGGGAACAAGGACTCCTTCAGAGGAAGCATCTTAGTACTGTGTTTTACATTTCTGGCACCCTTATTTCTTAGTTCCAACACATAAGACTTTGAAACCTGAATCCTAAGTGAGAACTAAACTGAATAGTTTACAGGTGTGTTCCTCTTATGTCACTGCCCAGCACGCTACATGTATGGTTTTCAGTCACTTATCAGTGGAAGGACCCTTGGTTTGTTTCCACATTTTGACTACTATGAAGCTCTGAACATTCGTGTGGCATATGTGTTTGGATATTTGTCTTCATTTCCTTTCAGAACTTTATCTACTTAGGTGTGTGTCGGCTCAGCTCTCCGACTGTTTCCCCACATTTGGTTCATGCGACTACATGAACAGTCCTTTGAAAGAGTCACGGAAGAAGGCAGTGACAAAGAACTATACTGAATGTTTCAATTTAAATTAGATGCCAAGAACAAGCAAATTGTAAATATAAGAGATCAGTTAATGGTTTCCTGGAGCTCAGGGGGTTGGGGAAATGGGGAGTAATTACTAATAGGCTAACATTCCTTGAAGTGATAGAAACATAAAACCGGTTATGATGATGATTGTATCATTCTGTGGTTACACGAGAAAACAGTAAAATGGATGCAGAATGGATTCCTATACTATAATAAATATGAATTATATATCAATATATCTATGCTAGAAATGAAATTTTTTTAAATCTCCAATTAAAAAGTACAGTTCATCAGAAAGTGTTCTTTCTTACAAGTTTCTTTACCTAATTGTTGATGCAAGTAAAATGTCTCAGTGTGTTAGAAACACTGAAAAACTTGGCTATGAGTCTCAGCATATATTTTGATATACTGCTCGGTAAAGTCTCTCAGAGGCCCTCTGTGATAGGCTCCTGACCTGTTCCCTGTTTTCTCCTTCTTCCAATGTCCATTTTTTTTTGCCTTTCTGAATGAAGATTGAGCATCTTACTGGGGTTCCTCCTTGATTAGCTTCCTTAGGTGTACAGATTTTAGTATGATTATCCTATATCATATGTCTAATATCCACTTACGAATGAGTATATACCATGTGTGTCTTTCTGCTTCTGGGATACCTCACTCAGGATGATCTTTTCTAGTTCCCAACATTTTCCTGCAAATTTCATGATTTCCTTGTTTTTAATTGCTGAGTAGTATTCCATTGTGTAAATGTACCGCAATTTCTGTACCATTCCTCTGCTGATGGACATCTGGGTTGTTTCCAGGTTCTGGCTATTATTAATAGAGCTGCTACAAACATGACTGAGCAAATGTCCTCGTTGTGTACTTGAGCATATTTTGGGTATATGCCTAGGAGTGCTATAGCTGGATCTTGAGGAAGCGCTATTTCTAATTTCCTGAGAAAGCACCAGATTGACTTCCAAAGTGGCTGTACAAGTTTATATTTCCACCAGCATTGGAGTAGCATTCCCTTTTCTCCACATCCTCTCCAGCATATGTTGTCACTTGAGTTTTTGATCTTAGCCATTCTGATGAGTGTGAGGTGGAATCTCAGGGTCTTTTCTTACATCAGTGATTGTTTGCTCTGAGCTAACCTTGGCTTCATTTAATTTTTAAATTGATGTCTTTGACAAAACTACATGAAACAATATTCTCCCCTTTTATTTGTTCTCTAAGCTCTAATATTCTCTGAACATTAAGGGAGCAGTAGCTTCTGGCATCGTCCATATACATCTATAATATCTCTTGGCTTATCAGTGCCGCAACTGGAAGGTACACAGGAAGGACAGGGTTTTGTTGGGTGGACCTCCAGGGACTACACTTGCTGAAACACAGTGTGTGATAAATTAATGGAGTTACTAGATGGATTACTGATTTAAAAAAAAAAGTAACATTTATCATTATATTTTCTCACACATTAAGAATGATGAGCAGGTTTGTGAAAATAAAAAAAAAAAACCTCAAGTGTTCTATAAAACCTTTTAATATATGATGCCCTTAGATTTATAATTCTGAGTAGAGCGTTTGCCTGGCACAAGTTGAGAAGGGTGCAGGGATACAAGTCCATGTAGCTATAAAACGATGAGACCAAATAACTGAGTGTATGAAGAATCATAATAATGGCAATAAATCACTTATGATATATTCAAACAACATTTACTTGTGGCAGATAACTTTGTGCCAAGAATTGATCTTGCATCCCCTTTATTTATGATAAAACAAAAGTGACATTATACTCTGTCATGAACGAATACCTTAAGTGGTGTTTTAAAAAATATATACACTGTTCACAAAACAACTCTTTCCTGATTTATGTTTGCAAATGCTATGAGCATGCTTGGGTGGCAGATACATGAGAGTTGTGATCAGCAGCCATGTAAGTTGGGATTTATTCCTCATTAGATTAGAAATCTTAGTAACATCCTTCATCTTAGTTTCTCGGTAAATAATGTGTTTTTATCTTTGGAAATATTCATTCTGTCCCAATTTAAAGAAAGTCCAGGTGAATCTAGTTATGCGACATAGGATCTGGGTCACAACATATGGTATTTCCATGTATCGTTCAGGGGCTCTGCTCTTGTGGAGCTCAAAAAAGAGCTTCGCTTTCAACCTCATATTATTATTCAGTACTTAAAACCACATAATGTTAGGATAACAGTATCTTGACTTTCATTTCATTTCATTTTATTTTATTTATTTATTTGTCAAATATTCCACTATCAGTGTGTGTAGAGGACTAAGGTGCGTGTGGAGAGAAGGAAAACATGTCACCTGTACAAACTCAAGGTGATATTAAAATCACAGCAAGTCCAGCTATTGTAAGTACTACTGGCACTAAAATGGACATGTTTACCAGGATTCCTGCACAAACTCATAGACAGTGCCCTGCAATTCTTGATTTTATATGAAGGTTGTGAGGAAAGAATAGATGTCTTTTCTGGTCTTCAGGTCACAAGGTCACATCTCACACAAGACCAGATACTTGCGGAATATTGTGGGAATCAGTTAAGTCAGCAAAGTTCAGAGGGTCCCATTCCTTTGAGCTCAAAGCATCCTTCCTGCCATTTGTGTGTCGTGTTCCATGTTCTAGCTTGGGCAATGTTTGGTTTTCTGTACTGTGTATTTTGGGAGGCAGTGAGGATTCTATCATGTTTCAAAGCTTCAAGGGATACTTGACTCACATCAGGGACACAGACACACTTGTCTTTTATTGTCTGTGTCACCCTGAGCAAGTCTGTGGCCACACTGCAAACAGGTTTTGTCATCTGGTTAACAAAGAAGGTTTTCTAAAGATGACCTGAAACTGCTCTTTCTGAAAACTGGAGAGCAAAGGAAGGAAAAACAGATACAGTCTGAGCTTTTCCCATCTCACTGGAGCGGATCCTTTTTTATTTGCTATATAAATTGAATTTTTGTTAAATAAAGAAATCTCAAAATTCAAACATTCTTGGAAGTTTGGATGAGATTGTTGAAGCTCTTTCTGCTTTGGTACACCTTCTGATCTGTTAAGGCATGTTTGTGATCTGTAGACGCAAACAGAAAAGGAAAGAAATAAAAATAGCTTGGATGGTTAGATTATACAAGAGATTTATTTGTTCACCTGTTTTAAAAAGAAAGAATTAAAATCAGTAAATGTAGCTTAATAGCTGTTAAATGCCTGTAAGATTAACGACATTTTTATGCTTACTTGAAACATACAGATATTTGTGTATATGTCGAAAATATATAGAAGAATAAGAACATGGAAAGAGAAACAGGAACAAAGATACACAGAAAAGTCAATATAATTATGTTTTTTTCAAAGCATGAGATTTTTTAAAAAATTATTGATTATAATGTGAGTTATAATTTATTTGTGGAAGTGAAACCAGAACTCACAAATATTTTACTCAGGTATTTCATATTCTTATAAATTATTCAATACATACATCCATCTTATTTTTTGAATACTTACATTAAACACTAAGAATTTTAAAGACCAATTTATTTTTATTATTCAGTATTTAAAAACTGAATAATGGTAATATTTAATTGGTATTAATTAATAAGTAATAGTTCTTTTTATATAGTTAAAATTTCTATGATTTAATTTAACGAACATTTCTCTTTAGCCCAGTCCAATCCTTATGGCACAACAAGGAGTATACTTTTTACCATGTACTCAGCTGAGCCTATATCTTAAAATTGTCTGATAAACCACGTTCTCAAACGATTCTGGCTTTTGAAGTAATCACTATTCAAGCTCTGATGAGCAGTAGCGCCAAAAAGCATTGTTTTCGTTTTTGCTGCTTTTAAAACCAGTTTGTTTTCCTGGAACCAGTCTGCCAAAGTCTTTTTGCAGTTCAGTAGTTAAGTGAGAAACAGATTTGCCATTAAAATGCACAGTCGTGCCGTCTGCAGAAAGATGTATAGAGAGTAATGACATATCCATGTTAAATCATTAATAAAAAGAGAAAGGAGGAACAGGCCCATGACTGACACTATTGCTTAATAACTGGAAGGAGAAGGAGAAGAGGAGACAGCCTTGTGAACAGTAACAGATTGATGTCTGTCGGAGCCGTTTCTTATCTTTTGACAGCATTTGGGCTGCAGCCCATGTTCTCTACCTTCTGTACGCGGAGCCCTGGTTCACTAGGCCGGAGCAATTTGAGAAATTAATAATAATAAAAAAAATCACTTAATTCAGAAGACCCTTCAATAATGCGTTCATTAATTTGGGATTGTCATAAAGCAATATAGGAGGCCTTGACTAATTCCTGCAAGGCTTTCTGATGTGGAATCCATGTGGTTTTTCTCTACATGGCATTTTTGAACCTACCAAATAATTATTATACTCGCAGATCCAAACAGACTGCATTGCCCAGCTTCTTACTTCACTTTGCGTTTCAGAAGCAGAAGTTCCAGGAATGCTAAAGCAAGAGACGAGTTAAATAATTGGTACCTAATATAATTTGTGCATTTAGGAAGCTTCCTTGAAGAAGAAAAAGAAGAGATGTGTAAGTTCAGCTCCTGGGTCAGCTTGTACTTCTTGATGCTCTCCTTGCTTGTATCAGTAATGTTAAACAGTATGTATTTCCTCACAGGGACTGAAGGCCAAATTTGGTTGTAGACAGGATCTTCTCAGCTCTTAGAAAGTAACAGGTTGAAAGGATCTCTGAACCTGAAGGGAGAACAATATAATTCTGGCATCAAATCTACACAAAAGAGTTGATAACTAAATTTTACTAAACCACAATGTAAATGTGAACCCATATAGAGAAGAATAAGCAGCTTCGAGAGGCATTGACCTATGAAGATTTTTTTAAAGGTGTAAGTTTTGAGGACTGCTAGCATGCCACTTAGACAGTCTAAATTTACCCATTTATCCTAGTTATCCACTATCGGTCATTGTCAAGGAGTTCAAAACTTAACACTGAAGTCGTATAAATTAGTATGGCTTTGAGAATAAGACGAATGTGGAAATCTTCGCTTGACCCCTGCAAGAGCTTCTGGATGCTGGCTAGTCTGTTCCACTGACGTTCAAGGCTCAGTTGTCTTCATCCCTAAACTTCACAGAGCTTTCAGCAGGAACTTTAAATAAAGGAAGAAGAAAGCACAGATGCAAGAATAACATGAAGTTATCCAAAAAATGGTGCATAGTGCTAAGAGAAATGGATTATGAGATAGGGATTCGTGAGAGCCCTTTGGGAGAGCTCACGATGCTTGAGATGAGATGTATAGTGGAAGCAAAGGTGAATTAAGTGGGTGTTGAAATTCAAAGTCGTGCCAGAAGTACAGCTCTAGAGAAACTGTAATTGCAAAGGCCCTGTGCACCCAGGCAGGACCAAAGTCGTTTTTCTGAGAGAAATGTGTAAGGTGTTGGAGCATCTAGCAAAAGCCACATCTTTAAGAAGCTTGTAGCGATGCTAGAGATACAGTATAGTGCTCAGTTGTTACACGGAGATCATTCTAAGACACATTCTTAATAATTTATAGAATACTTTTCTGCTCTTGTGACGAAAAGAAATGTACTTAATTAAATGTGTTTAATTAAAAGAAATGACTTACTGTGTTGGGCTTACATCGCTTTCAGTATGCACTATGTATTGGTGGCTTTTCTTAATGTTGTGAATTAATACCAAACAGGGGGCCAGCCAGATGGCTCAGTGGTTCAAGGTATCTGGTACCAAGCCTGATGGAGTGAGTTGGATCCCCACAGCCCAAGGATAGAAGGAAACAACTTTCCAGGTTTTTCTGACTTCCATGTGAGCATGCATACATCCATAAAAATATATGAATAAAAAATAAATAAATACACATGGAAACATTTTAAATTTCTGATAGCTTAAGTAAAGGATACAGTGTATCCATCATGGTGCCGAAGGGATGGAGGTATGAATATAAAGGGACTCACTGTATTTACAGTCAGAAAGCAGCAACTGATACATGTTGGTTCTCACTCACTTCCTCCTTTATTCCTTTATATTCAATCCTGGCCTCCAACGCAGAGCTGTTGTCAACATCTTTCCTCTTCAGTTAACCCTCCTTGAAAGTGTCCACTCAGTGGTTCTAACCCGATCAGTGGATGGTTAGTCACCACACTCTAACGAAGATGTTGCCTGCTTACAGTCATAGAGAATGCTGAGGAGAGTTTCCTGGACATCATGAAGTTGGGCAGTGACAAGAGTAAAAACGTGAGACTTCAGGCTTCAGAATCCCTGACTCAAGGTTGCCACTTCCAAAGACAAAGACAATGGTCCAAATCAACAAAGTTTTCCAATAAAAACAGTTCTAAGCTGTGCGACCTCGCTTTGGTTACAGTTAGTTATTTTACTCAGCTGAAGGCATCATTCTTTTAGCGGTCTTGTAAATTATTTGTTATTTTCACATTTTGACAGCCTGCTTTTCCAGAGGTGGGCTAAGGGCAGCCTCGCGTGGTTTAGGGAAGATTGGGGCAGGCGGAGGCTAAGGCTCTCCCTGTTTCGTCCGCATCTGCAGTACGTCAAGATCTTCAAAGTAGTTTTGTGCTCACTAAAGTTTGAGAAGTTCTGCTTTAGGTCCTGCGGACAAATGAATTCAAATAATTTATAAATTGGGCATTTAGACTGCTTAAAATTAGCTTTCCTGTAGTTAATTATCATTTTAATGTTAAAATGTCCTTAACACTTTCATAAATTCAAAGTTAATTATTGTTATGGAAAATGTTTTGCTAGGAAACAATTACTCTAGGCACAGTGCCAGAAGTTTCAAGGTTTAAATTTTACTGAAAACACAACAAAATATTTTGAGAATATACATATTTCCTTGCGGAGCAGAAATAACTACGTAAATTTCAGTTATTGATTACTGGAATTTTCTCAGCAACCCTTTTTTCATAATAGTTAGAGGAAAAGCAATCAGTCAGTATAATATTCTTTGTTCTAAAGTCATTGTCAAATAATCATTCAGCCCCCAAGACCCTATGACTATTTGTGGGACTTGTGCTTACAATATCCAAGAGTATTTAGGCTTTCTTGGAGCTCGTGTTTATGTAATAAAAACACACTCTTAACAATTTATTTAACTAAATTTGGAGGGTGAAGCTCTCAATGTATGTATGGACCATGGGAGCTTTACCAGATGTTTTGAAGTGTGGAATTCAAAACGCATCAGCATGGCATGCCATGAAGTTTGATGCAAAACATTTCTTCCCCCCTTGCAAATGCCTTGTTTAGTTTCTATTGTAAGTCATGAACTATGGTGACAGTTCATGGCTCTAGGGAAACATCTAAGAACCATAAGTAGTATCTACCAGACAGTGGAAATATGAGGCAATTATCTACATAATCAATGCTGTGAAAAACCTGCCCACCCAGACATAGCCAGATAACCAAATGCACAGTGGATGTTTAGCTACTAGGCTTATTTCAGCTTTTAGTGCCTGAAGTATTAGCAAAGATTTTCTGTCCCTTCCTCCATGACCTTTTTCCTCCTCAGCTCCTGCAGATAGACTTCTTTATTCTTTAGAGAGTGAGTATGATCCACAGGAAAATGTTTGTGAAACAGCTCCTGATTTCACTCCACTTTTATTTATTTATTTATCTACGTATTTATTTATTTATCTATTTATTTATTTATTTATTTATTTTGGAGCAGTATGGAATGTTTACCTTCTTTCTCTTATCCTTTTCTTCTTAGTTATTTTTTTTCAGTTCTCAATTACTTTCCCACCATCTAATAGCATCAAATTTGATGTAAATACTGGCTCTTCCTTGAATGTGTCAGGGAAACACTTTCCTCTAACACAACTAAAAACAAGATTCCTTTGACCATCTTTTCTCAACTCTGCCTCCTAGTCACTAGTGATCTATCTCTCTTTTCTTCTTTGTTTATCCTGTTGTGCTCCTAATCCATCTGCAGCAGTCAGTAATGACATCACTAACTGTCTTCTTATTGCAAGGATCAAGGGCTAGTTCTCACCCCTCTCATCCTCAGCCACTCTCTGGATTTCAGTCTTCTGCCTTTGCTGTGGTATTCTGTTTCTTCCCCTGTCAGGCACAACTCTTTCAAATGTCTCTGCAAACCTTACCAGTTTCCTCTTAAGTTCTAGCTACATTTCCAGAATTGGGTCCCTCCACTCTTTTCTCTGTTCCATGGATTCACTCTATCGCTGATGTTCAAATCACCTTTTCTTTTCTTTCTTTTTTTTTGGCACTAGCTTTTTCAAGTAACTTCAAGCAGTAACTTCAAGTAGCATTCTAAAGAAAAAGATCCCCCCATAAGAATACCCTGCCTCCCCATTACTTAGGAGCAATGTCCCTATGTTTAACATGAATTCTCATAAGCTGATGTATAAAAATCAAAATGCTTTGATCAGAATGTCATGCAAAAGCAGCAATGTTGGAGAAAAAACTAATGTCTAACATTCATTGAATTTCTGTTTTAAGATGATGCTAATTACTTTAAACTTTTATTTTATGTTAACTCTCAAAGTAATCCTAGAGGTACATTTAAATGATTACTCCCAATTACTGACCAAAAAACTGAGGGCAGTGCCATGTTCATTGGTATGGAGAGAATATTTAGGTGGTAGATTGGCATGATGTCAGGATCTGTGCTAGTGAGACTCAACATGGCCTTCCAGGATGGTATGTTTATATTGTCACTAATACCTACCACTGTCAGCAAGATACTCTTTGTACTAAAGAAAGAAAAAAAAATCCTAGACTCAGAATTCTTTGAGAATTCAGAGCATCTTCAGCTGGAACTGATTTCATTGACGGCATTCTCAGGACGTCCTAGCCATGCACGAAGATGACCCAGTCAGAAGCCAAACCTCTTCCTAAACTGCTGAAGGTAGTAACTCCTTTAGGGGTATATCAGATGTCCTGTCTATCAGATATTTACATTAAATTTTATGACAGTAGCAAAATTACAGTTATGTAGTAGAAATGAAATAATTTTATGGTTGGGGCTCACTGAAACATGAGGAAGTAAATTAAAGGGTTGCAGCATTAGGACGTTTGAGGACCACTACTTTCAGCCCAGGTATTGATTAGGTGAAAGATCAAGGTTCACAAAGGATCCTAGAGGCTTTGTGAGTGAGATAGGATTGTGCTGGACAGAGAAAGGAATTAGGATGACATCAGGAACGGGGGCCTAGATCCTCTTCTCTACCACATCAGAATCTAACATCCATGGAGTTTATAAATTCTGAAAGCTCTCATCTGGGTTGTAGAGGCATATTTCTCCAAGTAGAAGCTTGGGTAATATTTTGCAGTTGGTTGAAGTTGTCAAATGCTTATTCATATAGTTTATGGGCCTTGATTGTTTGAGACACCATTGCAATTCCTGTATGTTATCACAGTTGTGGAGTTATTTTATTGTTTGCTTGGTTTGCTTTTATCTGAAGTTATGGGAGATTGCATCCTAAAATTTCCCCCCAAACCTATGTATAGAAGAACAATACTGTGTAGTTAAGAAAAACTGTTCAGTTATCATATATGAGAATCCTATAGGACAGTGATTTGCATACATTAGTGTTTATAGAAACCATTGAGGTCCTTCTTAAAACTCAGGCACTGATGTAGGAGTTAATGGTGAGGCCCAGTATTCTGCACTTCTCCCTGCTTCCTCAGTAATTCTATCTGATTAGGCCACATTTTCATCATCCAGAACCTCTGGTACATGTTTACATGCATATTCTTGGGCATCCCTCACAGAAATCTTGGTTTTGGAGATCTCTGTGGGAGCCAGATGGTAAACAAGATGAAGATTTTTACAAAGGAGCACAGGTGGCATCGGTAGGGTGTGTTATGCCCACATGTTGAGAACAAAAGCTTCGATGCATGCCTCTTCAGCTTCACTGTGTGCATGGATTCCTGGAGATTGACTTAACATGCAGGCTGTGATTTATCTGCATGCTGCTGTAGTGGTGGTCTCACACTCGCAGACTTTAAAAGAACCTTCAGAGATAGGGGTCGAACTGTTCAGTATGTGTTTTAAAGTATGAAACGAGCAATTGAAATGTAATACCTCTGGATAATGTGTTGGTTTGAATAAAAAAATGACCCCTACTTCAGTTACTTGCTCCCTGGTTAGCAGAACTGTTTGGGTAGGATTAGAAGGTGTGGCTTGATGAAGAAACTGTCTTGTGGGGACTGGCTTTGAGGTGTCTGAAGACTGATATGATTGCTAGTTATCTTTCTCTTTTCTTCCTGCTTGCAGTTTAAGATGTCCTCCATTGCTCTGCCGTCATGTCTATATGGTTCCTTCTGTGGAAGCACAAGCCCACTTAAATGATTTCTTTTACAAGTTGCTTTGGTGTTTTATCATAGCAATAGAAAACAACTAATATAGATGACGTCCTCAATCTTTAGTTTTACAAAGCATCCTAGAAACAATTAAGGGTTTATGTGACATGACATTTCCCATCGATACTTTTCATAAGTTTTGCTAATTACTCAGAAAGTTGGTAAGGCCAGTGATCAACTCGGGGGTGCTGGGCAAAGATAAGATGAGTCTATAATGTCTTGCGATTTTAGAGTGCGCCATTTAGAAAACGGAGTGCGGAGACAATGCTGGAAGAGAGACTGACTGACAGACAGAGAGCTACGAGTCCACTTCCGTGTTCTTAACTTTAAGGACATACCACTCTTTACCTCATATGGTGAGTCTTCAGAAGTGCCTTGCTTCCTGCCTAAATGACAAAGAAATCAATGAACTGAGATGTCAGTGTGGCTTCACAGTCTTTACGATGCTGAATTGTCTGACATTTATTATTTACAATATTTCTCACATTTCTTTCTGGCACAATGGTATGTTAGTAGATTGCATAGTATGGGCAGGAAAAGAACATTTGAATTGAATTTATTTCGTGCAAGCTCAAAAGTTCAGACTGATTTATGCATGCATAATGGCATAAGATTCAATGAGCCTTGATGAGACAAAGCTGAAATAATTCCTCGTCAGGAGCCTGAAATATTATAGGTTGTTCATTCATCTCTGAAATCTCATACTGTTATTTAAATTCTTCTAAGTTCATTAATCCCATTTAATAGCAGCTGAAGCAGATCTAGTTGAACTTTGGGGAGGGAAAAAATAATGAGCCATAATGCCCTCATACCACAGAAAATAATACAATTATTTTTACTTTCTAAGAAGTCACAATTGAAGAGTTTGAGAGCTGAAACTGCCCTAGTCTCAGACTTAGCAAGAAAGGGGGCACTTAATGACAGAGTTCACTTCAGTGGCTCAGGTTTTATTTTGAATGTTTGTTTTGTCTTTAAAATACTAATGCTAAAATGTCTCAAATCTTTATTTTCAAATCACTTATTATATTACCATAAATTACATGGTGCAGGACAGGCCAGATTTAAAAGAAAGCACACTTTCCTGTCTCGTGTTTCTATAAATAACACGACACTTTTTGAAGCCAGAACCCTCATAAAACTTGCTCTTCCCTTCTGTAACTCCACTTGCAAGTGCTGAGCTAGTGGTCCTCCTCCAAGTAGCTCAGTGGACCAGTCCTTATAGGTGGATAATGGATAGAGGGTAACTGTAGGAAGTTTGAGAGAGACTGTAATCTGTAATTTTATCACAATTATAATGTTTCCCCTAAATAACAGTTCAGTGTATGGGGTGAGTGCTAGCAAATGCTTTTTGGAGATGCACTTACTGTTTTCATTGGTTTGAACATCTGATGCTCTGCACGCATGCTATAAGAAGCAGTAAATGACCCATGTCGGTTAGGAGGTTGCGGGTAATAATGAAGAGGACGAGGCCCTCAGCCCATCACCCAGAATGGAGCACATTGTTATCTCAAGGGCAGGGCAGTTTCCAGGAAGCCAAGCTAGCCAAGAGTCTGTCAAGATTAACCAGGCCTTCATCAAAGCCCCACAGAGGGTGAAATAGTGCTTGCCTCAGCTGGGATGACTCAGAGAAAACATTTCTTTCCTTCCAAAAAAGAGGGACGGGAACTAACAACTACTGTTTCAACCTAGTGAGTGTAGGTGGAAATCCTATTGTCTCTGTTTTATGATCTGCCTTTGCACAAACAACATTTACAATGTTCAAACCCAGATTATATATATATATATATATGGCCATATAGAGAGACATAATGTGGCATAGGTGTAATGTATTTTAGGCACCAAGAATGAAAACAAAACACATGTAAGTCGCCTTTTCAGAATAAATGGTAAACAAGGTGAATGGAATGAACAATGGACTACAGATATAAGACATGAGATACACTGTTCTCAAGATTCAAATTCTAAATGTGTCTAATAATTGGGTGGCAAAGAAGTCACTGCCTGGAAGAATCACGCTCCTGGAATCAGCTGACAGAGAGTAATCATGACCAACTCTGCCCAGTAGGTTTCCTGGTATATTTCAAGAGCCCTTCTTCTGTCCCCCACTGTCACCCACTGTACTGCTGTGTGTGATTAGGGATGGGATCATGCATTTTGCCAAATACAAAACCCACACAAAATTGTAGGGTTAGAGTCTGGAACAAAACTCGGGCTTTTTGGTGTGGAGGTTTTCTACTTACGGCAAAATGTGGCTTCCGGAAGGGCGACTTAAGATACCTCAAAGGGAAAATATTCTTTTTTTTTTTTAAATTTAAAGTGATTCTTTATTGATAATGAACATTTATACTAGCATTAGAAATATCAGTAGAAAAATAAAAAAAATATTCTTACAAGGAAACATTTTGATAATTCAAGTGTAAATAAATATAAATCCAGAACACATTTTTAATTACATGGAAATTGCTTAGAAAAACATGCTTATATCCATTCCTCACCTATGCAATCCCTACTCACACCCCCTTTCACATGAACTTTGGAAAGGGAAGGTTTGGAAAGAGGGTTCATTAGCTCTTGTTGGTTGGCCTCTTTGAGGTGTGTCTCAAAAACAGGCTGTCTGACCACTCATCAACTTTATTAAAGCAAGGCTGAAAGTATTTCAGTAAAGCGTATTAAATGAAATAGAAGGAACAGGTAGAAGAAGCCACACACTGTCATTTGCCCACATGAAATAGCCTGGGATTTTTGCACTCCTTCACAATATTCAACGTGATCTTCCCACATGCAAGTTTTGTGCTTCCTAAGTGGTCTCTGTACTGAGGCAGCCACAGCCTCCGTGTTTCCACCTGTTCTCTTATCATTCCATCACACCCAAGGCACTTGAATTACTGCACGTGAACTATGAATATTTAGTTCAAGCTTTCTGTTTCTTTGAAGCTCTCTCCTTCATGTGGCTTTTGTGTCATCTTATAATTGTTTCATGAAATGCTTTCAGGCCTATCTTCTCCATATATAGCTATATAAAAATGTGTATAATAAGCAACCATTCATAGGGAAAGAAGACAGGAACAATGGGAAGGGGGATGTGAAAAAGAGTATCCCGTTTTCCTCAAACATTTGTAGTAATCTATTTATGGCCTGGTATTTTTTTTTAAACCAGGCTTCAAAAGGAAACTCAGAGACACAGATATGCAATCTCCTAGAGAGCTCTCATCTGCCGCCTACAAGGACAAGGAGAATTTAGTGCTCGTTTCCCTCTTTATATAAAAAGGCTGCAGGAAGTTTGGTTTGTAGAAATGAACTCATTAAGGAGAACACATAAAAATGAACCTTGAATTTTTTTTTTCTCAAGAGCATTCCTGCAGTTTGGCTTGGCCTCTCTCTTCCTGCCGCGTAGATGTCTGCCTCCCCCGCAGCAGTGGACTCAAGGGAAGGTAGAGTGCCCGCAGTTCATTCGCTTGGTGCTCAGAATGTAATCACTGGTTGTAGCAGATAAGTGGGGTCCGAGATTCAAACTGCTTATAATCACCTCTGAAATATTGTTTTCTACAGTTACTCTTAAATTTATTAATAATATCACATGTTTAAGAGTGGCGTAAGCTCTGATTTTTTTGCCTTAATCACTAATGCCACATGCCAGTAACAACCAATTCCTAAAATGTGCTCATAGCCATGTTAAGTTGAGCCAGTACTTTTGTTTGATTATTCTTTGTGAAACACATGTGATCCAAAGGTAAATTAAGTAAATATGTCTCTCTCCACTAATTTTGACCTTTATAACATTATTTTCAATTTATATGTGACTCTAAAAAACTTCAGTCAATGTATCAATAGAGAACATTAAAAACTGTATTTCACTACATTGAAAGAAGCATACATGAAAAGCCCAAGATTTTGACCCTTACATTTTAATTTCAATTTTCTATCCCTTGTAAATCTTATTTGCAGAGAAACTTCTCTTTCTAAGGATTGAGAACTATTCAGCTCCCCTTGGTATTTGATGTTTCCATACATCACTCAACAGGAAATTTAGCAACAGCAATGAAGAATTATGATTCCTTTCTTCTTTAACGAATTTAGTAGTTTCAAGTAAATGATTAAACTCGTTGAATGGCATAATTGGGGAAAAGAGCTTTCCCAGGCTGTGAATTGCTTTCTGATAGGTTACAATTCATTCTCCACAGATAAGCTACTGTATTTTTAATTGAACAATTGAAATATCATTTTACTTCAAAAGAAAAGGAAGAGTAATTAAATGTGCGGATGGGTTCTATATGTATGACTATTTTTTTTTCATTATGGAATGGAATTGAACATAGTTTTATATTCCTATGAACCAAACACATTTCTTTTGCACACGGAATTTACTACATGAAGAAAGGTAATGTATGAAAGACAACAATGAGATGGATATAAGAATTTTTAGTGACATCACTAGCTTGGCATATGTATATATATATACATATATATGTGTGTATATATATATTATAATCAAATATTGTATTTCCCTCATTTTGTTTATATAAGCATGTATTTTATTTGGCTTTAAAGATCCTGAGGTATTGAGGACTATATATACAAGACCAAGTTTAGTGATGCAAAAAAATAAAACTACTGATGGTTAAGAAAAGTTTAGATTTCAATATGCTTTACAAATTCAGAACTCTATCATGAAATAAAAATGGCATTCATCTTTGTAACATTGATAAAGGTGTTTGAGGGAATTCAAAAGAAGTAAACAATGCTGAAATTCTAATAAATGGAACAAAGCTGAATTCTAATACAAAGATAGCACAAGCAGCATGCTTCTGGAGTCACTGGGAGCTCACTTTCTTTTTCTTTCTTTTTAAGGATACAGATTCTTTAATTTTCCTAATTAAAAAAAATTAATTTTACCTGAGACAACGGTACCACTTACTGTTCCCACATATTCACACTGTTACTTTAAGCAAGTGGTATAGTACAACTGATCACAAGCTGTACCATAGGGCAAGAATAGTAAAGAACTGCATGGCACTGGCATAGAAACTGACTGGTGGATCAGTGAAATTGAGTAGAAGACCCAGAAACAAACCACCATATTTATGGACACCTGATTTTTGACAAAGATGCCAAAGTCATACAATGGAAAAAAGACAGCAACAAATGGTGCTGGACTAACTGGATGTCTACATGTAGAAGAAGGCAAATAGATCCATACTTACCACCCTGCACAAAACTGAAGTCCAAGTGGATCAAAGACCTCAACATAAAACCACACACACTAAATCTGTTAGAAGAAAAAGTGGGGAAGATCCTTGAACTCATTGGCACAAGAGACAACTTGCTGAACAGAACATAAACAGTACAGGCTCTAAGAGCAACAATCAATAAATGGGGCCTCATGAAACTGAAAAGCTTCTGTAAAGCAAAGGACACTGTCATCAGAACAAAATGGAAGCCCTATACCTGACAGAGAACTAATATCCATAATATATAAAGAAAAAATGGTAGCATCTAGAAAGGGTCATTCAGAGTGAGGTATCCCAGAAGGAGAAAGACATACCCGGTATATACTCACTTATAAATGTGTACAAGACCTATAAGATAGGATAAACAAACTGAAATCTATACACCTAAAGAAGATAAACAAGAAAGAGGACCCTAGGTAAGATGATTAGCCATCACTTAGAAAGACAAATGGGATGGACATTGGATGTAGGAGAAAACAAG
Organism: Psammomys obesus; assembly: GCF_907164565.1. Lineage (NCBI taxonomy): Eukaryota > Metazoa > Chordata > Mammalia > Rodentia > Muridae > Psammomys > Psammomys obesus. Next base: position 33,380,657 of record NW_026593286.1, on the reverse strand, counting down.
TAACAGGACATGAGCCTACCACTGAGGGCCTCTGAAAGTCTCTACCTAGCAGTGTATCAAAGCAGATGCTGAGACTCATAACCAAATCTTCCGCAGAGTACATGGAATCATATGAAAAAAGGGGGAGTTAGTATGACCTGGAGAGGATAGGAGCTCCATAAGGACCAAATATATCTAGGCACAGGGATCTTTTGTGAGACTGATACTCCAAGTACCATGTATAGATATAACCTAGAACCTCTGCTTGGATGTAGCACATGGCAGCTCAGTATCCAAGTGGGTTACCCTAGTAAGGGGAACAGGAACTATTTCTTACATGAACTCAATGGCTGGCTCTTTAACCTCCCTCCTCACCTGAGGGAGGAGCAGCCCTGCTAGGCCACAGAGGATGACTTCGCAGCCAGTCCTGAAGAGACCTGATAGGCTAGGGTCAGATGAAAGGGGAGGAGGTCCTCCCCTATCCATGGACTTGGAAAGGGGCAGGGAGGAGATGAGGGAAGAAAGGTGGGATTGGGAGGGAATGAAGGAGCAGGATCAGCTGCGATACAAAGTTAATAAACTAACTAATATTAAAAAAACAAAAATTTAATTAAAAAAAGAACTAAAGAAGTAAAACAGCAACAAGTCAAGTAATCCAATTAAAAAATGAGGTACAGAGATAAACAGAGAATTCTTAATAGAGGAATATTGAATGGCAGAGAAACAAAGAAACACTCAATATCATTCATTATCCGGGAAATACAAATCAAAATGACCCTGAGATTACACCTTACACCCATCAGAATGGCTAACATCAAAAACTCAAGTTGACAACACATGCTGGAGAGGATGTGGGGAATGAGGAACGCTCCTCCATTGCTGGTGGGAATGTAAACTTATACAACCACTTTGTAAATTAATCTGACCCTTTCTCAGACCATTAGGAATAGTGCTTCCTCAAGATCCAGCTATACCATTCCTAGGCATATATCCAAATGATTCTCAAGTATACAACAAGGATATTTGTTCAACCATATTCATAGCAGCTTTATTTGTAATAGCCAGAAGCTGGAAACAACCCAGATGTCCCTCAGTTGAGAAATGGATACAGAAATTATGGTACATTTACACAATGGAATACTACTCAAGAATTAAAAATAAGGAAATCATGAAATTTGCAGTCAAATGGTGTGGGAACTAGAAAGATCATCCTGAGTGAGGAATCCCTGAAGCAGAAAGACACACATGGTATATACTCACTTATAAGTGGATATTAGACATATAATATAGGATAAACATACTAAAATCTGTATACCTAAGGAAGCTAAGCAAGAAGGAAGACCCTGGGTAAGATGTTCAATCCTCATTCAGAAAGGCAAGCAGGATGGGCATTGGAAGAGGGAGAAAACAGGGAACAGGACAGGAGCGTACCACAGAGGGACTCTGAAAAACTCTACCCAGCAGGGTATCAAAGCAGAGGCTGAAACTCATAGCCAAACTTTGAGCAGAGTGCAGGGAATCTTACAAAAGAAGGGGGAGGTAGAAAGACCTGGAGAGTACAGGAGCCCTTCAGGGAGAGCAAGGACCATTCATGGAGATAACCTAGAACCCCTGCACAGATGTAGCCCATGGCAGCTCAGTGTCTAAGTGGGTTCCCTAGTAATGAGAACAGGGACTGTCTCTGACATGAACTCAGCGGCTGGCTCTTCAATCACCTCCTCCTGATGGGGGAGCAGCCTTACCAGGCCACAGAGGAAGACAATACAGCCACTCCTAATGAGAACTGATAGACAAGGGTTAGATGGAAGGGGAGGAGGACCTCCCCTATTAGTGGACTGGGGGACGGGTATGGGTGGAGAAGAGGGAGGGAGGGTGAGATTGGGAGTGGAAGAGGGAGGGGCCTACAGTTGGGATACAAAGTGAATAAACTGTAATTAATAAAAAAATAATTTAATTTAAAATTTTAAAAAGAATACAGATTCTTTAATTTTCCCAATAATAATAATAAAGTGAAACAGAGGTACTGCTTTCTGTTTCCACATATTCACTTTTACTTTAAGCAAGTGATATAATACATTTAAATTTTTTAATTTATTTTTTATTTATTACAATTTATTCGTTTTGTATCGCAGCTGTAACCCCCTCCATTGTCCCCTTCCAACCCCGCCCTCCCCCCTACTTCCCATGTGCCTTCACCAGTCCATTGATACAGAGCACCTCCTTCCCTTCCCTTCCTAGCCTATCAGGTCTCATCTGGATTTTTAAAACAATGTTTAAGAACAGTTTCCTTTAGCACAAACTTGTATCTAATTAGCACCATTGTTATTAGTGTTTCACCCAGTCAAATGCTATAGTGCTGTGGTTTTTGATGAATAAAGCGTCAAGTGGTCCTGTTGAGTGCCGTATATTTTCATGTAAAAGGGCAACTCAGATTCCTAATACTGCAACATGCACTAAATTAATAGTTTCTCCTCAATACAGAGGCCACTTCTTTAGGGTTATCCCTGAATACAGGATTAATTAAGCAAGTTATATCCAGGAAAATCTTTTAGTGAACATATGTCCCAGGCTTGTCTTCAATGTACCTTTCTAAGAACTCAAGAATTTTCACTATTTGGAATACATTGATATTAATCGGGGATTAAAATTTTAAAATGAGACATTCTAGTGTTCAAAAGGCATAGTTAGAACTATCTAGTAATTTAAAGAACAGCAAAAAATGTACAGATTCTTATAAGTAAATCTTTATAAGATCTATAAGTGATGGAGAAGACATTAGTCAAATGTATAAGCAGAGGAAGTCATTGCAGCTCACTGTAGCCAGGAATGTGCAGTGGGCTAGCCTCAGCTCTGGGGAGGAATGTGGGTGAGAACAAGCAATTATGCCCTAAGAAAAATGCTGTGTGCTTGATTTCAGAGACTAACAAGACTAATAAGCCTGTTTAAATGTTGAAGATTATATGTTCAAAAAATCGGAAATGGACTAAATCAAGCCATAGGCCACAGAAGTCTTCCACTGAAGACTACATGTCTTCAGGGAACCTCCAACACTGTGGCAGGCTATGGAATGCACAGGCCTGATCCCAATGAGACAAGTATTGAAGGCCATTCCAGAAGACTGTGTAGTATGTTTCGGGATTTGTGTTGATAGCTACAAGGACTATTTAAATGATTTCAAGCAGATGAATACCAAAGTCAGTTTTTCTTTGTAAAGATTTTACTGTCACCATGTAGAAAGGATTTTCATAGCAGGTTAAGTCTGGAGGAATGTTTAGTGTTTCCTTCCTGTGAGATATCACAGTGCTTTACTCCTTCAACTATAATTCCTAAATAGATAAACCTGTTTGGATGGGATCGTTGAGAAAATGCTGACTCCTATTGGCCCTTATTGGAGTACATACGCACCCAAGAGCTTTCACAGGGCTATTCCAGGCTCAAAGAAGATTTTGTTCTCATTAGTGGTCCTCATGCAACTTAGCAAAATTACTTTGCTTCTAACCCCATCATCAAAATCATGGCAACCATTTATTATTAGGATTTATTAAACATTCCTTTGATACCATATATTGTCAATAAACAATCCTTCAATCATCTCATTTCAGTAATAGCTAATAATAATATCAATTTCTATGCTTATGGCACACCACACACTGAAATAATCATACATGCTTTACTAACATGGCTCTGAGGTATTGTCCTCTTCCAATCGCTATCTCTCATAGAGAATTCTGACACCTAAGAAGCAATATTGGCCATGTACCTGCCACATCTGGCTTCATATCTGGGAAATACTGTCTCACAGCTGTCCTCCCAAACTTCTGGCTCTTAGAATCCCTCCACGCCCTCTTCCATGATGACCCTGGGGCCTTCAGGGGATGAAGCGTTATTTAGATATCTCAGTTGAGGCTGAGTACTCCACCGTCACTTATTCTCTGCACTTGGACACTTTGTGGGTCTGTGATAACAGCCATCTGCGGCAGAAGAAGCTTCTGTGCTGAAGGGTGAGAGATGTAGAGGAGGGGCAGATGTAGAGGAGAGTAGATGGCCCAGCACTAACACGCAGCCAGCACTAGAGTCAGCAGTGGTGGGGTGGCATGGAATGGGGTGGGGTGTGGGAAGTACCATGAAGTTGGGAGGGAAATGTGGTTGAATCATGGCCTGGGGAGATTTAGAGAAGCCTGGGGTGAATTTGATAAAAATACATTTTATACATGCATAAAATTCTAGACGTAGTATATTTATATCTGTGTATATGTATATGTGTGCATACACATCAGAGCAACCTGCATTGATGTATATATATATATATACCTAAACATAGAGGTATCTGTAGGTACAGGCCTTAGGATAAATACTCATTTATTTCACACCAAAACTACCTACTCCCCAAATCTCTAATCTTGACTTTTGGGGCCAGTTCCCACTAAAACTTAAATTATTATTTCTAAAATGATTCTCTTTAATAGACAATGTACTGTGTTTCCAATGACAACATCTCAGTGTCTGTGGTAGCTTCTTTTATGCGAGCTCCTTATAATTTAGTTTGTTTTTGTTTGTGTCGATTGGCCCTTTCAAAGTCTCCCTTTTGTATTGTTGCAATTTTGGCTTTATTGGGATTTCAAATCAAGGCATTTTTTTCCCCTTGTTAAGTTCACACAGGATGCCCTTGGGACAACCTTACATTGCAGCAGAGACTAAAAATGGAAAATCCGGAGCCTTTAACTGGACTCTGGCTTTGTAATCTTTCCTGTGGTGCCCTCACCACACTCCTAAATGTGTGAAAGACAAAGAAGATGGGAGGAGTGAATGTCCAGAATAGGCAAAGCAAACAGTTTGCCCAACAGATGCTAACCCCATTCATAATTTAAAAGTCCCTATTTTTGTTCAGAACTTCAACAACTGAATATATTTTTTCCTCTGAACACAGCCTATGACTTAAGATCAGAAAGCTTCAGCCATTAATAGTTCCATCAAGCTTTCTTCCCAACCAAAATTCTGAAAACAAAAGGGCCGTGCTTGCCTTTTCTTTGCAGCTTACCATTATTATTAATCCAAATTAGAAAGGAGACAATTTGTTTAAACATGCCTTCTTAGTCAATATGGTTCCTGGAGCTCTACTTGGTCAGTATTGAATAACTTAGCTGTTACAACAGGACACCACCACACACAAACACCGGAAAGTGATGCAAACATAAGATTTACATAATTTTATGTAGAAGAATTGAAATCAACTAGAATCAGTTTCCTGCCCCCACCTCTAAGCCACTCTTCACTGTAACTTTAGTCCCCAAATAGAATTTACACAGCATTGAAAAGTTAGGAAAACTTACAGAATATATTAGTATTATTCCCTGAAGTATGGTGTATTAGCAAAACATTTATAGCATATATTTCCTCTGAAGAGATGAAAAAAATATTTGCATTGACTTTCAAGCTGTATTTGGACAAATTATTTCTCTGGCAGAATTGAGTCTAAACATGTGAGTTTCCTAATCTCCAACCCTGTACTCAAACCAGAAGAAAATTGTACTGTTTGCTTCCTACTTGTTGGATCCCTCCACTGGCCCCCATACCACAAGCCCCACAAACAGGTCAGCCTATGAGACAGAAGTCCATGCTGAAACAGATAATGCTAAGAATACGGGTAGTAAAAGTAAATGTGCATCAGACGACCTAACACAATAGCAAGCAAGACTCCCGTGCCGTAAAAGGGCAGTTAAATAGAGAACAGTAACAAAAAAAGAAAGGAGGAGGAAAATAAAAAGCTCCAGACAGAACAAAAAGAGCAGACCAGCATCAGGTGAAAACTCCGACGAGAGAGAGGACATTTCTTTTTTTTTTTTTATGTTTGAAATAATTTTAATAACAAAAAATGACTTGAATTTATACATAAATAGGTATATATATGAAAAGGGTGTGTTTTTTGTTTTTTTAATTTAATTTAATTTTTTTATTATTAGTTACATTTTTTTTTGTCAACAGCTCTGCATTCTTTTTTTTTTTAATTTTTCTTTTTAGTTACAATTTGTTAACTCTGTGTCCCAGCTGTATCCCGCTCCCTCATTCCCTCCCCCTCCCCAACTCCCTCCCTGGTCTCCTCCCTGCCTCTTTCCAAGTCCACTGATAGGGGAGGACCTCCTCCCCTTTCATTTGACCCTGTTTTGTCAGGTATCTTCAAGGCTGGCTGCAAAGTCCCCTTCTGTGGCCTAACAGGACTGCTCCTCCCCTGGGTGGGGGGGGGGGGAGGTCAAAGAGCCTGCCCTTGAGATGCTGTTAGAAATAGTCCTTGTTCCCCTTATTTTGGAAAACTACTTGGTTACTGAGCTACCACGGGCCACATCCGAGCAGAAGTTCTATGTACATTTCTTTACAGGGTGGCGTTTTTCCATCTGTTTTTCACTTACCCTATTATTTCCCTTTTTAGCATCTTGATCATTTTTCAAAGGTGAAAGCCATGTGCTTAAGTATTAACCCAGCCTTTTTGTTCTTTGAGGACTGGCACAAACTGGGAATCTGGCGTGGGGGTTGGGGCGGGTTGTTGAGTATCCTATGTGTAATGGCAGGCATGGGTACAGAACAAGGTGGTAGAAGTAACAGTGATAACTGTGACGTCATGATGCCTCATGAATCACAGGTCTGAAGGCCTGGACGTGTCCTTAGAGACTGGATCACTTATGAACTCCCGTGTGTCATAGAAGAAAGAAATAACTGAACCAAGGATCAGATATTTTAACTGAGCATACTTACATATTGGTTTTGGATCATGGCTTTCCTAATTATGTGCTAAATTTAGGTATGTTAGAGCTATTGAGGGTGTTAAATAGTCAGCTCACTTGAGCAATATATTTCCTTGCATTACATTTAAAAATACAACTTTAAAATGTTTCTTTTAGCCATCTCATATTTATGTCTTACATTTCTCTCCAGTGGAATTGTCTGATTTTTTTTCCAGTGAAAAATAGATTTACTTCAGAGTAATTTGTGTCCTATCCATTTATAGGAATGTATTATTTTACCACCCCATTTTGAATTTCTAGTAGGAAAAAAAATACTATAATTGCAACAAGTAGGGGGAAATTTTAGAAACTTATAACATAAATAACTTTTGTAACTACATCTACCTAAATAAGGATTTTTATCAAAATTATTTTGTAGCCACAAAATATTTTACAGTGGTAAATACTCCAACATTGCTATTTAGTTGCAATATCCATGAGCTATTTATTTGGAAGACTGAGGTTATCACCGTTGCTTTATACATGCATATAAACAGGCGAGGTGTGACAGCTAGCTACACTGTATCAGAATGATGCACTTTAATAACATTTATTATAGAGACTAAACATACATTCAAACTTGAATGAAAAATTACCAGAGGGCTAATTTTTTGGTGGGTTTTTTTTTTTTTTGTTATTGTTGTTGTTGTTGTTTGTTGTTGTTGTTTTTCTTTCTGTGATAACTATTAAGTTCTAAGACTGTCTCATCGTGATGATTGTGAGTCATGCATGAAAAGACTGTGGAAATAATCTGGTGAGGTTTTGTTCCTGGGTTATGTGTGTGTGTGTGTGTGTGTGTGTGTGTGTGTGTGTGTGTTTTGTGGGGTTTTTTTGTCTCCTTGATAGATTTTTCTTTTTAACTTTACAGCATTTTTTCAGTGATAGTGGTAAAGAGAAATATAATGTAGTACAGTTGGAACCATTAGAAAAAATTCCATAAAAAGGCCGCATGTTTTCCTCATCAAAATCTGAGAACAAGGCGGGGGGAAGTCCTACTCAGATAATCTGAGTGAGAGGAAGCAGGGCACACTTTCATCTCCCAGCAGAGGGTGTATGTCTCAGAAACGAACAAACAAAATGGATAAACAAACAGAACTTGTAAGAGACGTAAGCGTGATGTTTTTTTAAGGCTAGGTTGTTCCTAAGCAGCGGAGAAACTGGGAAGTTCAGAACAACCACGGGCCGCACATACTAGGCAAGCATGCCCCCTGGTCAGGGCTGTGATAGTGATGAGAATTAACTGAACAAACAGTTCTCTTTAATGGGACAACGGAGTCTCGGAGTATAAAGACCGTCCCAGCAGTTTATTTTCATGCTGTTATTAACTTATCAACTCAGACTTCAGACAATAGGCTCTCTGCCTGACATGAAAGGGAAATAATTATAAAGGGTACAAAGGACATTTGGAAGAACTCCACTCTCCATGTTTTGAACTAAGGGGAGACACTAAAAGAAGAGCATTGTACATCACCACCAGCTGACAAGGACTAGAGTGCAGAACCGGGCTAACCTTTCTGTGTTTTACAGTGAGTAAGTCTAATTCTGCATGAACTAGATCTCCCTGCCCCTGATAGCTGAAAATCTTAAGGAAGCATTCTCTGCATATCTGGGTTCTAAAAGTCATGGAGGGAATGTGGGAATGTAAAGCACGGATCATCGCACACGAAGTGAGCTTCTGTGGAACGCTGGTTTTAAGAATCCTCAGGTAGTGAGCAGAAAGCTATTGTGGTCACAGTCTCTCCAGAAGTCCTCCCATGCAACCCAGAAAATGCTATCATGGAAACTATATTTTAAGAGAAGGAAGAACTATATTTTGAAGTAAGCTGCTGTGTGTTATTTCTGGCACTAATTATTGGAGATTATATTTCATTTCAAAACTCCAAGTCCTGATGTTGATGTAATACAACAATAATGAGGCCCTAATATGAGGACAGTGAAACAAATCAGAAGAGAAATAACAAGACATGTTCACCCTCTTCCAGTACCTTCTTTCTGACTGGGAACAGAAACTGGGAATTTAGACTTCTAGACATTAACCCACGCTTAGTCCTGTGGTTCATGGACAATAATATATACACTGAGGCAGTGATAGCATGCCTGTCCTGGTTATTCTCTGCCCCACTTGTCTCTCTACTGGCTACCCCCTATGCCCTCATTCTGCAGAACAGGGAATCTTTCTGCAATAATGACTCAAGGAAGCCGATTTGCACTTCTGCAGAACAGTCCCTGTACTGTGTCAGCCATGTGCACCGTTAATGAAAAGACAGGCAAAGCTATTTTACTCAGAGGGCAAAGCATTTATTATGCCCGTCTGTACGGAAAGGGACTTGGACATGGGACCTGTGATTTCACATGGTGCCGCGGGAGTGGTGTGGCCTGGATCGCAGCACGGGCCTGCGACTCGGAGATTCAGTCCACTTTCTTCGACTTTTAGCACTCTACAGGCTTCAATTGGTGAGCGACGTCATCACGATTATTTATTTATTTACTTTGTCATTGACACACTTTGAAATTACATTGTTTAAAAGCTTTGCATGTCACTTCTCTTATTCCTTTATCAACTTTTTGCTCAAAAGAAAATAGGTGGTGGTCTAGGGGACCCTGGAAAACAGATCTGAGGGAATCATGTCTATCTGTGTGCTTTTCTGCATCCAGCAGAGAAGGGTCAAACTGTCACAAAGGAGACCTTACAGTGACTGGAGGAAGCCACTCCCTCTGTGGCATCTTTTTTTAATTAAATTTTTATTTTTATATTAATTACAGCTTATTCACTTTGTGTCCGAGCGAGCTGTAGTCCCCTCCCTAATTCCCTCCCAATCCCACTCTGCCTCCCTCATCTCCTCCTATGCTTTTAATTCACTCTGGGAAATGTTCCTGCTCCCTTCGTCGCCTCGTTTCTTAGCAAAACCAGTGTGTTGTGGTAACTCCCAACACACTCGTCACTGAGAATTGTGTTTCCCGAATGTGAGGACACCTTATATATTTTCTCTGAATATTATACCCTGAGCTAAGTCATATATACACTTTGGGGACCCAAAACTGACTTATTTTGGATCACATGATAGGCGGAAGGAAGACCTTTGCTCTCTGCTGTGAATTCACTGAGCATCACACATGATACTCAACAAGACTCCCAACTCTTCCCCACCCTGAACCATTGTGAAGTCATTTCTATCCATTAACTTTTAAATATTTGATCACACCAGTCTTTATAGACCCCCTTGATTTCAAATAATGATGACACCCTTTCAAATGAATTCACCATAACACTTAACCCACCCAGATACTGAACATGCCCTTACAGTTGGCAAACAACTTCTACAGTTGTTGTCAAGAAGTTGATAAAACATTTGATTGTGTCCTATTTTTAGTCTCCAGAAAACAGACTTTGGTAGATGACTCATGGATACTCAGCATTTCAAAACTCAAAGGTAGCTTTCCTGACCTGATGGCTAATTACAGTCAAGGCTTTCTGTTCAGAAACCAAATGTCCACTGTGGCTATCATGAGCTATAACAATGATTGATAACAGGATTAAGCTTGAATTAAGCTTGCACTCATGAACAAACACAGGAACAAGGAGACACACCTAAGCAAGCAGGAGATAGTGCACTAGAAACACCCTTGGAAGCTTCTATCCAAGAAGAGTGAGTTTGCAAGTAGAGGTCCCAACTTGGTCTTCTGTCTAAGCCAATAACATGCACTTTACAGATGGAGTCCTCATGTTCTGAATTAGCTGCTTTTACAAAGTGCTCCTATTTTTGATTCATTCTATCCACTTGACGTTTTGGCACCAGTTTTAGAAAATATACATGCAGGTGTATGTATAAACCAGATACATCTAGTAAGAGAGTATCCCTTCTCCCCAGCTCTAGAAATAATATAGTGATTATGGACCAAGAAAAGAAGAGAATGTGTTCACTAAGTCCTGAAGAAGTAGCCCACACTGTTCCACATTTTCCATGGAGAGAAAGGGTTAGAACAATATTCCTAACTTCTATTTTATTTTTCAATATATTCCACATTTTAGCATAATTGTAGGACCTTCATATAAACATTCCTAGTACCTCTTGTGACTGAATCGCAATTTTATATACCATATTAACCTAAAAATGAAAAAAAAAAAAGCTAGTGCTTTGAGAAGTAAGCGAAGGGGAAGAACATGAAATATTCTTTGTTGAGAGTAGTAAAACATCTGAAAAATGGTAAACTAAAATGACAGCCAGAAAAATCTTACTTTGGATGATACGATATGTTAACATTTCATTGTGACTTTGAATTTCTTAATCATTCTTCTAGCAACATATATATGATTCATGGCTTAAGTGCACATGGAATGTTCAGTCTCAGCTCTTGGGGATCCCAAGAGAACTAAAAAAACCCAAAACAAAAACAAAACAGACAACAACAACAACAACAAAACAAAGCAACAACAAAAACCACAACAAAGTACTGCCAAATTCTATATCCTATCACTTTTCCAACCTGTTACTATGGATTGTGAAACAAAATCAGGCAGGATTTAAAGGTAGACCCTGTCTTTCCGTGGTTTTTAAAAAGTTAGACATATATTCTTCCACAATCTTCAAACCTTGGAACATGGTCATCCTGTGTTGCTATCATCATGTACCTGAGGTTTCACAAGGTGGTCAAAGTACCAGCACACCATTTCTTGAGTTGGATCAGCAATAGCATGGAGCTTACCAAATGATTGTGCTCCGTGTAGGACAGCATTACAAAATTCCATTTTCACAGTGTATCAATGCCTACTGTGCATGGCAACATACTGCATTCATGGACATGTAGTATGCAGATACATTATGGAGATTACCCTCTCCGAACACATAACAGACCTTTTCTCCTTTTTTTTTTTTTTTCAAATTATGTATTGACACATCTTCACCTTCTGATGTGAAGGCAAATTCACTACTTTTAGTGTCAACATAAAGCATATGCACTAACTGAAAGGAGAAATGGCTCAGAAGTTACACGTGGCTCTTGTACAGAACCTAAGCGTGCTTTCCAGAACCTATGTCAGGTAGCTCATAACTGCATGTAACACTAGCTTCAAGGTATCTGACATCCTCTTCTGGTGTATTCAAGCACTTGCATACATACGGCATGCACGCACACATACGCGCGCACACACACACATTCACACACGAAAAAAAACCCACACACACTTAAAAAATAAAATCTTTTAAAATAGAATATATACTAATTACCTATTAGCATAATTTATTTTGATTACTGGCTATTAAGTTTTAATTTAAATAATTCCCACTATGATAATAATATTGAGTAAATGACACTTTCCTTAGACTTTTGTTTCAATTCTTTAATTATATCAAAACTCCTACTGCAAATGTAGCTATGAAATGAAATTACTACTGAGAATACCAGTTACTAGGAACCTCATAAGCCTGAAGATATAACTAGAAGTCACAACGTGGATATCAGGAGGGTCACTCTTCAGAATGCATGACTACTTTCAGTGGGCCAGGTGTTCAGAGGCACAGACAACAATGAATGAGCACTGTCAAGATCCTTTTTAGTTACTTTCAGCCTTATTTATCTTGAAGAATCTGACTTGAGCTTGAAAAATTTATTCCTCTCCTGATGCTCTTAAAATCCCATTTTCAATCACTTTCCCATTTGTTTTACTACCTTTCTTAAAAGAAAAGTTTACAATTAAAATTTTATGCACTTTTATTACCAAGTTTCCAGTACATGTGGCATCTTGTAAAACATGTCACTGGGTGCCCCACCCATGGCTCGATTCCAGCTCTGGATTATTCTGAACTCTTGTAATAAAGACTTGGCCAGCTCAGGGTAGACTGACATCGCCATTACAGTTCCTTCCCATGGGGAATTCCATGAGTGTCACAAAGCAGGTGAAATGATCCCGAGGGCTCAGCAGGTCACAGAATCCTATAACTGTGTTCATGAATACTTTATGGAATCATCTTAGAAACTTTTCCATTGAAAACTAAAATTCATTCAGCTAATTCTTTTTTTTTATTAATTGCACTTTATTCATTTTGTATCCCCCCATAAGCCCCTCCCTCCTTCCCTCCTGATCCCATACTCCCTCCCCTTTCTGCATGCATGCCACTCCCCAAGTCCACTGATAGGGGAGGTTCTCCTCTCCTTTCTGATCTTAGTCTATCAGTTCTCATCAAAAGTGGCTGCATTGTCCTCCACTGTGGCCTGGTAAGGCTGCTCCCCCCTCAGGGGGAGGTGATCAAAGAGCAGGCCAATCAGATTATGTCAGAGGCAGTCCCTCTTCCCATTACTATGTAACCCACTTGGACACTGAACTGCCATGGGCTACATCTGTGCAGGGGTTCTAGGTTATCTCCACGAATAGTCCTTGGTTGGAGTATGAGTCTCTGGGAAGTTCCCTGTGTTCAAATTTCAACTAATTCTTTTGTGTTTGCATTTCTTAATGGTTACACACATTAATTCTTTCTTTTACCTCAGATGTTTTACCTATTTTATTAAATAGAAAAGCTTTAGTTACTTCAGTAAATTGTGGAGAGTTTGTACGTTGGACCTTTTAGGAGGCTGACCTATATCCAGTAACCTGCTCTCAAGATTTCCAAGGAGCATGGTCAAGAAATGTGTGACTGCTAAGAGCATTTGTTTATTATTACACAACTCCACATCCACACAATTCAACAGGATTGACCAAAGTGACCTTATCTTGACAAATATTTAGAATGTAAGCAGCTACATTAAATCTAATTGGAAACAAGAGTTATTATACTATTGTTAACTCCTACTCAGTAGATAAATTTTGAAATATATTGTATTGATTTGATAATTTTTAAAGTTATTAATAAATTTAGAATCTAGCCAGTCAACAAACACACATTTCCTGAAGGTCAGAAGATGCCTCTCTTACTGTTAGTTCTAAGCTCAGAGCCTCATACTTCAGAGCTCATATACTATTAAAAGTAGTTTGATGGGTGAAGCTCTCCCTCTCTCTCTCTCTCTCTCTATGTATATATGTATTATATTATATTATATTATATTATATTATATTATATTATATTATA
>NW_026593286.1:33319351-33366831 GCF_907164565.1 Psammomys obesus | reverse complement strand
TTATATTATATTATATTATATTATATTATATTATATTATATTATATTTAGATATAAATAGTCCAATGTAGACTTATTGTTGAGTTCAAAGTAGTACTATATCCATTAAGATGCTTCCTCAGAATGGTAAAACACTCACTGTAGCTAAGAGAACCGTTTCTCTTAAATTTAAACCCAACTTGTTTTTATCTTTGTGTTGACTTGAAACATAATCTCATTAGAGTCTTCCTTTCCATTCAGTGGTTCCTGTGTTCTTTTCTATCAAGAACACAAGAAATAAAGTTAATGTTATCAATTCAAATCACTGCTAACCAGAGACAGTCTCCGTGAAAAGCTAAAAAAATTGAAAATGTAGAAGAAGAAGAAGAAGAAGAACAAGAAGAACAAGAACAAGAAGAAGAACAAGAACAAGAACAAGAAGAACAAGAACAAGAAGAACAAGAACAAGAACAAGAACAAGAAGAACAAGAACAAGAAGAAAGAGGAGCAGGAGAAAGTACCAGCAAGCACAGATGTGCAGCCTGGAGGCCAATAGGACAGAAGTATGAAGCTATCACCCTACGGAGACTTCAGCTACACACTGGACTGAACATTTGTATGAAATGTAGGAACCATTTACACACTTGTAAATACACAAACCGTGAGCTTTAGAGAAGTCAGAGAACATGTTTCATACTTAATGGCTCTCTAGCTTCTCTACAAACACGCACTTGGATGGGAAATGTAGGCTTTCTCTATCACAACCTTACATTGTCCTGATGTGAACAAGCAGTAATGATAAAATTTTCTACACCGAAACCCAAAAGTCTTTATTAACAGATTAACAAGGTAAATACATTTATAATATTTACTCTTCAGGCAAACTTAGCTTCAAAGCTATGTCATACTTTAGATGTCTGAAGCTGGGTGTTTGTTTGTTTATTTTTTTAAATCTTTTGAACTATTCTAAAACATTTCTCTTTCATCTTCATAGACAAGTGAAGGTCTTAGGTCAGACAGCAAAAACTCACACATTTGGTTCAGCTAACAGGAGAGAAAAACACATTCAGGAACTCTAAACTATCACATCCATTTCAGAAGCAACTATCTTGTGAAAGTGAGAGAATCACTCGAGGAAGGAGGGGATTTCAAGGGAAAGTTCTTATTTTTCTCTTTTGTCACATACTTATTGTTAGACATTAGGTACCTGCTATCTACCTGACAAACCACTGTTTGAGTCCTACCGGTCTGCCTGCAACAGTATGTGTGTTCGTGGTTGTCATGGCATTAAACAGGGGAACATAAAAGAGACTGTTAGCCAGGACGGGCCTACCATGTGATAGGAACTGGTGCTAGAACGGGTTCAAAGGCATGCCTCTGCTGCTTCTCCAGTCTGGATTTCGCTTGTCCATTTAGAGCTGTTATAATTGCTGCTGTTGTAATTTCCTAGTGCCCTGTTTATCCCCATGCTGATGCTTAAATGCAGCAAAAGCAGATTGATCCAGTTGCCTGTCTGTTAGATATTCTAACCCCTGACCTTCCCATGCCCCCATAACTGATGGTTACCCATTTGGTCCTGTAAGACTCTGAGAGAACTTAGTGAGCTACAAATAGCTCATTTCCACAGTCTTACTTAGTGACAAATGTATTGACACTATCTCATTTCCTTGAGAAGTCAGTAATCATTGCAGTCTCTTAGAACAACCAGGAACTCCCTGACCATGTCAGCTAATATAGAATTTGCTCAAGAGAACACTATACTTTATTCATTTAAGCTGGCTCCCGTGGGGTAATCTCCCTCTATTTAAGAAAATGTAGTTGTGACTCAGGAGCTGACTAAAGGGACTGGTGGGCAATAGAACACTTGCCCCCTGAGTCACCAGTTCAAATGTGACCCCAAATTGCAAACATCTGAGTGTTGTTTGCTGGTCTCAGCCCGCTCAGTGCAGGAAGAGCAGTCACATCGCATGCCTTCAGACACCACCACAACTGGCTGCTCTTCTCAGTGGCAAAACGGGGTCAAAGGCACAGCAGATTACCTTTTCATCCTCAGTGCCTTCAAGGGCACTGTCCAAATGTCCAAGAGTCATTTTCCAAAGTTATCCTGTACTTTTCAAAAAAACATATGTTGTTTATAATTAGGTCTCAAATAGCATTTAAGAGAAATAATTTTGTTTTACCAAAATGCTATTGGAAAGGCTTGGGTATAGCTCAGCTCAAAAGGTGCTTGTCAGGCAAGCATGAAGACCTGAGTTTGTGCTCTCTCTGTGTGTGTGTGTGTGTGTGTGTGTGTGTGATTCTGTGCCCGGTAGATGGGGCATTTTTGTCCAGAGGTAGGCTCTTGGAGTATACTGCTTAGGTTAGCAACACTAATCTAATTGTATTTGAAGTTAACATTAGGAAGGCTCAAGACTTCCCCAAAGTAAGTGATCATCCAAGCATTGCTGGTGTTTTACAAATGTGTGTGTGTGTCTCCCCTCATGCCCCGCCCCCCTCTTTCTCAGGGTTGGAGAGATGGCTTAGTGGTTCAGGGCATTTATTGCTCTTACAGGAGACCCAGAACTCACATGGCGGTTCACAGCTTCTTGAAACTCCAGTTCCAGGGAATCTTATACCCTTTCCTGACCCACTCTGTCATCGCATGAACATAGTGCATGCGCACACACTCAGGAACGCACATACACATAAAATTACAATACATTAATATAAAAAAAAATCAACCATGATCTTATAAGCTCAGTTCTGGAGCAGAAGAGGCATGGGGATCCTCAGGGCTCTCAGGGTAGCCAGCATGACCTATCAGGAAAGTTCAAAAATGTGAACAGAGCCCGTGGAAGAAAAGATACTAGAGGCTGACCTTTGACCTTGACATAAGAATACACATACACACACATATCGTTGCTGTTGGTCACCGAGAATTGAGTATGATGAAGAGTACATTCCCAGTGTCATCAGTATGAGTAATAATAATCGTTAGCACTCACTAAATATTCACGATGTTTGTGACTGGCAAGACCACTCTTCTCTCACTTGCCTCCAGTTTTCACAACCCTCACCACTGTCCGTTTCCTGCTTAGTGATTCTGTGCCCGGTAGACGGGGCATTTTTGTCCAGAGGTAGGCTCTTGGAGTATACTGCTTAGGTTAGCAACACTAATCTAATTGTATTTGAAGTTAACATTAGGAAGGCTCAAGACTTCCCCAAAGTAAGTGATCATCCAAGCATTGCTGGTGTTTTACAAATTTCAAACATTTAAAAAGTTGCTAATGGGAAGTAGCAATTGGTGGGCCAGCAAAATGGTTCAGAGAGGAAAGGCGCTTGCTGCCAAGCCCCATGACTTGAGTTCTAACCCCAGGACCCACGTGGTGGAAGGAGACAGCTGACACCTTTAAGATACCCTCTGGCTTCAAACTGTAACGTGCACGAGCACACACACACACACACACACACACACACACACACATACACACACACTCACACTCTCCAAATAAATGCCATTTAAAGATAGACTGTATTAATTATTTTTCCATGGTAAGTCAGACAAACTGAACATGAACTATGTGCTCCGAAAGACACATAAGAAAATGAAGATTTGAAGCAAGTCTCTTCTCAGCCACGTAAGTCTGAATTACTAGAGAATGGCAACTGCTTTTTTTTTTTCTTTGTCTCTGAGGTGGGGTCATACTATGTAGCCTTGGCTGTCCTGGAACTCGATAGGTAGACCAGGATGGCCTCAAGCTCACAGAGTTCACCTGACTCTGACAACCATTTTATCTATCTATCTATCTATCTATCTATCTATCTATCTATCTATCTATCTATCTATCTATTTATATTTAAATGTATTCACTTTGTATCTCAGCTGTAGCTCCCTCCCTCATCACCTCTCAATCCCACCCTCCCTATTTTCCTTCCATATCCCTCCTGAAGTCCACTGATAGTGGAGTACCTCCTCCTCTTCAATCTGACCCTAGCCTATCAGGTCTCATAAGGACTGGTTACATTATCTTCCTCTGTAGCCTGGTAAGGCTGCCCCCCTCAGGGGAGGCGATTAAAGAGCCATCCACTGAGTTCATGTCAGAAATAGTCCCTGTTTCCACTACTAGGGAACCCACTTGGACACAGAGCTGCCATCAGCTACATCAGTGCAGGGGTTTATCTCCATGCATGATTCTTGTTTGGAGTATCTGTCTCTGCAAAGACATATGGGCCCAGTTATTTTGGCTCTGTTGGTCTCCTTGAGGAGCTCCTGTCCCCTCCAGATCTTTCTGTCTCTATCTTCTTTCATAAGATTCCCTGCACTCTGCCCAAAGTTTGGCCATGGATCTCATCATCTGCTTTGATACACTGCTGGGTAGAGTCTTTCAGAGGCCCTCTGTGGTAGGCTCCTGTCCTGTTTCCTGTTTTCTCCCTCTTCCAATGTCTATCTCACTTGCCTTTCTGAATAAGGATTGATCAGCTTTCCTTGGGTCCTTTTTGCTTAGCTTCTTTAGGTGTACAGATTTTAGTATGTTTATGCTATATTATATGTCTAATATCCACTTATAAGTGAGTATATAACCTATGTGTCTTTCTGCTTCTGGATTACCTCACTCAAAATGATCTTTTCTAGTTCTTAAAACCATTTGCCTGCAAATTTCATGATTTGTTTTTTAATTGCTGAGTAATATTTCATTGTGTAAATGTACCCCAATTTCTATATCCATTCCTAGGATGAAGGACATCTGGGTTGTTTCCAGGTTCTCACTGTTACGAATAAAGCTGCTACTAACATGATTGAGCAAATGTCCTTGTTGTGTACTTGAGTGTCTTTTGGATATATGCCTAGGAGTGGTATAGCTGGATCTTGAAGTAGCACTATTCCTAATTGTCTGAGAAAGCGCCAGATTGATTTCCAAAGTGGCTGTATAACTTTACATTCCCACCAGCATTGGAGTAGAGTTCCCTTTTCTCCACCTTCTCTCCAGCATGTGTTGTCACTTGAGTTTTTGATCTTAGCCATTCTGATGGTGTGAGGTGGAATCTCAGGGTCATTTTGATTTGCATTTCCTGATGACTAAGGATGTTGAACATTTCTTTAAGTGTTTCTCTGCCATTCGATATTCCTCTATTGAGAATTCTCTGTTTAGCTCTGTATTCCATTTTTAAATTGATTACTTGATTTGTTGGTGTTTAACTTCTTGAGTTCTTTATATATTCTGGATATTAGCCCTCTGTCAGATACAGGATTGGTGAAGATCCTTTTTTAATCTCTAGGCTGTTGTTTTGTTCTGATGACAGTGTCCTTTGCTTTTCAGAAACTTTTCAGTGTCCGCGTCCTTATTCATTTGATGTCTATGAGAACAAGTCACCTTTAAAAAATATTAAGTATACATTTTGTTCATTGAAAAAACAGGTGTTTAAAGTGAAGAAAATGTTCTTCTCTGCACTTGATATAGCCATGGAAGAGTGCCCAAGGCATTAGTGTCCCACCAAGTCTAATTGAGTACAGCAAGGAAACATCACTCTCTGCCTATGAAAACCTGAGGAAGGAAGGGATAGATGGATTCAAGAGTTTTTCTATGAGACTCATAGTTTTCTTATGGCTGGAGTCAGCACAGCCAACATCTCAGGTGGGGTGATTGCTTGGTTCCATGGTTACCATTAAGAAACAAGCCTGAAATCTGAACACAGCAACAGAAAATTTTACCTAATGGGTCTCATCAGGTGAGCAAAGACTGTGTATCTCTGAGATGTAGATAGTTTACATAAACTATCAAGTGCAAAGATCTCAAGCCCTTTCCATTAAACCTAGCCTTACACAAGTTGATGTGGCCCAATAATGACATTTAAATAGGTGGCCACTTTAACAGCGTACCTTAGCTGAAGTAGTCAGCACGTACATTGTTGTCAAAAATGCACTTAGACCCAAAGCAACAGCTACTGCATTAGAACACCAAGAGGTTTATGAGTCATGACACATTAAGTTTAATAGGTTATAAAAAGGATTAAATAACAAACACATTTCCTCACCCAGTCACAGTGGAGAGCTGTACCTGTTAGGTTAGGCTCAAGAACAACATTCACAAACGTTGGGGGTGGGAGGTGGGGGTGCAGGGTCTCCGTGTGTGGGGAAAGCCTAAATACAGGCACCTTAAATGACCTTGGCAGGTGTGGCAAATGATTCCTCCAGAGCCAGCTTCGTTCAATCCTCAGGAACCTCTGGATACAGTTGTGATCCACAGCAGCAAAAAGCAATCCCATTTTCCTCCCCAGTCGTGTACATTTACTGAGCTTACAGATCTCCTACACTCTAATTTGCCCCTACAGGGCCAAATCTTAGAGTAGAGAACAGTGGGAACTCCTGTGCTTTCCGATTAGGCCTGCGAGCTCGTGTGGGTACCTTCAAGTGAGTGCATGCAGAGCCCCAGATCCAGGATCCCTCTACGCTAGCAGCCAGACATCAGATCCTTCCCACCCACACCCCCACTGTGGGCAACACAGGGATCCTTGGGACAGCGTTCTCAACATTGGAGACCCTGTTCTGTGGGTCTACCAATGGAGTCCAGGCAAACAACTCCCGGAGCCCAGACAGATTGGAATACCAGGACAGTATGACAGGCCTGTAGGCCCCCGATGTATTCAAGGCACCTACACATGGGCATTGCATCTGTGAAGATCAACAGCACCCACACCCTCTCCTGCGATTAAGCTCCACCCTTCCAGGCATCTACATGCTCTAGCACCCTGTCCCTCTAGGCACACTTCTACGCACACACCCACACTTGCACACATGTGCCCACAACCTTACTCCCTTAGCTACAGCTGAAATACCAACATCCACTCTCGAAACTTCACCTGAGACAATCCCACCAGAAGATAATCGTTAGCAAGGGAGCATCAATATCCTTCGGCTTTTTTCAATCTATGTATACACTCATTTCTTTATTTTTATTGTTATTATTGTTATTATTATTATTATTATTATTATTTACATTTTATTAACTCTGTATCCCAACTGTATCCTGCTCCCTCATTCTCTCCCAAGCCCTTCCTCCCTCCCTCATCTCCTCCCTGCCCCTTTCCAGGTCCACTGATTGGGGAGGACCTCCTCCCCTTTCATCTGACCCTGTTTTATCAGGTATCTTCAGGACTGGCTGCACTCATTTCTGTATGTATCACTGCATAGCGTGTATAAACACATAGACTTAAATTATCTACTTTCTTGCTTGTTTTTATTTATTTATTTTTAAATATAAAAATAAAAGTAGGATAAAACAAAAATTTTCACATCTATGTCAGACAAGACAAACGGAAGGAAAAGAGCCCAAGAAAAAGCACATCACATTATTTTTAGTGAAAGAAGTGGAACTGAGATGCAAAAAAGTTAGGGCATGTGTCCCAGGTCAGGATGTTCTGCAAACTACATACCTTTTAATAGTTTAAACAGCAGAGCCTGGGACTATCTGTTATCGGACATTCTCATACTCTGCCATAATCTTTATGTTTTGCCAAAAAGAAGGAATGATGAATGGTCATCTGACATGAAAGGTCAGAATAATGTGGTGCATCCTAATTGCTGGCCAGTGGTGGGGATTATGACAGTTCACAGCGAGTCACACCCAGAGTCAATGTAACCCAGACCTTAGATGCCTCGGCTTACTCTCAGTTCAATGTCATTTTATCCTCAAAGGTCACATTCCCAGAGATTCATATGTAGATTCTGTCAGTGAACTTGAAACAGGTAAGATTTGAAAGTGGACATAAAGAACACATTTTATTCTTACAAGTCTGTGACATGTCTCTTGGGCAGACATGAGGTCACTGAGACTTCCAGAATCATTTGAAGTGTCTATGTGGCCATGCTGACTGAAGTGACCCTGAAAACTACTCAGTATGAGTCTTCAGAGGAAACCTCAGGCATTGGTCCCAAACTTCAGAGGCATGCATCCTGCCCTGTGGTCTGTGTGTCCTCCTTATGTTTCTGCAGTCTCTAATTCTCAGATTAACCCTTTTATTCTCATTAAAAACAGGTTGGTCTTCTGTTCCTGAGAGAAGTTGAAATTACACCTCATCTCTGCCTCAGATCTCTTATATCTTGTAAGCATGGGGTCTGTTTTGCAATTCCGAAGCTACCAGGGTAGCTAATCTAAGACTTTGATTATTGCAGTGAAGGAGACCCGTGTGAGTGATTTCAAATCAGTGGTGTTATGTAGAACTGGCAGTATGGGCAGTTTTAGGAATTATCATTAAAGGAAGGAATTATGCTCTTCTTCATATTTCTTCTTTTATTCTGGCTAGAAAATGATGGTCAATTATTTGGATTGTTGGAGGATTATACATGAGCTATCTGCAGCAATAAGGTCCATAATGCTGTAAACCAGTCCTCCAGAACTAGATGGCTAAGTTTAGACATTCACATGAGTCAAGATACAAGTTCCTTACTATTTATATCATTGTGATTTTGATACTGCTGGTATAATTAATACCAATCTTACAAGATATTTTCGGACTAAAAATGACAATGGAAGAGAAGAATAAAAACCATGTTGAACGTTCATGGACTAGAGCAAGAGCAAGACTTTAAATACCTGTTATTTGTCTTCTTGAGGAAGGAAGCTGTTTAACAACTTATCTTTCCAATCATTAAGGAAGCTGAAATTATCTCAAACTGCATGGAACAGAATGAAAACGACTGATGTCACTTGATTTTCCTCCTGGAGCTGATATTACTCCAGTGTGTGTTTACTTATAACGTGTCTATTCCCCCATGTCTAGAAAAAAATTAGGCATCTCGCTGACAGGCTTACAAGACAACATGCAACACTGAGGACATTTCATCTGAGGAGATGGAAATAGCGTGCTCACTAAGCATAGTACTGGTGCCTCTAAACCAGCACTCAGGAGGTTCAAGCAGGCCAAAGGTTCAAGGGTCTCATGCCCTGCTACTCCCGCCAGGGCTACATGACAAGAATATGAGAAGAGAGGGATGCATACAAGTTGCCAAGTGTGAGCTAGGATTTGTTTATCTACCACTGTGTTTCTAGAACCTATTTGATTAACAAATGGATTCAGTCTGAGGAACCATTTGCTGGAGAGAGCCAATCCCTGATCCTACTAAGGACAATCTGCTGTACCCACAGACAGGACCCTAACCTAATTGTTCTCTGAGACATTTCACCCACTAGCAGATCAAAACAGACACTGAGACCCATAGCCAAACATTGAGCAGAGCTCGGAGAGTCCTGTGGAGAGCTGGGGGAAGAACAGAGGGACCAGTGGACACAAGAACCCCACAAGAAGACCAACAGAGTCAACTAAACTAGGCCCGTGGGGGCTCACAGAGACTGAAGCACCAACCAAAGAACATGCATGCTCCCGACTTAGACCCTCTACACACATGTAGCTGATGGGCAGCTTGGTTTCATGTGGGTTCCATAGTCTCTGACATGGATGCAGTTGCCTGCTTTTGGATCACTTTCCCCTGTTTGGATGGCCTTGTCTGGCCTCAGTGGAAGAGGAAGTGACTTGATGTTTTGGGGCAGGTTGGACTCCCTTTTTCTGAAGAGAAGGGGAGGAGGAATGGAGGAAAGAGAGTGGGAGGCAAGGGCAGGGAGGAGAGGAGGGAGGGAACTGCAATTGAATGTAAAGTGAATAAATAAATTATTTAATTAATGAGAAAAAGTAAATTAAAAAAAAAAAACCACCAGGCTTGTCCTTATTTAGAAACTGATTTACAAATGTTGATGTTACATGACTGATAAATTAACGCTTTAAAATTTCAATGAGGGTATTAGAAAAATGGCCATAATGATGCAGTTTATGCAACA
Source organism: Psammomys obesus (assembly GCF_907164565.1). Lineage (NCBI taxonomy): Eukaryota > Metazoa > Chordata > Mammalia > Rodentia > Muridae > Psammomys > Psammomys obesus. Next base: position 33,357,044 of record NW_026593286.1, on the reverse strand, counting down.
ATATTTAACAACCCAATAGGAATGTAACCAGTATAAAGAAGCAAGTGTCTTCAGGAAAAGGAGTTTAAAGAGGCCCTCGCTGGCTTCTAGACAGTCTTGCTCTCAGCTCCTTCACGTTGCCCCTCTGATCCCTGCTCAAGGACCAGTTGCGTCTTTGCATTCCAGTGAGTGATTTTAACGGTTTCTTTTTGATTCTTCATTCACAGTATGAGCCTAATTTAAAATTCATTTTAACCACTAACAACAATGCAGGGGACATTTATGATTATTGAGCAACTTCTAGTACCATATGGCTCTTTCTGAGTGGCTTGTACAACCGATTCTCCATTGTTCTATGTGTGTTAGAGGGGAAGGCAGTGCTCGGTGGTCTGTAAAGGTGCTCATTTGGCCCATCATGGCCTTGATCATGGAAGCCCCATCATGAAATGTATGCCCCTGACACCACTAACAAGGAAAGAGATGAACAGTGTGAAGTCCAATGGAAAAATATAAATATGCTTAGAAAAATATCAAGTAGAAGGGAATTATGCTGAGTGTCTGGAAAGGGCCTGTAGGTATGTAAATGGCTTATAAAATGGCTTAGACATAAGAGTGTTTATCACCAAACACAGAGAGCTTAGTTTGACTCCTGGGACATCCATGTGGGAGGGAGAACTGCCACCTGTGGGCTGTCCTGCCGTCACCACACCTGCGCCCTGGTGGACACACACCTCTCCCACATATGCACACGCCTAAATACATATGTATAGTTTCAAGCATTTCAAAGATGGCTAACAGAAGAAGGATGGCGTGTAAGCACATTGATGAGAAAGAAGGGCACACAAAAAGCACATTTAAGCTACCTAACCCACTCACACACGAAAGGATACAAAGAAATCTTCACAGGTTACACTAATCAAGAAATTTAGGGATGGAAAAATTCAATGTTACTTACATTATATTAATTAACAGTAAAAGTTGAAGCAATTATCCCAATTGAGTAAATTATAAATATAATTACTATTAAATAAGTATGGAGATACAAATGCGTAGAACACAATGCAAATACCAGTTGTTAATCATACTTGTGAGTTTGGACATAAAAATATAAATGAAGATGTTACCAAATAGCCTCCAACTAAATAATAAATGAGTGATAAATCACCATCAAATAGAGCTTTACATGTTAAAGTAATATTATAACTCATCATATTCTGTGATTATCTTCATATAGTGTAAAAAGAAATTCATCAAATGAAATGTACATAGATCTAATAAAGTACTACAAACTAAGTTCAGCAATATGTAACAGGAAATAGCTGGTCTTGTGGTGTTTGCCGAGAAAGAGAGAAACAGAAAGACACACACACACACACACACACACACACACACAGACCTAGTCAATGATTCATTAAATGGTTCTTTTAAATATACAAATTTCATCTTAGGTCAAAAATAGTTTAGTGAAGTTGGAGAAATATGATACTTAAAATATAACAAAAAGTTATAAATTACTTTAGTGTTAGCATTGCGTATGTTGGTTGGTTGTTTATTCTTACATAAGAATGTAATCAATCTAGATAAATATTTATAGTAGCACTGGTTATCTATGTTGTAATATATTATCTAATGAAATACTATGCAACCATAAAAATGCAAGCATGCTAACATGGAACAACCTCCCAAATTTGTTGAAAGTATACAATGAAAATAAAGAAATGGTTAATATCACATATTACCTACCTACAGATTAAGAAAATAAAGAAGTACATATATTCTTATGTAAGCATAGGATAGTTCTAGAATGATAGGCCTGAGGGACTGACTGCTGCTCGCTAAGGCAAGCAAGGGATTTTGGAATGTCTAGTCCTACTTATGTGCTTATATTCATTTGTTCCTATGGAACTGTTGCCTTATATGTGCTTTCAAAAAAAAAAAAACAGCTTAAAGAAAAGATTATAGTGGTTGGCTAGACGGCTCAAAGGTTAAGATTGCAATTAATTTTTCTTTCAGAGGGCTGGAAATTTAATGCACTCAGAAGAAGTACACAGCCATATGTAACCATATGTCTCTAGAGGATCTGGAGTCCTCTACTGGCCTCTTTGGATACTGTACACACACACACACACACACACACACACGCACACGAGAGAGAGAGAGAGAGAGAGAGAGAGAGAGAGAGACAGAGACATAGAGAGAAACAAGAGAGACACATAAACACAAACATGTCTATTTTTGGAAGATTATCTGTAAAATATGAAAATACAACCAAGAATAAGATAAATTCTGCTTTGGAATTGGGCAAAGTTCTTTGATATGGTTCGGAGCTTGAGAAGAAAGTGTGTGTGTGTGTGTGTGTGTGTGTGTGTGTGTGTGTGTGTGTGAAGGACTGAAGAAGGAAGACAAAGGGGATTGTGCTTAGATAGGACAAGCAATTTAGCCAGGCTCTGCCCTTGGCCCCAAAGGGAAAATTGGCTGGAAAAGAAGAGAAAGATGATCATTTTCATTTTCTACAGCATTTGGGACCTTGTAAGGTAATCTTTGAAAATCTGTGTTCACAGTATTTTCTCGATGGAAGATGTACATTGGGAGGATTAGCAGAGTTATTTTATGCATAGGCTAACTGTCTCTTGCTGTTTCCCTGTTCATTCACTGCACAGATCTCAAAAATTAACCTCACAGGTTTTGCATTACAAGCTATGTTATGAAGCAGATATGTATGCTTAGTTATCCTGATAACAATAGATAGTCTTGTAAATATTTGGAAATACAAATAATTGACTCACAATTCCATTACTTAAAAAGTTTTAAAAAATAAGCTGGGTGTGGTGGTGCACGCCTTTAATCCCAGCATGCAGGGAGGTAGAGGCAGGCAGTTCTCTGTGAGTTCAAGGCCAGCCTGGACTACAAAGCAAGTCCAGGACAACCAAGGCTACACAGAGAAGCCCTGTCTCTAAAAACCAAGTAATACTAATAATACTAATTACTAATAATAATAATAAGTTTAAAGAATCAAAATTAATTGTGCTGGCTCAGTAGCTTAGTAGATAAAATGACTCACTTTGTGGACATGCAGACCTAACGGCACAAGTTCAGTCTCTGAAAGGAGAGAATCAGTTCCCCAAAGCTGTTCTCTATTCTTGGCTTGCATTTACTCTCTTCCACGTGTAAGGATTAAGTATCAGGAGCTCGTGGAATTGGAAGAAAGGGGCGCAATCCGAGCAATAACTGAATCCCCCAAGAGCTGAAGCAGCGCATGCAGACCCTGCATTGGCAGAAGATCCCATCGGGTGGCCGCCCCGGATGTACTCCGCTGTCGCTGTGTGAGCAAATCATTCTGTTCCAAATTATTCAAGTTGAAAATTCTGATGCACTTACCTAGGATGTACACAAATCTCTGTCCAATCTAAGGCTTCAGCCAGAAAAATAGAGACATGGATGAAGACTGTCACATAAGAACAATAACAAATACGATTTCCAAACTTTCTCTTCAAGAGGACTACACACATTTCACCTCTGAACAAAGCCCGAGTCCTACCTAGGTCACGCTTGGCAACGTAAATTGCCATTTTATTGTTAGTGTGAAAGAATGGTTAGTTTCCTACTTAAAATAGTTTAACAATTTAATTTTATGTGTGTAAGTGTTTCATCTGTGTGTCTGTCTGTGTACCACACGGATGCTGATGCCAGTGGAAGGCATCTGATCCCCTTGAACTGGAATGAGTTGCTCTATAGTGATGAAGTAGATTAGATTACTTCCTGTCCCTCGTTTTTCATCATTTCTGTATTTATTCATTCAACAAATATTGTGGAAATCTTATAGTCCAGTCATTATTCCAGAAAAATAAAAGATAAACTGTGAATAAGTCAAAGTTGCAGCCATTTTGACACTTACTCTCCTTGTTGGTAGAATAGATTACTCCCTCCCTCCAGTTACCAGTGGATGGCAAGTTGATTTACTGTTGTGAGCCTAATTCCTAACATTGACAGAATCCAATGAAGTTTTAGATTTCCAAAGTAGTTTTATGCGAATGCCTCCTTTCTAACATTTTAAATTTGCAATTGCCATATACATAAACACATATTTAAGGTTTGAGTCTACCCAGACCTTGGGTCTTTGGGTGTACCCCACATCCCAGTCACTGGTCTTGCTCACTTCTTCCTATCCAGACCCACTGGGTTTGACAGTTGTAGTCATGTGAAGAAAAAAAAAGAAGAGCGATATCCTGGCAATCTTAGAAGCAAATCCTCAGCCAAGTGGTTATTAATTGCCAGTTGCCAGATGAGATTAGAATAGAGTCCTATTTGGTGGGTAATGAGAAGAAGACGAAGGTGAGCCCAAGAATATTTCATAGATGGAGCATCTAACTATGTGAATATCTCATCAGCAGCATGAAATTCAACAGCCCTACAACATCATGCTTGCATACAATAGTTACACCATTGATATTGGACCACTGGCCAATTTTGTGATGACTCTAATCACAAAACAGTGGCTCTCCTGTCTAACAGACACGGTCAAGAACAAAAGTCGAGAAACAGGTTTATTGTTGCTGCTGCTATTGTTTGTTGTTGTGCCAAGATGAAAACCTGTTACGATTCCCTCAGTTTCTTCATTTGGTATCACTAGTGCAATGGGAACTCCTCTGCAGTTACTTTCCAGCTTGTAATCATGTCTAGTTTTCTTGCTTGTGTGACTTTACTTCATCTGTTTCCTCAGAGGAAGCTGAGCAGGATTTGCACAGAAAATGAATAAAGGAAACCTGAAATTTAGACATTGTTACTAAATTACAATGTGGATCATTTTTCTTTCATTGAAACTATATACATTTTGTTTTGCCCTTTTGTGTCATAATTTCTTACTAAGTTATACTAGTTTCTATTACTCAAATTATTTTAATCAAATAGGAATTTTTCATGAATTCTAATGTTCAAAAATCTTATTTATTTATTTGTTTATTTATTTATTTTATTACAATTTATTCACTGTTTCCCAGCTGTAGCCCCTTCCTTCATTCCTTCCCAATCCCACCCTTCTTCCCTCACCTTCTCCTATGCCCCCACCCATTTCACCGATAGGGGAGGACCTCCTCCCTTCCCTCTGAGAAGGGAGGAGCCTATCAGGTCTCATCAGAACTGGCTGCATTGTCCTCCTCTGTGGCCTGGTAAGGCTGCCTCACCCCAGGGGGAGGTGATCAAAGAGCCATTCACTGAGTTCATGTCAGAGACAGTCCCTGTTCCCCTTGCTAGGGTACCGACTTGGACACTGAGCTTCCATGGGTTACACCTGAGCAGGGGTTCTAGGTTATCTCCATGCATGGTCCTTGGTTAGAGTATCAATCTCCACAAAGACTCCTGGGCCCAGATTTTTTAGTTCTGTTGCTCTCCTTGTGGAGCCTTTGCCCCCTCCAGGTCTTTCTATCTCACCCTTAATTCATAAGATTCCCTGCACTCTACCCAAAGTTTGGCTATGATTCTCAGCATCTGCTTCAAAACTCTGCTGGGTAGAGGCCCTCTGTGGTAGGCTCTTGTCCTTTTCCCTGTTTTCTCCTGCTTCTGATGTCAATCTTATTTGCCTTTCTAAATGAGGATTGAGCAGCTCCCTTTCCAATATTTTATTTAATAAGAAAATAGCTAGAAAGATAAAACTTTAAAAAGATATTGACTTAGTACCTGCTAGAGTTATGATTATTGCTTAACTCTATTATCACATCTTACAGTACATAAACCAATAGAATAAGTGTTAATTTTAAAGAACAGTGACAGACAAATAATATGGTTAATGACTGAACACAGGTCTTTGGGACCCCAATAAATTTTCAACACAGCATCCTCCCCCAGAATATATATGTACATATTTATGTATATAATCATAATAATATGATATCATATATGTATATATCACATCTATATTATATGATATCTTATATATGTATATGTAAGATATATCACACATGTGATATATATATGATGTATATATGTGATACATATATCATCCTGAAAACATACATAAAAGTAACATTATAAAAATTGAATAGATTTTAATCTATGTATTTAGTGGAGCAAGAGAAAGGAGAGAGAGAAGAGAGAAAGAGAAAACAAATAATGAAAAAAGATCCCATGAATTTTAAAGGGAGCAAGAAAGGGTTATTAGAGTGTTTGTATCATAAGGGAAGAAAGAGATTATTTCCTTTTACTGTAATCTCAAAAATTAAAAGAAATAATTAAAACTATCTCCATTATCATATATATATATATATATGATATGTATGGTATATATGATTATATATATATATATATATGAGGAGTTTAACAGCATGAAAGATTTGTTTTGGGACTATAGACTCACAGAAAACCAGGATGCAAAAGTTGAATCAACATGAGTCTTTTCTAAAATTACTCATATGGACACTTTTTGTTGATGATATTTTTTACACACAGATCTGAAGTCCTCTGGGAAGGACAGGCTTTCTGGATTTCTGTTTCTGCTCTGTAGGCACAGTTGTTCCTAGAATCAAGTGAGCAAGTCCCAGAACTGGCTAGCTCCTCTTTCCTATCCCTTCCAGTTCCTTTCTTGACAATGGCATTTACCAAAGCTAAACAATATCAGGAACCTCTGCAGAACCATAATGCTGGGGCTACCCCATAGTCAATGAAGTTATTGCTGAGTCCTCTTCTGTGCGAGGGTGTGCTCTCTTGTTGGTTTTTTTTTTGTTTTGTTTTGTTTTGTTTTTTACTTTTATAAGGTTAAGTTTTGCTCATGAGAAGTTCTGGGCTTTGTCATCTGATAATGTCACAGGAGTCAGTTGAGATAGCTTGCAGAACTTACTGAAAGTGGAATTTTGTTTGTTTTAATAAAAGGAAAAAAATTCTGAAAGTTCTCCTTACCAAATCAATGGCAATGTCAAGGATAAAACAACAGCTGTGAGCTTAATGCATAAAATAAGGACTTGAAAGCCATCTATTCAAAGGCAGGGTCATTATTTAAGTGCCACAGAGATTACACGCCAGGACTGAAGTAAATAAGCCATCATCAGTGACTGGGAGAGTAAAGATTGTTTCCTCTGGGGAGAGAGTCTGCCTGCTGCCATAGTCTCACAAGCAGTTTAAAAGAAAAGGTGGTTTAAAAAAATGTGCAATGTGATTTGCCCCATAGAAGTAGATGGGAAATAAAGTAGCATTGATATTCACTCACAAGTAAAGTCTATGAACACACTGTTGTGTTACTATATGGGGAAGCATGATTCTGCTTGGATTGTCCTTGATGTCCTGGAGGAACTGTCTAAGCCTGCCTGTACCTGCTCATATTGCCTGTGAATGGTGTAGCGTAAACTGTGCTCAGAGACGCCCCTGCCCCATGCTACAACTAAAGTTGAAAGCATTAGAGAACTCTGCAAGCAAGCTCCAAGGGATGGGCAAAGATAGATTACTTGGGGACAAGCTTCAGATAATCAATGACAGGCTAATGGGTTGAAATATTGATGTATTAATATTTCCCTTGCCGTTATAAATAATCTTTGAGTGAAAGGAATATTTTTTTCTCTCTCCATCATGTAAGAACTTTCACCCACTGATTGAAAACAACATTATGGGGAAAGGCTGCCTGTTATGACCCTCAGTATCTCCCAGGCCCTCAAGTCTGCTTGGAGTCCCGGAGCTAAGAGACCACTCCATGTTCTGTGTAATTGATGTGTAGTCACAGACACTAGATCTGTAGGCTGATGCTGGCGCTCTGTTGTCATGAGCAAGCAGATGACGGCACTCAGGAGGATGTCATCCCAAGGCCGACTGAGCATCAGATGCTGACAGTGTTGGGGTGCCTTCAGACATATTAAAATAGGTCAGTGGGACATGGCAGGTAGTCTACTCAGCCATTTCTCCTTTCTCTTCCCTTCTAGAACAGATGCTGTAAGAAGAGGAATAGTTCTTAGCAAAGAAAGCTTTATCAGGGAAAACAGTAATGGAAACACAGTTATCACTGACACAAGGTATTTTGCAATTTAAAAATACAGAAAAATAAAATCTCCACCATCCAAATTGATCATTGCTGGGATTCTTCTGATAGTTTTTAACAAAAATAATAATATAATAATAAACAGAGTCCAACTGAGAAAAAGCACACCATTTCCATAATGCAGAAAACTATGTAGTTCAGATTAACACACATTTCAGAGTATCACCATAATTTCCATTTCAAAATGTTGAGAATATATGCATTTTAATCCTTATTTTTCTAAATTCTATTTATTCTTTGTTCTCTTGACATTGTCAAATTCATGATGTCTTTAAACCTATGTCACTAAGGAAATCTTGAACATCCGTTAGACTAATCTAAACATGGGAGAGATGCTAGTAATGGTGAGATCTGAGTGGCTATATTTGATTTATAAATAGGTTGTCCTAGATAAAAAGGAGCCAGGAATCAATGTGCCAGATAAAAGAGACCAGATGCTAAGGAAAGTAGCCTTATTTTCTGGAAAAAAGTTCTTTGGTAGAGACACTGTGAAGGAAACAGAGTTGAGCCTTGAGGGCCTATTTCAATCACTTTCCTGAAAATTGGTAAAAATCAAGTGTCCTGCACGTATGTTTGGTGTTGGTCAAACTTTCCATAATTTGTGCTTAAACTCATTCATGAATAAATGTAAGAGTCCCTACATTTCCAAAAAAATTCTAAATTCCTGCATACATTTGAAATTTTTTAAGAAGAAAAAGTGGTTCCAAAAAGGTGCAGGACGGCAAAGCCACCGAGTCGAAAGATTTACAAGAATAGAGCTCTGTGAATATCTTAGAGGAAATCCCTTCTAAAGTCTAGCTCAAGTTACACATTACAAATCACTTTGAAAGGCATTTTTCCTCTTTCCCTTATGGTATCCAGTCTCTTGATTATTAGGGATGATGAGCCCTAGCTTGAAAGCAGAAACTTAAATCAGCGACTCTATTTTTATTGCCAAACGGAGATCTGAATTCATATAATAAGAGAGCAGTGGAGATGAGATATGACAGAATTCATTAATGTGCCAAGGATGTGGCCAACTTGTCTACAACTAGTTAAAAGGCAAATACACAGATTGATCATTTTTCTTTCCAGGACTGTACGTCACAATACACATGGCCTGTTTCCTAAAACCTTCTGTCTAATGTTTAATAGATTGATGGAACTTCAAAAACAGCTCTCCCGACAAGCCCGCTAGACAAGAGGGGCCATGAAGATGCATTAGGTTAGAAAAGAGACTGCAATATGAGCTCAGGAGAATTTGACTCTACTTCACATTTGCCCCTTTAAACTAACTCAGCTCCGGATTCAAAAGGGGTTGTGGCTTGAGTCTGAGATTTTATATTTAAAAAGAAAAAAGACTGACACGAACCTTTTTTTTATATTTTATTTCCAGTTTTCTGTGCCCTAATGTGGCTAGGTTTATGAAGCAGGTATGCATGATAACTTCAAACACTCCCTTTCTTCGAGAAGTAGCAAAGATTGGTGTTTTGGAGGGAAAAGCCCACACTCTCCAGAGCCTGCTGTGTCCCTGAGATTAGACAGAACATGGAAGCCCATGAGTATTAAAAGAGACTCACTCCACTGCTTTACCTGAAGTCCCTTGAAGAGATAACAGAGCCTGTGCATTGGTGAAATTCAGAAATGAAAATTATTCTAAGGCACAATGTTACCTTACAAGTTCAAGTGGGATTTTTAGGACTTCAGGAAATATCATGCTTTATCCACTCAGTGTTCTCTGAAGGAAATGTGGTGTGTTCTTTGAGTGGGAAATCTGCAGACTGAGTGTTAGCCTCTGTTTCTCTTTCATTTGATCTGGATCTCTGTCTCATTTTCTACCCATTTCTTGCCACTCAGTTTTACTTTTCTGTGTTTGCATGCTTCATTTCATCCTCTTCTCAGTGTTCTGAAGGTTCTCACTGGGAAAAGGAGACTGAGTTCAGGAGCTTTAGTACAAGACCTGTTCCACTCACAGCTCATGAACTTCCTCAAATCCCCTTTCTTCAATGAGCTATACAGAGACTGGTATAGGCAGAGAGAACCCACAATTATCTCTAAAAGGTCTCATTTTAACCTTGTAATATTAAGCAAAGATGAATCTTTTCAAACAAGGCCACATATCCTACCTGCAGGAGATGCCTGCAGCCACCCAGAAAGTCATCCTTTAGCTTCTACTGTGTGGTGACCAAAATTGACTGGAGCTAGTTAGTTGGTTTTTATGCCCACTAATTGTCGTGTCATCTCTTATTTTCCTGAATGATAAGTATCATATAGCCCAGCTTATATGTTATATTTGCTTTGTACGATGTGTGCTTACGCGCACGCTATCCTGGAATTTCAATTACTTATATCATACAATGTTCCCTCATTTTATGTGTCTAAGTGTATTAGCTCATTTGACTTCACAAAAACTCTCTGTCAGAAAGCTCACCAAGTCTCCCACGAAGGTTGTGTTCTTCGCAAGGCAACCAACACACCCAAGATTTCATAGGTCCTAAAAGAAAGAAGAATCCTGGAGCCTGCTCTGACTGTGGACTCAGCCCTCGGCACTAATCACTTATATCCCTTCTTTATTTTCTCTCCATCTGTTTAACAGCCCACGCAGGCCTGACGCTGGCTTCCATTATCCTGCAGCAGCACAATGGGAAAAGCCCAGATTCCAGCTCAGAACAAGTCACAAGAGCTTCAGTGACTTGTTTTGTGTCTAACTGTGAAAGCTAGATTACATCATCTCCAAAGTGAAAAGAGAATGAGCCATACACAAAAACAGCAAGAGCTTCAATGATGAACCCCCTTCTTCCTCACTATAGGAACTGATAAATTAAACACCAATTTTGTGATCCTGGGATTGAACCCAGGCGAGAGCTCTATACCTAGGCTATATTTCCAGGCTTCTTTTGGCCTTTAGTTTGGGAATAAGGTCTCACTAAATTTTCCAGGCTGTCCTTGAACTCACTGGACAGCTCAGGCTGTCCTTGAATTTCCAGAGCTCTTTTCTCTGCTTTGAGGGTAACTGGGACTGTGGAACTGAACTTCTAGGCCTCATCAAATTGTATAGACTTTAGAGTTATCAGCCTTCTCATACTTAAAGCCAAAGATGGCAACATGAAGTTTGAAGCAGTCTCATGAAAAGTCAGTAAAAGAATACATGTAAAAAACAGTTTGCCAAATGGCAAGCACTCAATAAATGTCAATTATTTCTTTTAGTGTTAACGCTTGTCACATTCTAAAGACATATACATTATTTTAGAGCAGTTTTATCATTATATTATCTATAAATGAATTTTAGCATTACTAACTTCAAATGCAAAGCATTAAATATATTAAGCATCTGAATGATCAAGAATGGATTTATGAAACACAATATTTTATCGTTTATCTGACAGCCTTGATTTATGTCCTCAGAATTTTACCTAGTGGAAGACTTGAGGGTTTTTTGTTTTGTTTTTGTTTTCTCTCTTTTGTCTTCAGTAGTAAAAGTGGTATGCATGTTAAACAAGTGACCTAAAAAGGAACTGTAATCCCAGCCAGGATTTAAGATCGGATGTTAAGAATATGAGCATGCCCTAATATTTTCATCTTTTCTCTCTAATAGGAATATGACAATTAAGGAGAAAAAATATACAGAGAGGGTAGGGTCTTTCTGCATAGGCTTATCTTTCAAACTGATAACAAGAAGTACAGCCACATGAAACAAACAAACAAACAAAAAAGGCAAAAAAATCTTCAAAAAGACAAAGCACACAAAGTGGGTTCAAGGGATTGTTTGTATAAATGGTTCATTAACATGGCAAAGAAAAGCATTTAGTGCATTTGTAAAATGATTTATTAAACTCTAGCATTTGAGGGGAAAATGAAACCCTAATTGCCATCAAAGGAAGAGGTAAGAAATCACATAGCTACATCACCCAAACCCCAAAATGCTACTTACCAAGTGCAGTGAGTAGGAAGGTTTTAATGGTTTTACTGGCAGTAAGTTGGGTAGCAGAGAGAAATCACACAGAAAAAAAAAAAAATCACACATAAAAAGCTTTCACTTTTTGTCTCCCTTGTTAGAAACTAAGAAACATTTGGGTAGCTTTTTTAAATTTTAAATTTTTATTTTTAACATATATTAATTTGAAGCCTCATTTCAGGTCCAGGTGCCATGTGGAAAATGATTGATGTTCCAGGGATGGGAGAAGGGTGAAAACTGGGAGCCATCCAAGTTGTAAGCATCTAGAAATGAAGGGAAAATACCTACTTCCTCTAACGGTGGGTCCACACTGGGAGTCTAATTCTATTTTTGTTTGTTTGTTGCTTCATACATCCAAAGTAATATTATAAGCAGTTTTCAAGTAAACATAATTAATCTTTGACCCTATCAAAATGACTACCCAATTAGCTTATCTATATTTTTGTTTACTAAAGGAATAAAAGCCATGTTTAATGTATGTGGTTCAATACTGTTTATATTTGAAACATGTTCTAATTCAATACAAAAGGAAGTCTGAATTTTTTAAAATTTTTCTTTATCCTATAAAAGGTAAAGTAAAATACTGTACCACCTAAAATATTAGAAACTGAATTTTAGTTTACAATTCATTTTTACTTTCAAAATTCAGTGCACAGTTATTACTATGGTGAGTTGAGCAATGTATAAACTTTGATGTTTTCAACCAATAAAATAAAGTGAGCTAAGCAGTAAATATAAATGAAAGTGTTAAAATAAGTATTAAATTTTCACATGCTTTAAGAAAACCATGAGTTTGATAGCAATTTTGGATGTTCAAATATGTGGCAAATTTAGGAGAAAATAAGTTAGTCACAAAATATTATAATAGCTAATTTCATATATTTTAATGCATAAGGTTTATGCCAGGAAAGGGGATTAACTTTAATCTACTATAAAGCCCAACTTGTAAAATACAATTTTCAAAATTTTATATGTCCACTTTACAGCATGTATTCTTGAATAAGTTCTATCTTAATTCAGAATTGAAATGGCCCTTATTTGGATCTAAAACTGCTATATTGTATAACAGTAGTAATAAAATCTTATTTGGAAATGCACAATTCTTGTGAGAAGTCTTGTTCTAGATTTCAGTTGTTCTTGACCAAATTTTTCTAGAAATAATTTCACAGATTATGTTGGGATACATGTTAAGGCTACTGTTCCCAGTGAAATTAAAAACAGATAATCAAAGCATTAACTACAAGACAGTAAATAAACCCAATGAACTTTACTTAGAATTACTCAAATCATACCATGTATAAGGGGAAAGGTGCAGGTAAAGAGGCATTCCAAGAATAATTTGGACCTTCAGTTATCTCTATCAAGATAAGCAATATGACCGTGTCACAATTTAAAGACATCATCTTAACCATAAACTTACTTCTCAAAGTTATTTCATCATCTATTGTTCGTTGATTCAAAATCGGTCTATGGAGTTTAGTTAATTCATAAACAGTGTCAAGAAGGACACAAGGCCATTTTGGTCTGTAGTGATTTAGATTAAGTGTGTTGTGTGTATTGATGCAGCACAGGCTGAAGTTAATTCTGGGAAAGAATCTGCAAGGATATGCCATTGGTCTCAGAAATGAAGCTCAAAGAATCTAAGGCACTAATCATCAATGACCAGCACTGTGAAATATCCCCATACCATTAAAGTTGTGAAACAATAGAATCATTTTTATACCATGCAATGCGTACTGGATTATTTATAGGAACTGGGCAATTAGTTATCTAAATTTAAAATGTAGCTTAATACTAAGCTCATGTGGCTCTTTGATAATGAGTTTTTAATCATCTATTTTGGGCTTTTCTACATCAATTGCATTTTAACAATTTTTACCAGGAAAAATACCACTGTAATACAAATTGCTGCTTATCTCCTACAGAATCATATATGGACAGTTTTCTTTCCTAGTGCTAAGTTCAGACTCTGAATGAGTCAATGAAACTCACAGCTTATGTACTAAAATAATGCTAAGAGTATTAGAAAATGTTTATTATGCAAGTCATTTCCAATTTTGTTCAATTATTTATTGAATGCCTACTATGTGGCTGGAGTTTTCAATACATCTTTAAAATGGATGTATTGAAACCATGAAAATTTATAAAAAGATCTATTCTCACGTATTTTAAACAAATGCAGCGCTATTTTATTCTATCTCAAAAAAGGAAGGAAAAGTTTTCTTGGGCCAAACTGTTTCTACTAAGTTACATTATGTCATTTTGAAACGGAGACTGAAGCTTACACACTGAACTCCAGAGCTGACAACAGCTGTTAAAAAGAAAAAAGTCTCTAGTTACCCAGCTCTGGCTCCTGTTCATTTTGTGATTATTATTATAAGTCAAAAGTCTATAGCAATAAAAATGACATCAACAGGGACAACAATAACCATAATACACACCAAATATTGTCTACAACCACATTAACAGTACATATTCATTGCAGCAGCCTGGGTGGGAAGACTTGGGGACAAGCTGACTCAATAAAAGACCAATGAGGAACAAATCATGGTGGCTGTCCGACTTCCATAAGGTCACATGGCATATAGAAAAGAATTCAAATCTGCTTTATGGCCTAAATATACAAGCTCAAAGTCATGGGTGGAAAGATTAGTCAACATCACATTGTTGGAAGATTTAAAAAGTAAAAGCTTTTGGGTCATAAAGAGATCACGGTATTTTACAACCTGAACAACAGCAAAAGGAATTTTTTTTTCTGCTCAACCAGGCAGCACCTTAGGATAATAAAGGAATGATACAAGACAAGGAGTGTGGTTGAGCAGTCCATTGTCTTCCGTGGAAGGACATAACACAGAAAGAAAAGTAATAATGTGAAAGTTTGGATGCTTCTGATGAAATGATCTTCATTATACCTTTACTGCTATGAGATTCCTTAGTAAACATCAAATATCACCAAACACATGATTTTCTTGCTTTATCTGCTACTTCCAAAACTTTATACAGTTGTAAAAAGGCTAAGCTTGAACACTCCCAGCATATTCATGAATACATCTATCCCTACCCATATTCAGAGGCACAGTTGCTCTAGATTCTAGATACCACAGTTCAGGAACCATTTTTGTAGAATAAAAATTGGATGAGCACAAAGCCATGGTCAGAAGGAACAGCATGTGTGTGTGTGTGTGTGTGTGGTGTGTTCTTTAATTTATTTCCAATGTCCAGCTTTTTTCTATCTTCCCATTTTATGTGAAATAGTGGCATATCCCTTGTTAAAATGTTATTACATCAGGATGACTTTGTATTTTTAACCACTGAAGAAGTAGTTCAAGAAATATTTGGCTAAGAGCAAAAAGGGTAAAATGATACATTTTAAATATCACCTCATTGTTGGCAGTAAAATATCACCTAGAGCCCCTGAGGAAAAAAAATGACTGCTTTATCAGAATTCTGCCAAGGCATGAAACAGAAGCAAGATTGTCACATATCTCATGAGATTAAGGCCATTTTAAGTTATATGAAACTCTCTGAGGAAAGTGCATAGGAGAGAAATTGTGCATCCCACAATTACAAGTATTTGATCTTAAAAAAAAAAAGCACCCAATTGTCGTATGGCCTGAGATTAATGCAAAAATATTATGGACTGAGATTTTAAACCAAATTGGTTGTGTATGCATTTACTTATCACCCAGTAGGCATGGCAGAACTCCATCTTATTATGTTTAAAAGTATAAATCTCAAATTTGTACGTCATATGGATGGAACATAGCCAGCAATAAATATGCAGTTTAGAGGAACCTTTGCAGTGCTGGAGAATAATTTGGACAGCTGGTGTTATTGGTTGATCTACAAGGTTTTTGGTGTTCTTATCAATCTGCTCTTTTACACTTAATTTAAATTTAGTATAAATATTCACTGTCAAAAACATTAAATTTGGGGAGAATAATCTCACATTTCTAACTCAGGATACAAAAGCAGAATATTATCAGTACACATATAGGTGAGTTTTCATGGTTGTCATTGGTACAGAGACAAAGGAAGGGGTCAGTTGCTTTTGGTTAAGCAGACTTAGGTGAAGGTCTCAAATATAATGAATTTCTAGTTCTTAGTTCTATGGCATACATGCTCATTTTATTAGAAAAGCATTAAATTACTAATAACATTTGTTGGGTGTGCTCTACTTTCCAAAGCATTTACATATCTGTTATCTCATAACAGCTTTGGGAGATTAGAAATAAATGTAGCAAAAGGCAATTATGGCAGATAATTTAAAGCGTTACAAACTGGCCTTGGATTGATAGAGGTACAGAAGAAAGTCTTTAATCCCTATCACTCATGTGCTCCAGTACAGACACTCTGCAGTGTATCAGCATATGTCCTTACATAATGAATGCTAGGAGAATGGTTCTTCTTTGTGTTCCCTGGATTTTGTGGTAGTTACAGTGGTGTGGGTATTGCAGAACTAAGAGACTGTTCCCATGCAGATACATCATATCACTTCTGTTTGCTCTACCCACAGCAGTGGTACCCATCTGCATGTCTTTGGTCATTTCAGATCTAGCCCTCTTGCCTACCACACTAGATTAATTGTGTTTAGGCAGGAAGTCTAAAGCCCTTGTAAAATGACCACAAATCTACACAGGATGTGAAAAACCACAAAAAGAGACAAAATACATTTTGCATGGGTTCTTTCTCTCGAGCCCAGAGAACTATCACATTTAGCCACTTAGAACACAGAAATACCACACAAGCACATCAATGTATGAAGAGGCCATCCAATAAAAACTGCCAGCTGAGGCAGGTAGAACCCTGGAAGTCGGGTTCCACCCTAGACTTAGAGCAACCAGGTGATTATGTAGAAAATGAATACCTTTTCACAGGTAAAATATTTTTTTTATTGACTTTCAACCCTAAGAAAGGTAAAAAAAAAAAAATCCTTCTGTCAGGAAAAACACGAGGCTGTAGAAATAGAACACCAGGATCCATTCATCTTCAGACACAAATATATTGATAATTCCTTTCCAGACCTTGACCATACCTATCACCAACACATTGTTTGGTTAGATTGAGTGGGTATGTCACCATAGTGTAAATCTGGAATGTTTAATATGTCACTGGGACATGGTCGGTTGCCTGCAGAGGAGTCATGAGGCCCAGTAATCTAACAGTGGATTACTCAAACCAGAGCTGAGAATTTAGTGCTGATAACAGAATGTTCAAGGATGTGACAGTTCAGAGAAAACAATCATAGCACTGTACAGTGGTCCTTAGTCCTGCTTAAGCATAGAGTTTATGCTAACCGTTTCTAAGGATTCAACATTTAGAGCATTTTAAGCAAGTGGGAGTTTTTCTATGTTCAATTCTAATGCAATGAAGTAGCATTGATCTGGATCCTAAGTGATGACAATTAGAAAAGAAAATTAAGAAAGGTCATTGCCCAAAAAGTTTGGCCTATCAAAGCATGCAATGTAGCCTAGCAGGATTGCCCAGTGGGTGAAGGCACTTGCAGCGAAGCTTGACGGCTTGACTTCAGCTTCCACAAGATGATGGGAGAGAATGCACTCCTACAAATTGTCCTCTATCCTCTGTGCTACTTGAGCCATGACATGCACCTGCTCCTCAACATATACACCTAATAAATAGATTAGAGATAGTACAGAGATAGATAGATGATAGATAGATAGATAGATAGATAGATAGATAGATAGATAGATAGATAGATGATAATAAAAGAAATTGAACCACATGCAATCCACATTACATTACAAAAAATAGAAATTCTGGGAAAGAAAATATATTTGAAAAAAAATTAAATATCCAGCTCTTTGATGGAAAACACTATAATATTTTATATAAATCTAACAAAGTGCATCTTCATATATACCCCCATTGTTATAACTCTGCAGAGCTTATTTTTAATTTAAAGAACTTACTTTATATAATATTTTTATTTCATCATCTAATTCTCAATTTTAACTTTGTATAATGTGTCTCTTGCCTGACCAGATGGCAGTGAATCAGCCAATAATCATGGAAGGCACATCGTAATACATTAACATCCTAATGACTTATTGCAGATCTGTTTCCAAAAAATTACAGTCAATAATCTGGAAACAAGATTGCACGACCAGGAAAGGTACCAATAGGCATTCTACCTGTCTACACACTTGCCTTACTCAAATATCTCAAAGAGAACTTCAAACAATTTTAAAATATAACTTTTTGGCCACAGAGGAAGATAATGCAGTCAGTCCTGATGAGACCTGATAGGCTAGGGTCAGAGGGAAGGGGAGGAGGACCTCCCCTACAGTAGACTAGGGGAGGGGCATGGGAGGAGAAGAGGGAGGAAGGGTAGGATTCGGAAGGAACGAGGGAGGGGCCTACAGCTGGGATACAAAGTGAATAAATTGTAATAATCAAAAAAAGAAAAAAAATCACCTCTCTCCTCTATAGCCCAAGTGTCCTAAAAGAAGGCATTTCAACCTCCACTCTAGACAGGACTAATCGCTGTAATGGCAGTCACCTTGACAGTGATGGGCTCAGGAGTGGGCGAGTAGCCCATTATGATCACTGAGACTACTGGTAGCTTCAAGAAAATAGTCTCCCCTTCTCTCTCTCTGTGTCTCTCTCTCTTGCTTCTCCCTCCCTCCTTGTGTGTATTTCTGTTTGTGAGTCTGTATCTGTGTGTCATTCCCCTCCCTCTCTGTCCTTTCTTCTTTTTCTTTTCGTTCTCTCTTCCTCCAAATCAATCCTGGGATGGGTGTGACTGCTTGTAGCAGCCATCTACTCTCAGGAAATGAAGTAGCTGAGGATGAAGACAAAGCCAAGTAGACAGATAGAAATGTGCCATGTTTGGGCTGGGAGGGTGGAGGGGGTGCCGCCTACATGTGAGCGTGCGACTGTGCATGCACGTGCAGGGTATTCACAGCCCAAATATCCCGCTAGACGCCTTCATGATTTCTTCTAAGACTCTCAGTGGAGTTTCCTGAGATAACTGAAACTGAAGTCAGCCGCCGTTTCTCCAACCAAATGAGTTTACAAATTCAAAATACTCTCAATTTGACCTGTTTTATTTTGTGTATTATTTTAGAATTTGAGGCTCATTAAAATAGTTATCAGTACTACCCCTTGTATTGCACATACTGATACAGTGTTGTGTGCTACTGAGTGAAGCTGTGGATCTGCAAGGACGTGGAGAATGCGGTACTGAGAGCGAGTATCCTAGGAGGTATGTGCTCTTCAGAAAAAGCACACAGCAAATGACAAAGTGTCGGGGAGGTGACAGGAACAGAGAGAAGGTGGATTGCCACAGTCTTGGGAGGCACAACTTAGTCACAGTAAGCACTCTGTCAGCACATTGGCCTATCGTTACAGCTACTGAATGTGCGGTCACAATTTTACATACAGAGGAGAACATTCGCAGTTTGTTTACTCTTTCAATTTTTCATATTTTTTTCTTTTCTGAAAGAATAACCCGCTTTAAAGGACAGATAGTGCTATAGTATTTCTTATCGAGAGCTGTTGTTCATTTCTTCATTTCTTTCTTTACCCATTTAATATTCCCTAGAGACAGCCATTCTTTATTACTTTATCTGATTGTTTGCTCAAACATTTCAGTCTTTTAAGTATTCCTCTGCTATACGCTCTGTCTGAACTTCTCACCCTGTGAGAGTTTAGGTATGTGTGGCCTCTCGTGTGCCACACATGTGCCTCTTTTTCATCTCACATCTCATTTTCCCAAGAAAACGAGATTATAGATTATAATGTTGAATCCAACACTCAGGGCTTACGTTCTTGCTGCTAAACTGTTAACACACATTGAAATCGTGTGTGGATCGGCCATCTGAAGAGAAAAAAAAAGTCTTGATTTGCATGTTTTATTGATTTCCACTTTCATAATACTCTTGCCTTGGCCAGTTTCAGAAGATGAGGGCCACTGAATATACAGTTCAGAAGAGATGGTCACAGTTGGTTTGAGCTGTTCTCTACGGGTGTATAGCAGGCACGCTTGCATTTAGTACGCAATGGGAGCAATTAACAATAAACAGCAACCCTCCCATCCTGAAGCTCTTCCCCGTGGGTAGGAATCTGATAGACACTCTGGATGGTTTTGGAGAGGCTCCTTCCCTCACACCATGTCCTGTTTGCTTTCTGTGCCTGCCTCCAACTTCCCCGAGACTCCCCTGCACCTCATCCCGAGGAGTGGCTCTCCCATCTGGATCCTAGATTCTCTGCGTGCCCAGGACCTTTATTTGCTGCCTCATTTTGGTGGAGTACTTCCTCTGGCAGCTGCCAAGAAATGTTTCTCGAGTTTGCAGCCGGGCTGACAACACCTTTATTCTACTTTCAAACTCCCAGAAGTGACTCTGTGACTGCGGCTTGTAGAGGGGCTCCCCTTTAGAGAGGGGAGCTGTGGGTCATTCTCTGATTGCTCTCAGTGTGAGTGTGGTGAAGTAGAATGATATTTTCATTGCTGTTGTTTGCGTGTAATCTGCTTTTCTTTTCCTATGAACTTTAAGGACTTGGAAAATATTTACATTTTGAAAATTAGAATGTATCCAAAGTATTATACTAATGATTTTCCTAATAAAATTCACCAGCATTCCAATAGAGTTTGTGAATAAAAGGAAATAGTATAAGATAATATATATCCTATAAAACCTGTGATTACCTCATTGTTTACCCAAAAGTATAGTACATATATATTCATATATATATATATATATTCATATACCCCCACCCACATATATATATATATATATATATATATATATATATATATATATATATATATATATATAAAATTGTGGCAGGAAAATTAAGAAGTCCTCAGAGTTGACAAGGGTGTTTCTTAGTTTTATACAGTGCTAAGAGAGGAGGAAAGAAGTTTTAAAAAGTAACAGCCACTTGGAATTTTAAAAGGAACAAATAATGTTTTTGCTTAACTGTAAAACACAAATACTTTAGAATAATGTAAGCAGGTCTCTATCATAGAAAAACAAAAAATCTACAGTCCTACATTAGTGATAAATTTATATTTAAATTTCACTTAAAATCAAAATAACTTATGACCTACAACAGATAATTCAAGTGGTCACAGAGATATTATGAAAAGCGTATTCTTCTTTAAGGTACTTTCCTATGAGTCATAGGCTGCAATTTATATTCTAGAAGGTTAATAGTGTATTAAAATATTTAAAAATTAGTGGTGTTAGAAAGGCCTAATGAGATCCTGCTCCTTGTTTTGATAAACAATATAATCTGCATTAGCTCATGCAGGTCTTCCTTATTCTCAGTAATGGTAGTCTGGCATTACATTGCATTAAATAGGGATTAGCAAGGTAAAAGCTGACCCACTGTTCTCATGAATTAAAGATAGATTTTGTTGTTTTAAATTATTAAGAAAAAATGAAAAGAAAATCAATGTTTTTGTAACATGAGAAACATACAAAATTTCAATTTCAGAGATAAGGGTGCAAACTCCATGGAAAAGACAGAGCATGTGGGAGGCCCTAGACTCAAATCTCGGCACTGAAAAAATCCAGTTTCAGTGTCCAGATACTGAGTGACCTCAGAGTACAGCCAGGTGCAGTCTTGTGTGTGTGTGTGTGTGTGTGTGTGTGTGTGTGTGTGTGTGTGCGCTGGCTATCACTGTTCTTTCTCTAGGCAGAGCAGAAATAGATGTGACAGATACATGTATGACCTGCAAAGCCTAAATACACACTCTATGGTCTTTTGGATAACTTTTATATAGACTATATAATAAATTTATGTTGAAGTAAGAATCCAGTGACTTTCCAATCCTGTGAATTAATAGCAGTATGCACGGAGCTTTTGTTAAATGTGGTGAAAGGTGCAATGTGCATTTGAGCAGGAGAATGATAAGAAAAGCCCATGCAGGAAAGACAAGCTGTGACCACGTGTGCCATCAGCTGAATGACAGGTGAGAATTATGCCTCTCATCTGGGGGGAAATTGAGAACTGCTGAAGATTGTAAGCCAGGGGCTGGGACACGACCAGGAAGAACAGTCTGTAGCATGGAGTTAATGCAGCATGTTGCTAACATATGAAAACTTCGTGTGCGACAATTGTAGTAGATTGTTTGTGAGTTCCAACAAAGGTACAAATTCTATTCTATAAACATAGCCTTGAAGTAGTAGCATGAGTTCTAATATCAGAGAAAGAAATCTGTTGTGAAGTGTTGCTTAAATCCCCTAGTTTCTTGTTTTTCTATAGTATTCTTACTGCTGTCTATTTTACCATTGAGGTTTTGATTCACTTCCACCTCATCCAACTATGAAGGTGTCCGAAACAATTAAAGCAACTAACTGACTCATATACTAGCTGCTGAATTAAGCTGGTTTGGCATTGGATCACTTGATTAGTTCTTAATGTTTTACTAGTAAACTTAAGTTTCAAAATGCCACAATGGAAGATGTACAGGGCTGTCTGTTATTTCAAAGGCACAATGTGAAGTGCTCATCGTAATCTGGTTAAAAATCCTAAATAACAAGAATGCTCGTCTCCCAGACGGAGTAATTCTAATTAACCTTATAAAAATGAGATTTGTACCGTATGTAGAAAATTAAGGATAAAAACAACCATTAAAAGAAAAGCCTAATCACATTATATTAATTATGTTCAAGGCACACAATAGGCCACAGTCACATAACAGCACCATATTTTTATGACATCATAAATAATAGGAAATGGAAATGTTTGTGCCATGTTAATATTTCAAATAATATTTTAAATTACCCCTTTACATGGTCAAGCAAGTTGTTCTATTAATATGAGGACTTTGAGTGTGGATGCCATAGATGTGTAAGAAAAGGACAGCTGGACATTAAGTCAAGTTGTATTCAGATATGAAGATATAAAGTAAAAATAAGTGAACATTTGGAGAAGGATTTTGCATAAATATCAATACATCTTAGATTTGGAATAAGGACAGGAACAAGAAAGAAATTCAGTTCAGTTCTGCACAACAGAAGTTTCTCTTCCCTCCCATCCTCCTCCTCCTTCTTGGTTCATAACTGGCCATTTTAGTGCTGAAGTGTGCATGGTAATCTAGAATTCAGACCCTGGAGACAAGAATAGATTTTTTTTTCTCATGTAACTCGAGAGTTCCTTCACAACTTTCAACCTCAGATTCACCATATGCTAAAATGGTACTGCCTACTCTGAGTTCAGAGGTTTCTTGATAGTAGATTGAGGTAAGCATTTAGGGAGGGACAATCACTGTTTCCATCATAATTAATACTGCCTACCTTAAGCTGTATCCTCAGATAAATCCTGTGGCCATTGGTGAATAAAAAGGTTTGAAGAGAAGGAATGAAAAATAAAGAGTAATTGTGGAATTAGCATTTCGTGTTTCTTTCCCACATACCTACTCAAGTATTGGCTTTTTAGCAATATTAACATGTAACAATTGTTACTGTGCCCCGTTGGCTTTAACGGACACATGGTGAGTGCTTTTAAAGGGTATTATTGGGATACAGAGCAAAAATTGTCAGAAGCACCATGTCTATGGTACATTTTCTTAGAAACTCCTATAAAAATTTGGCTTTGAAATCCCAAAGAAAGCATTCTGCCCACTGAAAACCCTTCTGATGGTGATAGCTTCAGAAATCTCTGACTTGGTAGTCCTCTTTTACACTGTGTTGCCACAGTGAGTGATCTATTTATGAGCACAGCAGCTATGTCTTCAAAACAATTTAGAAATTTAGAACTTTATTGAATGTGGTTTGCATATGTGCACAGAATAATTACAACTCTATATGAGTGTGTGATTAAGAGAAGAAATCAGAGGCCTGGTGAGGTGGCACAGTTAATGAACTGCTTGATATATAAGCTTGATGACCATATAGATCCATAGCACCAATATATATCACTGGAAACTTGAGGACTGCAGAGCAAACTCTAGATCACGTCACATTTATTCTTCTGTAAGAACTCCAGGACACTGAGGTACAGGAAAGGAGTTCATTGACTCTACTGAATCAATAAAATACAAACAGGAGAGGGGTAAGGTAAACTTCGCTGATTCTAATGACCTTGATGTTTAGCAGTATTCAAAAATCCCTAGTATTATGTCAGAGACAGTCCCTCTTCCCATTACTATGTAACCCACTTAAACACTAAACTGCCATGGGCTACATCTGTGCAGAAGTTCTAGATTATCTCCATGCCTGGTACCTGGTTGGAGTATGAGTCTCTGCGGAGACCCCTGTGTTCAAATTTTAGGGACTGCCTCTGACATAATCTGATTGGCCTGCTCTTTGATCACCTCCCCCTGAGCGGGGAACAGCCTTACCAGGCCACAGAAGATGACAATGTAGCCACTCCTGATGAGATCTGATAGATTAAGATCAGAAGGAAGGAGAGGAGGACCTCCCTTATCAGTGGACTTGGGGAGGGGCATGTGTGAAGAAGGGGGAGAGAGGGTGGGACTGGGAGGGGAGGAGGGAGGGGCTGATGGGGAGATACAAACTGAATAAAGTATAAAGTGTAATTAATAAAATAAAATTAAATAAAAAATCCCTAGTATTGCAAAAGTCGAGACCCTTTTGCATTTACCTTTGAATGTGTTTGCCATATTTTAGTGAAATGTCTGAAGTTGCTCTCAGATGGTGACTCACTTATGTTTAATTGATCTTACTCTTCAACTCTAAACACATTTAGTAAAAGCTCTTTGCCACTCTTCCTCATCCCAGATAAACTGAGCACCATTCTCCTCAGTAGATGCCGATTAATATCAGGTCGAGTTTAAATATCTTGGGACAACATTCACTACTGTCATTGATCTTATTATTTCAGTCACTGCCAACAGGGGGAAAAAAACACATATTAGAGAAACACATTCTAGAGGTGTCTCTTATTTGTTTCTCAAATGCAGTTTACAAAGCTGTTCAAAGCATCCCTGATCTCCACTTACGTGCTCATTAATTACTAAACCGCAATAACGTAACTTGGAGTCTGTTGTCAAGGTTGACAGTTGTAGGATAAGAGATATCCGGATTCAATTGCATAATGTACATTTGTTACATAAAGTATGTTGCTGAGGCTGTTCATGAATAAAAAAAAACAATCCTACAGAGTGGAATTCTGAGTAAATGTATTATATATTTTTTCAAAAAAGTGTATCTCATCATAGACCTTGTTCGTCAGTAATGTTTCATTTATTTATTTGCCTCTGTGGTGAGGTTTTTCCAAAAAGTGTCTATGGAGTGGTAAATGTATTTACTTTTTTTTTCAAGATTCTTCCTAAGTGGCACAAATGACCTAGTAATAAACATATTTTAATGCAAAAAAAACCCTGTTTCTATAGCAACATATTAATATGTCATTCTTTGAGGGGACTAGAGTATAAAAGTGAACAGTTGAAGGCAACTTGAAATCTAGCAGTTAGAAATGAACTGAGATGTGTTAAGAGTAAATGGGAAGTTGATCTTTAGAAAATGCCTCAAATCTCTCTCTGATGCTCAACTGCTCCGTAAGACATCACCTCAGAAGCTTTCCAGGCACTGCTGAGACAGGAGGGAGGTTTTCCTTCACAGCTCTCAATGGATGTCATTTTGCTGTTCCTCTCTAGGATTCTGTTTGGGGCGGACAGGTGGTCACGTAGTCAAAGGGCTTCAGATAAATCCAGCCAGCACGTCATTTTGTGAGTGCATCTCACCAACGTCATTAGAAAGGTGGCGGTTTCAACTGGGGTAGAGCAGAGCTATT
The DNA here is from genome assembly GCF_907164565.1 of Psammomys obesus. Lineage (NCBI taxonomy): Eukaryota > Metazoa > Chordata > Mammalia > Rodentia > Muridae > Psammomys > Psammomys obesus. Next base: position 33,331,389 of record NW_026593286.1, on the reverse strand, counting down.
TTGTGGGCTGTTGTGACTGCACCTTTTCTAGCCCTCCCTCTGTGATTACCCTCCGCACATGATAGTGACGTACTGTACTCATTTCCTTCAGCTGAGAATAAGTCAAGGGTAGGACAGAGAGAAGTGGCTCTGGCTCCAGTCTCTAGCAGTACTATTGTTCATAAAGGAAATAAATTACACTTCTGTCTACCAGCCAGAAACAATTGTGAAATGAAGTAGCATCCATTTAAATAGGGTAAAATGAAGTAAAGTTGTAGACACATATTTGAAACTTTATAATTCAAACCCACGAAGTAGTATCAATGGAATATAAAGACAACATTAAAAAATGGAGCATGTACAGTTATTCCTAGGCGAAGGGGTGAACATTGTTGAGGTGCAGTTTATTTTAAGGTGCTGTGGGGATGTTGGTTTCTTGCTCATAGTAACTGTGCTATGGTGATATGGGTTGTTTGCAGACGCAGTTCAGTTAAAATCTAAAGTGCTTTGTCATATTCTTGGTTTCTAAGGCTTCAACTTATTTCAAAATAGAAAGGTTTTCAACTTTCCATCAAAGTTGATCAACAGATATAATACCGACAAGTTGTAAGCTCTGTAGATGTAATAGAAACTAAAACTGATTCTCAAGCTGATGAAAAAGAAAAGGACTTAACTGCCAAAGCAAAACAAAGAAAAAGAACAGAATGGAGAATTTCCCTACCTGATTCTGAGACATGCTGCAAAGCCAGAGTCACAAAGAGCACAGGGCACCGCCAGGGTAGACAAGCAGAAGAGAAGAAGAAAAGAAACACAAAAAAATAGATCCACATCCAGGGGGTTTTACTTTGTGTGAAAAACGCCAAAGCACTCTAACAGGTGAAAAGCTGCGTTGTGAGCAAATAGCACTGAATTTGCTGGCTACTGAAAGGACAACAGCCTCGATCCTGGCTTACGTTATTCACACAAGTAAACTTCAGCTAGGACACAGACCTGCAACCAAAGCCAAACCCCAAAGTTTCCAACAAAAGTGGTGGGAAAGATTTTTAAGGAGTTTAGAGCAAACAAAGTAATAATAATATTATTGTTTTAACTAAGAATTGACTGATAATTTGTATCTTATAAAACTTTAAATAATGTTCCTCATAATTAAATGTCATCATCAAACATCAAGGAAACATACAGACAATCAATAGTGCGGGAGGAAATAGTCACAATAAACACATGTGTTTGACAAAATAATAATACATAGGAAAAGATAACACAAAACAAAAAGTAGACAAACAACCCCAAAATAAATAGAAAAAATATTTGCATAAATACACATATGGCTAATAAGCTCTTTTTGAACCAGTGTACATCATTAGTCAACAATGGCATGTACACCAGATTATCTTGAAACACCAACATGCATAAACTAGAATCGCCCAAATCAATGACTGCAACACCAGGAATATGGTGAGGATGTCAAGCAACTAAAACCTTTATTCTTTACAGTCAATAATTATGAAGGAAACCCTGTGATCAGCAATTTATCTCCAATGCATATCCCAGGGGTCCCGCAGGGAGAACCAGGACTGTCCTGGGCACATTCAGGCAATGGGGAATAAAGAACAGAGTGACACCATATTTACAACCACTGATACTCACAAGACAACACTGACTTAAGAAACCACAAAATAAATAAGCACGTGTAAAATAGTTCCAACTATACACAATTTCTGAACTGAGAAAGTTACTCAATGGATGAAAATGGAGGTTTAGTGACAGTGGTCGGCCAATATTGAACTCTTATGAACAATGTGTATGTGCAATAGATTATTTCAGAGAGGCTGAATTCAAAACACATAAGGAAAAGTAATTACTGGGGGAGGGGGATCAGAGTATATGACAAAGCAGTCGTGGGCTGCACATTTGTGTCAACAGAGTGCGTATGTGACCATGGGCTAATAATAATAATAATTAAATTGGAGCTTAGTACCTAGCACTGTTGGAGAAATGCAGTGTCATAGCGGGGCATGTCAACTACATATTTGTGCCATGGTGGTATATGCGAACATAATTCAATACAACTTATATACGTGCACAGCCCACTCAGCTCTATAAAGTACATAAAACTTCATAATCATTTATACGACTATGTTACTGGATTGTGTGTTTTCTGTATTAACAACTTATCATTATTTTAGAGTGCAGGTCTTCTACTTATTTAAAAACATTTGCTCTAAAATGTACATCAGCTTTATGCCTTATATGTCTTGTGTTTATCTGATCCCTTTGTTGTATCATTTTTTATTATGAATGCATACAATATTTATTTTTTAATGTTTTTATTAACTACATTTTATTTACTTTGTATCCCCCCTGTAGTTCCCTCTCCCCTCCCCTCCCAATTCCTTCCTTTCTCCTCCTTCTCTATGCATGCCCTTTCCACTGGTAGGGGAAGTCTTTTTTTCCTTCCTTCTGATCCTAGTCTGTTAGGTCTCATCAGGAGTGGCTGCATAGTCTTCCTCTGTGGCCTGGTAAGGCTGCTCCCCCCTCAGGGGGAGGTGATCAAAGAGCAGGCCAATCAGTTCATGTCAGAGACAGTTCCTGATCCCATTACTATGGAACTCACTTGGACACTGAACGGTCATGGGCTACACCTGTGCAGGGGTTCTGGGTTATCTCCATGCATGCTGCTTGGTTGGAGTATTAGTCTCAGGGAAGACCACTGTGCTCAGAGTTTTTGGTTCTGTTGCTCTTCTTGTGGGGCTTCTGTCCTCTCCAGATCTTACTATTTCCCACTTCTTTCATAAGATTCCATGCACTCTGCCCAAAGGTTGCCCATAAGTCTCAGGATCTGCTTTGATAGTCTGCAGGGCAGAGGCTTTCAGAGGCCCTCTGTAGCAGGTTCCTAACTTGTTCCCTGTTTTCTCCTTCTGATGTCCATCCTCTTTGCCTTTCGGGATGGGGATTGAGCATTTTAGCCAGAGTCCTCCCTCTTGATTAGTTTCTTTAGGTGTACAGATTTTAGTAAGTCTATCCTATGTTATATGTCTATATGAGTGAGTATATACTGTGTGTGTCTTTCTGCTTCTGGGATAGCTCATTCAGGATGACCTTTTCCAGTTCCCACCATTTACCTGCAAATTTCATGATTTCCTTGTTTTTTTATTGCTGAGTAGTATTCTATTGTGTGGATGTACTATGCTTTCTGTATCCATTCCTCAGTTGAGGGGCATCTGGGCTGTTTCCAGTTTCTGGCTATTACAAATAAAACTACTACAAACATGGTTGAGCAAATAATCCTAATTGTGTATTTGAGCCTCTTTTGGATATATGCCTAGAAGTAGTATAGCTGGATCTTGAGGAAGTGCTATTCCTCATTGTCTGAGGAAGCGCCAGATTGATTTCCAGAGTGGTTGTACAAGTTTACATTCCTACCAGCAGTGGAGGAGGGTTCCCCTTTCTCCACAACCTCTCCAGCATGTGTTGTCACTCTGGCCACTTACATTGTCCGGGAATGTTTATCTGTGCTGGCTAGCTTTCCTATTACCAGATGATGATTTGCTGCCAGGGAACAATGTTAGCTGTTAACATTTAGTGCTCCAAAAATGGCCACCAGGACAAGATACGTCCATGGATACAATAGAAGGACAAATGTTATGGGTTCATGAATGACAGAAAACAGTAAAGAAATTAAGAAGAGAACTACTGTGCTGCCAAGTAATTTCTTTCCTAAGTGGAGAGGGAAATGAAATCTTCACTTTATAGAAAAAGCTTATACACTCATGCCCATTGCAACAAACTCTTTGAATTTATACACTTACATATGTGTATGCATGTTATTCTGAATGTTCTGAATATTAATCAGAATATCGTTATTTAGAATTTTATTGTTATAAATATTATTCGGACATGAAGAGTTTCATACTTCTCACAACACAGGAGAATTGGAAGAACAGTCTGCTAAGCAGCTGGGTAACATTCAGAAAGATAAAAACTTCATGATTATAGCTACGTGTGAAATCTTTAAAATCTAGTCAAATAAGATCGAATAAGGCTTACCAGGCATGTGTTGGCTAGTGTTTGTCAACCTGACACAAACCTAGACATCTCTGGGAAGAGGGACTCTCCACTGAAGAATTGCTTCTACCTATTGGCCTGCAAGCCATATCTGTGAGTATTATCTTAATTAGTGATTGATGCTTCAGGTGCCAGCCCGTCATGTGAATGGAACGGCACCCCTGACCTCATGGTTCTGGGTTGTTTGAGAAAGCAGGCTGAGCAAGCCATGGAGAAGAAGCCAGTAAGCAGTGTTCCTCCATTCCTGCCTTGATTCCTTGCCCTAGCTTTCTTCAGTGAGGGAGAGTGACCGTGGAGTTATAAAATGAAATAAACTCATTGTTCTCCACGTAGCTTTGTGGTAATGGTGTTTATCACAGCAGCAGAAACCAAATTAGGACAAGGGGCAAGGGAGATAGAGGCTGGAGGATCCAAAGTTGCAGATGAGTGGTATCATAAATCTAGAGATGTAAGGTGAACAATGGGAAGTTAAATTGTACTATATTGAGGATTTTCACCCAATGGATAACTGTTCTTGTCACAAAAATAAGACCCAAAATATATTAAGTGTGCAAATAGTGGATAAGTTAATTTGCTACAGAACAGGAACCCTTTGTCTATGTTTTCCATTGACCAAGCTGTTGAATGACCTTAGCTATAATGTCATTTAAAAAATAAGGCATGACGTTTCCCAAAGATAAGAGCATTAGAGATATAGGGAAGAGAAAACTTACACAGCCAATTTATCCTCATGTTTGATTTTTTTCCTTCCTGTTGTCCATTTAACTACCTTATTAAATCTGCTTCCTTATTAAACTAAAAATATTTCTAAATCTATGCACGTTATTGTTAAATTATGTGCCTGCCAAGGGTTATTTATCATAGTTCAAAACTAAGGAAAAGAATGTTTGTATATGCATAATGGCATTTTGTGATTACAATTAAATTGCATATTTCTTGTATCCAATCCATTTTATGGAAAAGGCAAGAATTTAAGGACGTGTGATAAAAATATCCACATTAGCTTTGAATCTCTGGAGTGGCAGGGATCCAGGTTTCTTCCTTGGAGGGCAAGATCCCAACATCAAAGTTGATTATAGGGAGAAGCTTCCAGGAGTTTGAATTCTGAATGGAAATAGTAAGTAACTACCAATGATCTTGTTAAAATAAGGCAAGGAGAAATATGACAATATACTGTATGCATTACCAATAAAATCAACTAATCAATGTGGTAATATAGTATGACCCTGACCAGTATCACCAACTCAAAGCAGAACATGAGGACAATCCTTTTGCTCACTGCTCAAATTACTTCCTCTAAATAAAGTTCATTTTTTTAATATGATGACTATTCTACATGGAATTTAATAACTTACTGTTGAACATTTTGACTTTATTTTAAGCAATGGATCCTCTTGCTCTCATTAAAAACTGATCTTGAGCCAGGTGTGGTGAAGGCTGCCTTTATGCCTTTAATCCTAACACTCTGGAGGCAGGAGACCTACGAGTTCAAGGATAGTCTGGTCTATATGACCAGTTTGAGGCCATCCAGGGCTAGTAACATTTTATCTGTAAGCAAACACAAAACAAAACAATCAAAAACAAAACAGCCAACTAAACCAAACAAATAACAAGCAAACAAATAAAACACCTGTACAGCCTAAACATTTCATTAGCTATCACTGCTTTGGTACTTTGGAACAATATTGAATCAAGTTATGTTCCATGACAGTGTAGATCGTGAACCTATTTATGTCATGGCAGCTCTAATATGTGATGTAGCTGTGGTTATGGAAAGCTGAGTGGTCAACCAGCATACTCACCATTTTCAGCCTTGAAATTAGCATCATTATTAATACGTAAATTACTAAATGAGTTAAACAGAGAATAAGTAACTGAGCTCTTTAAGGGTTAGCAATTTAATTACACAATAATTGAAAGGACACTTTAAATATTTTCTTTATGTAGTGTTTGTGTAGACATGCATACACAAAGAGGAGTGCTTGCTTGGGTACATACACATGCATGTGGGTGCCTGTGGAGGCCAGAAGCAGCTGTCAGATCCCTGGAGCTAGTGTCACAGAAAGCTATGAGCTACTCATCATGGATGCTGGGAACCTAACTTCTGTCCTCTGTAAGAGCAGAACTCTCTACTACAAATCCATCTTTTCAGCACCTATGGTACATTTTTTAACTAGCCATAATACAAGCATGTGGGAAGGCTGGCTTTTCATCCTTGTTAGAATGTCATTCTATTTTCTACTTTGTCTCAAACTTGTTGTGTTCAGCTGATTTATGGAGCCCAATCTTACTTAGGAGACAAAACAAAACATCACAAAAGGATATGTGCCTGGGATTGTGGAACTTCCTTTTCCTCCAAAAAAGAATTCTTGCTAAGTCTAGTATAACGTGATGATTAATTTTACAGAGTTGCTCTTGACTGATGTCACTATAGCAATGAAAATAAACTGTGAGACTAGAATTCAGCCAGAGGGGAAAAGTTCATTAAGAAATAAAAGTGGGGACAAAATTGCTCATTAAATGGCTAACCAGGGTTGTTTTATGAGAAGATGAATTAAAAAATAGAGAGTTACCATGTATTTTAAAGAGATGAATTCAAATATGATTCATAGATTCCGGTTCCAATAAAATCTTGTGGAATATAAAAGTTTTGTTCCATGGAAAAAAGGACAGTTGGTAGGCCCTGTTATAACATTAGAAGGATGCTAACATGAAACCTGACTTGCCCACAAGCTGTAAGATGGGTACCACTAACTTCAGAATTGTGAGGAAAAGAAAAGAGCATAGTGATTTCCTTTGCCTCAAGCCTGGTCAGAGGCAAAGAAAATCCCACTCAAGATTTATTTTTTTCCTTATATGGGGCTGGAATGATGACTCGGTGGGTGAAGTGCTTGCTGTGCAAGAATCAGGAGCTAGAGTTCAGATCCCCAACATCCATATAGAAGTCTAGTGTGGTGGTTCGCATCTGCAGCCCCAGTGGTGGTGTTAAGTCAGGCCAGCTGGGGAGCTCCAGGTCCAGGTGAGACCCTGTAGCAAAGCATAAAGTGGAGCATGACTGAAGAAGGCCCAGCACCCCACACGTATGTGTCACATGCACGAACAACCACACATGCCGTGCACATAGCCCAAAGAACTGAAATTAAAATTTAAAGGTGAAATTGATTTTACATAATTGTGAATTTCTATTTTTTTTTTTTAGAAAAGTGGAAATCATTTTTAAGGGTCGCAGCACTCGAAGCTACTCAACACACGTGAGCATTAATCACTTTCTTTACCTACAACAAACTAACTCCTGAGTTTAAAAGAGCAGCATTTTACAATGCAAAGAAGTATTGAACAAGGTCCTGGTTCCTTGGTCAAGTAGCTTGACCTGTCTGCTTTGATGTAAGGGGTCAGTTCCAAAGATGGCAAACGTCCTGTGTGGGAAGTCAGATACCTGCAGACAAATGATGCCTTGATCTTAATGTGCAAGCCCTAGGCCTGCATGCAGGAGCATTGGTGCAGTGTGCAGCAGCAGAGGGCAGAGCGAATCACTCATGCTGTGGATTTGATTGCTTGGTACCTAGAAGCGGGCTTTTACGGAGATACTCACAGTTGAATGAGTTTTTAAAAACCGTTGGTTGTTCACAATGAAAAGGTAGTTTGCCCTCTTTGTATCTATTACCCTTCCAGATAGTTGCATCCAAAAGAGAGCTGGTTTATCTCACTCTCCTTCTTTGCTCCTCTCTCAAAATTGAAACAGGGGTTGACTTATGCACCACTACTGAATACATGTATAACTTGTACAAAATTACCTTCTGTGAAAATGATTTGTAATCTATAGACATTGCTTGGGAGAGGTCTTGAGACATAAAATCCTATCATTTGGGTTGAGGGTTTTTTGTTTTTCTCCAAATAAATTCAGTCGTTAAAATTGAAAAAAAAATGGTTATTTTAATAAACAGATAGAACGTATATACATACATATATATGCGAGATGGGAGATGCATAGATATAGATAAATACATGCATACATACCTATTTGAATAGGTATAATAAATAGGTACAGGATAGATAGATGGATAGATATATAGATATAGACAGACAGACAGATAGATAGATAGATAGATAGATAGATAGATAGATAGATAGACAGATAGATAGATAGATATGGTTATAGGTAGGTAGCTAGGTAGGTTGGTAGGTAGGTAGGTAGATATCTTTGTCTTTGAGAACTAAATAACTACCCAAAGGATGCAAGATATTTTATTTTCTGTTTTCCAAGGGGAAACTCATACCCATTATTTTTTAATAGGAAACTGCTTAGTCTACTTCAAAATGTGAATCAAAATTTGTATCCCATTGTATCTTTTAAAGAAGATCCTAGATCCAAGTGTGGTTAATTTTCCCCCCAAATGACATTTGATATTCAAAAGTTTTGTGTGGGAAAGTGAGGAGTCCAAGTAATTTGGTCTATAAAATATGGTCCAAACTAGCTATTCTGGCTAGCTTGTAAATAAGTTCGGTATTCACTTGACTCTTGACTTTTGCTCACTGCAAGCCCAGCATCGTGCTAGGTTACAGGAAAGTCGCTGACGGATAATTCACAACATAGCAAAGACCGGCAGTAGCCGGTGGAGGCTCAGCTTTATCTCCGATGCACAGACACTGGGTTCAGTGAAGGGGACTGGTGTTCCTCGGGACATCTGCGAAGGCTTCATGGTTAAAAACCAGAGTGGCTCTTTTAACTGTAGGCGGGCCAGCGATGGCTACAAAAATGCAGAATGCTGGGGCCCAAGGCTGGTCCTATTCCGTCGGAAGATCTCAGTGTGTTGAATAAATGTTGTCGCTGAGCAAACCGAACAAACATAAAAGCAGCCTGGAGAAAACTATTGGAGTGACTCAGACATGTTCTTCCGTGGGCATTCTCAGCAAGAGCATTATGGCCCATGGCCTGGGGCGGCTTCTGCTGACTGCACAAGTAGTGGCTGAGGGTATTTGGCCTCAAGTTGGGGAATCTGCCCGGAGACCAACAACCAATGACAGGCTCGGCGAGGTTGTGGAGGAACCCGATTGGTGGCCCAAAGCTATATGACGTGCTCTGTTTTTCTGGGGATAAACCAGTTTGCTTCTGCTTGCCCTCAGAGTGCATTCCCCAGACTCCAGGTGTCTGTGTAGCGACCCCCGTACCTCTCACCCTCTCGGCTTGGAACCCCTGGTCTCACCCACGGACTGGACCCTTAGAAGGAAGACCAACATTCTCCTTGAAAGAAATAAGTGTCATTACAGTAAAAATGTCATTAGCATTCCATTACCTCTTGGGCGATCTCGTTGAAGTGGAATGATTGCCAATTTTAGAGGTGCCAATAGAGAAAATTACAAACGAGCCACTTGCTGGAGAGCTCAGGGGCTGGGTTTCAGCGTATATGGACGACCAGGTAAGTGTAAGACATCTGGATAGAGGTCTTAAGTGGCTTTGGTCTAAAACAACATGATGTGTTGTTGCTTCAGAGACTGTGTAGGGAACAGTAAGGAGCAGATCCGATTCCACCCATTACCAGCTGACCTAAGGGAAGAGTTCAGTGTACTCAGCTGGCCCATACTGTCTCACTAACTTCTTTTTTTTTTTTACCACCATGTTTATTATAAGTTTTATTGCTCAATTTGAATTATTTATCCTGAAAATTAATTATATTTATTTTTTCTTGATTGAGCGCTGTGGTGGAAGTGAGGCTAGATTGAAATCGGAGTCCCTGGCCAGAGGCTTTGCTGGTTATGGCGGCTTGTCTGGGTTTTTCTTGGGTATGGTTCCTTTTTCAATCCCTAGGTTATGATTATGCTCTGCGCCAACCACAGTTGCCTAATATTAGCTGATTGTGCCACTTCTGTACTACTCCTAGAGAAACAGGGCCTGGTGCTTTTATTTCCTTTATTATCTATGAGCCCACAGGAAAGAGGATTGGCTAGGAAAAACAAATAGATGGTGAGCTAGCGAATCCCTTGTCCCCCAACTCTTTTCCCCACTTCCCTTTATCCTTGCAGTCTCCATCCCAATTCCCATCTATTTTGGTTTCAGCTGATTATATTGTTCTTTTATTTAATTTTTCCCTTGCATTTTTCCATTCACTTAGAACAGAATCCCACATTAAATGAGGCTCCAGGCTCACTTACGGATGCATTTGGCAAGCCAAATAAAGTAAAATCATCAGTAAATTCCAAATGTTTTATTATGTTCCTTTACACATGCACGGATTCCAGTAAGGCTCTACTTAAGAAAACAATTCCAAGACAAGGATTCCAGATGCAATTAATAATTTTTAACAGTGCCATTTAATTACATAAGCAAGATCAACTATATTCAACTTTGAAGACTAAAAAAAAAAAAAAGAAAAAAATGGTCAGAGACAACTTAGATCAACAGAAATCCAAACTGGAACTCATCATAAATTATTAGCATATCAGACAAGTCTGAGAAAAAGACAGTCAGATCCATTCAAGGAAAAATAGGAGGGAGGCAGAAAGATCACCATCGCCCTGTGCTATAGTATCAAAATTTGTGCTGAGAGAAGAGGTTGCAGCAAAAGCAATGTCAAATGTCTCAGAGGTAGGAACACTCAACTTAGGGACGTTAACCAGATGATGAAAAGCAGCAGAGAAATTATAATTATGACTCCAAGATTCTTGATAGAGACACAACGATCAAGTCACTCCACGTTTCCATTCAAATTTGACAACCAGGTGTTGAGCATGGCTTCCTCACTGCTGTCCATATCAGACTCCCAACCTTTTGGGTCTGTGACTATCCACATTGAAAAAAACTAATATTATTTTTTATTTGAGGTAGTTAAGCTCCTTCTTGATCTACCCTAAGAGAACTGAGCGTGGAGGTGTCCCACAGGGAAGTAGATAGCTTTGCAGTTTGGGGCTAGCTCTCTTCCACCTCTCAGGGAGGTGCCCCCTTTGTCTAAACTTAATGGCCGAGATGGCAAGGGTGAGAGATGCTGGGGCATTCTGTGGGTTCAGAGCTTGTCTTCTTGCTGTGACAGAACATTTGGCAAGAAGTTAAGAAAGAAGGGGCTTATTTGGGCTTCCAGTTCCAGGGTATGATCTACCATGGTAGAGTGGCAGGAGCCAGAGGCAACGATGTTGAAACACAAGAACCAAGAGTAACGAATGTCTGTGCTTAGCCCGATTTGCCATCTTCATCTAGTCCGGCTTCCGGCCCATGGATGGTGCTGCCAACAGCTGAGATGCGAGGAACGCAGTGAGCCTGATCTAAATAACCCCTCTCAGGCACAAGCACTAGTCTCTAGGGACTCTCTCAGGGGAACACTGTTGGCCACCACACGTGCTTCCACTCTTCTCTTAAGTAGTTACCAGAGAGTCAAACTTAGTTCACATTCATATGTGGCTACCAATGCTATAAATATTATAATATGACCATTGGAGAGAGAGATTTCTGCATACAGCTAAGCTTTCATGTAATAGAACGTTATAATACAAGGTGTCTCATTCTTAGGATCAGGGAGCCCTTTTGATATCAATTGTATATTTTAATAAAAAGCATTCAAGTGTAACAACTAAACTTCTTAGTTTCAATAAAACACGGCGTAGATACCCATCTCGCCTCTGTTTTTACAGAGTTAAACTGTTCACAATATTTTTACCCTTCTAACTGTGCTTACTTTGTGTGTCCTTGATCTCAGCTTTTCCTACTTGTACTTGTCAATCCCATGCCTCTCCAGGATCGCCTATATTTTCTTCAAGAGCTCTCCACAGTCAATGACTCTGTTGTAGCTCATTACTCCTTAGTATTACCAAACATAGCTTTCCATCATTTCATTATTAATTTTTGAAAAGGAAGCTTCTTGCTGATCCTTTCTTGCTATCCATTAGCTATTCAAGTCCCATGTTAGTTTCACTAATTAAAAGAAATATCTCTCCTGTGGGCCATAAAGAAATTTCTTTTTTCTTTCTTTCTTTCTTTCTTTCTTTCTTTCTTTCTTTCTTTCTTT
>NW_026593286.1:33300741-33319341 GCF_907164565.1 Psammomys obesus | reverse complement strand
TTTCTTTCTTTCTTTCTTTCTTTCTTTCTTTCTTTCTTTCTTTCTTTCTTTCCTTCCTTCCTTCCTTTCTTCCTTTCTCTTTTGTCTTTCTTTCTTTCTTTCTTTCTTTTTTTCTTTCTTTCTTTCTTTCTTCATTTTATTCATTCTTTCTTTCTTTACTTACTTTTATGTACATGAATGTTTTTGCTGAGTGTATGTATGTGTACCATGATCAACCTAGTACCTAATGAGGTTAGAAGACAGCATCAGATCCCCTGAAATGAAGTTACACAATGGTTTTGAGCTGACATGTGGGCACTGGCAACCAAGCATGGGTCCTCCACAAAAGCAGAAAAGCTCTTTACCACTGACCCATCTCTCCCGCCATGGTAAGGAATTTCTTATTGGCCAAATTTACTACTAGGTTTTTGGTGTTTTTTTTTTTTTTTAAATTTTAATCCTTTAGGGAAAATAGTTTAAAATATAAGAATAGACAAAGACTCTCCAAGAAGGACTATATGACAGACAAAAATAATGTCAGAACCAATGAATGGGATTTCATCAAATAAGTTTCTGCCAAGCATAGGAACTAGTTAACAGTAAAGACATTATTTACAGATGGAAGAAATTCTTCATTAGCTATTTGTTTGACAGAGAATTAATATCTAAACACCAAAATCATAAATTACCTAATCCATAAATGGGCCAATGAACTAAACAGACAATTCACTGGAGAGCAAGGAGAGGTATATGGGAGGGTTTGGAGGGGGAAAAAAAAGGAAAGGAGAAAATAATGTAATTATACTATAATGTTCAAAATAAAAAGAAAAATCAATGGGTTATATTAAAAAATACACATACATAACGATCCTGAATAATGACTATTAAGGAAAAGGGCATGATAGGGTAAGTGAGCTAATGTAACCAAAGTACATTATATGAAGTATGAACTATGAAAACATGCTGAAAGCTATTATTCGTACAAGTAGCATATGCTTTCTACAGAAGACCATGGTCACCATGCTTTTTATCAAACCTGTCTCATTTGTTCTCTGAGCCATTGATCTACCTACTTTGGGTTTTTTAAAATCTCCTTTCATATCTTTCCATAATCATTTATGTTCTCTGCTTTGAATTTTTATGTTCTGGCTGTTTGATTTCATCGACTTCCACAGCTCTGACTTGTATATTTTTTGCTTGTGTGTCATGCCTTAACTTACCATAATTAATAACCAACTAGTATCTTCAATTCAAACTTACAAAAATATTATTATTTTTTTTTACTACTGAACGTTTCTTGCTCTCTCCATGAGTGGGTGACACAAACACCAAAAAGTCATCAGAACCGACAGCACTCAATGTTACTTAATCCGTATGCATATGTTGCTATAAGCTTAATGATCAGTCTACCAACAGAAGTAGAAGTCATCTACACCCTCATTATTAATCCTTATCTCTTTCGTTCTTTGTCTCACATGGTCATATTTCAATCATGTGATTTTTAACCCGCAGTTCTTAGCATGTACATGTATCTTCTATAAGTTTAAATAGATTCTCATTTCCTTCAAAGCAGAACCTGCTGGAGCCTATATCTAAAGGTCCATGTGTTAAACACTCGGGCTCCAACCCAAGACACTATTACAAGTACAGGAGTCCAAGCTTTGGAGCCTAATGGGAAGTAAGAGGTTGCTAATGCATTCCCTCAAAGCTTTTGAGAACCTGGACACTTTCTGTATAGCAGTGATGAGATGAACAATGTGCTTGGTTATGTGTTCCTCATTGGGATGTACTCTGTTGCTTTTACAGAAATAAAAGCAAAGAAAGCACGTGGCCATGAAATGAAGCCTTCATAACATTTTAAGTCAAAATAATATATTTACATTGACTATCTCAGGTATTCTAATACAGGAGGTTGACTAAGCCAGAGCCCCAGCTCTCTGACTCCAAATCTCATGCTCCTGGGCATTCTTACTGAAACAATTTGAAAGCCAGCCTCATAGACCCCAAAATATAAGGATAGTAGAGATAAGGTGGAAACACGTGTGTTTAATCAGCTACAAGCTATCTTCCCTTGCTGCTTTGACTTTCTCCTCTAGCTGTAAGCAATTAAAAATACAATTAGTTGTTGCGACAATAGCGTATACAAAAGTCTTTAGATTTGAAAGAAATTTTTATACTCCTTCCTTAATATCTTTATTATCTTCTGTGATGTATACATGCATATATTCCACTGTTGGTAAAACTGTAACTAAGTACAACTAAGCAACTGATGGCTTGAAATACTCAGAAAGTTCCATACTGTGCTCTTAGACTCGGTGATTTATTTATTTATTTTCACATTGCACATGGAATATTTGAGTCTACCTCAATAATTGATGTATGTACAGTGGAAAAGTCCAGAGAACTTTCTAGAAAAAGTGATGCCTGCACTCTACCCACAGACATTCACACTCAGAGAATGTGTCTGGCTTTCTGTGTCCTCTCGAAGTTTCTCAGGCAATTATAAAGACAGTGAATTTAGATAAGCCTGTATTTTCTCATATAAGGGTTATCTCTCATCTCTTACTGTGCATACCTCTTTGTGACGTGGACAACGCACACAAAACTTCAGTTATGCAACAGCTACCAAATGTCCAAAATAATAATTAAAATTCAAACTTTGCTTATGAGAAGCAGAGTTACTGTCAAAATGCGAAAATTTGGCTTTAAAAACCCAAAAAACAAAAGTCAAACTGAACCCAAAACAAAACAAACAAACAAAAAGCTAAGAAAAACAAATGTTTGTGTACAGAATATGGAATTTGAGATGAAGGGAAATGAACAGTTTTTGTGATCTGGGAGAAGCTGTGTATAGGGTATTATTTTAGTCAATTCTGTGAACCAGCTCCACCATCCATCTACCACAGAATGGCCTGAGTCCTTAACAGCACACGCCATCTCTTGTATTCCTTTTCTCCATGTAACTGCTCTGGGTAGATACAGTCCTGTGCTGGAGGATGACATAATTTTTTTTTCCTTCAACTCAGCTGGGAGAGCAACTTTTGCATATCCTCAGTTTTAAAGGATGTGAATCTATGATTTTTATAAAGAACAAAAAGAGGAAATTGGCTAATAGTGTAGAACTTGATTAATGTCTGCCCTGTTATGCTTAAGAAATACTAAGACAATAACCTTCCTGAGCTGTCTCAACATCTAAGAAATAATGAAAAAACGTGACATTCAAATCTCTTACATAGCCCTCTGCCTCTACCCACTTTGAGTATTTTTCCAGAAAAAGGAAATACATGTTGATGTTTCAGATACCTCTAAGCAAGACAGACCTCCCCATCAATATTATGTGCAGAAAGCCTGTAATTTTTCCAAAAGAAAGATCTTCCCCAGGCTGCAGATGGGCTTGGGGACAAGGCTCCAGTGATTTTCAACAATGGATGTACCAGACGTTACCTGGAAGAAGTATTTGGGAATTCAGTACTGATTTCGAAAGCACCTCTAAGCTTACTTTCTGTTTGTTCAGTGTTGTTTGTCCATTGTGAAGGTAAGATATTTTATATATTGACACAGTCCATGTAAAAATTCTATGTGCATGTGTGCATGCCTGTCTTGGGAACTAAATTCATAAGAAGGAGTTTTTCAATTCAATAATGAATTTTAAAATCAATTTTAAAATCAAATGTTAACATTTTAATAGAGTATTAGTTTTCATTTTATATATTAAAGGTATAAATATTGTGGATTCAGTTGCATATATTAATTCACAAAGGCATCCAATGAGCTCTAAATCTAAAGAAATCAATACATACACACACACACACACACACACACACACAGTGGCTAAGTCTTTCCTAACCAGGAAGTTCCAGGAAGTTACAATCAGTCATTCAGTCAACAAATGTACATGAGCAAAGCCTGTGTTTTGCTAAGCAGAAGGGAGGAAGACAGTGTCCCGCTCTTTCATCATGAAGCCCCAGTGTCTGGGGAACGGAATATAGTGCCCAACAAAAACCAAGACCCTGGAGCCTCTTCTGCCTCACTAAAATGTACCTCCTGAGTCTGCCATTATGTGGGGTCTCATAATGGAGGTTCTGGTGGAGCATGACTGGGAAACTCATTGAAATATATCATAGTCCTAAGAGCATTATCATTTTGACAGTGGTATCCTAACAGCGTGAGTGCTGTAAATTACATAAGCTAAGCCACTTCACCGCTGCAGTTTCAGGGACACTGGCATGAGCTGGATGTGTAGTTTTCCCACTCTAATAGAGCTTTGAGTCTGACAGCGAAGGCAGACGTTGATGCATAAGTACAATACGAAACTTGCATTTAAGAGAGTGAGGAGAGGAGCAATGAGGTTTTAGAACAAGATAATTGAACTAAAGTTATTGAGTCAGTCAAGACTTTGGGAGGCAATGGCATTTAAATTGAGGCTTCTAGATAAATGGGCATCATCTAGGTGAAGGAAGAGAGCCAGAGGACGGGTTATTGTAAGCAGACAGACTGCTTCCCATTTTTAAAATTTGTGAGATGTGTTTGCATACACTTGCACACACACAAACACACACACACACACACACACACACATTCACTCAAGCACAGAGGTCAAAGGACAACTTGCTGGAGTAAGTTTTCTCCTTCTGCCAGGGATCAGACTCAGGTCATTAGCCTATTAGCTTTCAGCAAGTACCCTTACCTGCTTAGTTGTTTTACGGATTCTAGGCCCCCAGACTGACTTTGCTAGTTGTGCATCTTTGGGGAAAAATTAAATCCTTTTAAACCTCAGTTTTTATGTGTACAAAAAAAAATTGAGCCATCCTTAGAATTGCACATGATTTGTTTAGTACAAGGCTAGTACATAATCCTGAGCGTGATGACAGTGGTTGTGAGGGGTACCAGCAGTCATGGGATGAATACTCAGAAAATGGAATACTGATTTCAGAGGAAGGGAAAAACTTATGTGCCTCTTTACAGGTGAAAATTAAGAGGAGAGTTGCATAATCCATAAGCCTTGATCATATAGCTAGAAAGTATTCCAGGAATTAAAAGTCCTAGATAGGCACTGGAAAGAGATATGTTACCATTCAAATAGAGGTAGCAGATATGGAGACCACTCCTTGCAAGCCCAATGCTCAGCTACAGAAGCTGAGTATCCACACAGCAGCAGAAGCTAGGTGAGCTGTGATTGGAGGAACTGTTGGAAGAGGAGTCTCCTGATTTTGTTAACTCATTGTCTTCCACATTACTCTGGGCATGAAGACTTCCTCCATGTTCCCCTGTGAGTCTACAGATTTTTGAATGTTTTAATTGGACTTAAAGCAGACTGCAGCAGAAAACTAAAACAATGCTCTTTTTATAATGGTGTTGTCAAGTCATATTCTTGGTATTGCCCACATAATGTGCCTAGAAACCACTTTGAGAAATCCTAACAGTTCTTCCATGGTATTGATCCATTGATAAGCAAGAAATGACTGTGCAATCCAGTGTTTCCCAAGCACCAGTCGAGGCTAACACTTCAAAGCTTGTTTATCCTTTTCACAGAAAAAGGAAATTACAGTTTTAATCATCATTTCTTAACAATGATAATAAACAGTCCATTGTAAACTCTTTCTACTTAAAGTGGCCTGGCATTAAACAAACCATGCTCAGTGAGTAATCGTGTCCTAAGAATGCACCAAAACAAAAGAGTCTAATTATTTCAAATCCTAAGAAAAAAATAGTTCAATGACTCCAAAGCCCTAAATCTTAAATAACCCGGATTATAGCCTTCTGATTCCATCACATAATTAGCAATTTCATTTATATATGATTCCAGGACATCCCACCAAACTAGATTACTTTAGGTTTCCAATACTAACCAGCCTCAACTTCCTGGCTTCGTGCCTCTGTTTGTGGCATTGTTTCTGTCTGAAACTGTACTACCCATCACATCTATCACTAAGATCATCTTCCTTTTAAGACCACTGGGCCTTTTCTCAGCTTCCTTTCCCATAAGCCTCCACACTTTCTATCTAAAGGTGAACTCCATCTTTTTTTTAATTTTGAAAATTTCATACATGTAAACAATGAAATGTGATCATATCTAACCTCCCATTTTCTTCTTTCAAGTCTTCCCATATCTCTGTCAACATGTTCTTCTCCCAATTTCATGTCCTTTAAAAACATTTATATTTATATTATATGTTTTAAGAAATTTTTCTGCATGCATGTATCCACAGCACACACATGTCTGATACCCATGAAGGCCAGAAGAGAGGGCTGCATACGCCTTGGAACGGGCTTGCAGATGGTTGAAAGCTGCCACATGAGTGCTGGGAACTAAACTGAGGTCCTCTGTAAGAGCAGGCAGGGTTCTTAGCCACTGGCCCGTCTCTTCAGCTAGCTTTTACAAAATCCAGTTAGTTCTAGCCATTTGTGTGTGGTTGTGAGGCCATCCACTGGAGCCGGGGTCATATTTGCAGTAAAGAATGATTCTTCTTTTTGAGTAACTGTTGCCAATTTTTATGTTATCTGAGTCTCAATTTTTATCTGCCCCATCTTCCTTTCTATAGTGAAAACTCCTTGAATCTCCCTACAGCCTCTTTTTGTGTTCTAGCCCCACTTTGCACAATCTTGTTTTCCTAGGATGTAGTATACAGACTAAAAGCATGAACTTTGGAGTGGTAGGTGGAGGGGTCCAGGCTTTGCTGTTTGGACTACATGACCTTGGAAACAGACCAAACTGTTTAAAACCATCTTTATTAGTTCTACTTCAACATTCTGAGTGGCCCCTGACGCTCAAGTTGCTTAAACTATCATGAGTAATGAAGTCCCTGGACATTACTCAGAGAAGAAATCTATGTGTATGCATTCTGTGTTACAGACTGCCTGTATCCACTAGCATTTAAGAGCTGATGGCTTAAAATTATCACCTATCTACCCTTACGGCTCCATGAGACTCTCTGGTTGTAGAAGCAACCCAACCTCATTTCTTGTTTTCAGACAATATTTACCTTTATTCCTTTAGTGTTGACATTAGTGTTGATTCAAAAGTCTAATAAATGGATAAAAACACCGGCCGGAGAGTGGGAATCAAGTCAACACTGTTCACTGTGTTCTCTATTAGTCTTTGTTTTACAGCACACTTACAATCAGGAGTCAGTGTAGTCTGAGAAAGTCTTCGAGGAAATAGTAAAACCTATAAGTTTATCAGGCTTCAAACCTTGAATCACACTGTGTGAGTGACATCCTAAGAACGCGTTCAGCAGCCGCTACTGCGGAAATGCAGTGGTTGTCTTACGAAAGGCTGTGTTTGCTTGAGCTGTGACCTGAGTTCAGTGCCTTTCTTTTTTAAGAAAAGTTTTCACTTGGAAAAAGGACTGGCCACAGACTGTTCTTGTTCATTTCATGGTGTAGGTATTTTGCAGAGATTTTCTCAAAAATACATAGATATTATCATTTCAAGAGAAAAAAAATTAAAGCATTTGGTACCAAAGGTAAAATCTGAGTTTTCAAGCAAAAAATAACTTTCCCATTTATTCATTTACTTACTTAATTAATTAATTTTGAGATTATGTATTGTTACAACATTTATCTCTTCCCTTTTCTCCCACCAAACTCTCCCATATACCCATCACTGCACTCCTTCAAATTTGTGACCACTTTTTTTTTTTTTACTAAGTCTTCTTGCATGTGTATGTGTTTATGCTTGTACATAATAGTCCAATAATCTGGCTCTTAAAATCTACTACGTCTCTTGTAATGCTCCCTGAGCCTCAGGCATGGAAGCGTTTTGTGGACGGATCCACTGGGACTAACCTCTACCAGTCTGTAGTTTGATTTGGTTGTGGTTTCCTGTGGTGGTGTCCGTCTGTTGCATAGAGAAGTTTCCTTGATGAGGGGTGAGGACACCACTTACTGTGGGTGTAAGGACAAATGTTTAGAGATTGTTGTTAGGGATCCTGCTGGCTTAGCAAAGTGCTCTCTGTAGAGTCTCCTCCTATAACCATAACTTCACTAGCACTCAGTAGTTAGCTACTACTGAGTACCCAGTACCAGGCGTGGTCTTCCTCTTGTTGAGTTGCTCTTACATCCCATGATAGAGCTGTTGGTTACAGCCAAGGAAAAAGTGCCACTACCGCACTGCTGAGATTATCCTGTCAGGCTCATTATTGATATGATCCAGAGGCGTCAAAGCAGAGCAGGGCTGTCGGTTGTCTCCCTCCTTTGCAAGCATGGTGCCATCTGACCCATGTAAGATTGTCCTCAGGGAGGAGGTGTTCAGATCAGCTCAGGGGTCTCTGGACTCTGTTTCTGAAGTACATTCAGCAGAAGTGTCTTAGTTTATTCTGCTGAGAGTGCAATAGGTCTTATCTTTTCGGAATATCATGGACAGACCATGTCAACAACTCAAAAGAGGATTTCTCATGTCTGGTATTGGGGGTTTTGTTAGGTGGTCTTTGGCTCCTGCAGGGAGCACTGTCAGCTCAGATGAGAAAAGTTTATTAAAACTATGTGACTACATTTATACATGGGGTTACCTGTATTTTAGGGTTCTTTTAGGCAAATAGTTAACAATACGATTCCTCGTGGGTTTTTCAGACGTCCTTATTGTTATTTTACCTAACTCCCTCCTTCTCCCTCCCTCCCTCTCCTAAAGGGCTCCTCTTTCCCATCTTCCCCATCAGAAGATTACAGACCACTGCGAGCCTGTCAGCTTTCCTAGACATTCCTGCTGAGATCAAAGATGATATAAACAAATAAAATTTTAAAATATGTTGTATTGTTAAACATGGCACTATTTGGAAGGTCTGTATAACTCAGTAAATTTTCTAAATGACCAGTGTGTGGTGGTATAAAAGCATATATAGGTAGAACCTCATTTAAACCCAGCACAACAAACCAATGCATTTAAAAACAATTTTTTTAGATCAGACCATAATTACATTTCATTTACTTCTTTCCTTTTCTCCCTCCAAACCTTCCTATGTATCCCTTCTTGCTGTTTTTCAAATTTGTGACCTCGTTTTTTCATTAATTGCTGTTACCAAATTTGCTGTGAGATTGTGTCTTCTAGGAATGTCAGAAGCTAAACCAATGTATTTTAATCTATCAGAATGTAAAAGCCATTGATGGCAAATTAAATCACTCCTTGCCATTATTTTTTTTTTTTGAGGTCTAGAAAGATCCCTTTTTTTGAAATTTTTTATTTAACTTTTATTAATTACATTTTATTCATTTTGTATCCCCCCATAAGCCCCTCCCTCCTCCCCTCCTGGTCCCACCCTTCCCCCCCTTTCTGCATGCATGCCCCTCCCCAAGTCTGATAGGGGAGGTCCTCCTCTCCTTCTTTCTGATCTTAGTCTATCAGTTCTCATCAGAAGTGGCTGCATTGTCAGGGTTCTAGGTTATCTCCATGGATAGTCCTTGGTTGGAGTATGAGTCTCTGGGAAGTTCCCTGTGTTCAAATTTTCTTGTTCTGTTGCTCTCCTTGTGGAGTTCCTGTCCTCTCCAGCTCTTACTATTTCCCACTTCTCACATAAAATTCTATTCACTCTGCCTGTCAGTTGCCATCAGGCTCAGCATCTGCTTTGAGAGTCTGCAGGACAGAGGCTTTCAGAGGCCCTCTGTGGCAGGTTCCGAGGTTGTTTGCTGTTTTCTTCTTCTGGCTTTCAGAGGCCCTTTGTAGCGGGTTCCTAGGTTGTTTCCTGTTTTCTTTTTCTTCTGATGTCCATCCTCTTTGCCTTTCAGGATGGGGATTGAACATTTTAGTTAGGGTCCTCTCTTTTGCTTAGTTTGTTTAGTTGTACAGATTTTAGTGGGTTTATTCTATGTTGTATGTTTATATGAGTGAGTATATACCGTGTGTGTCTTTTTGCTTCTGGGACAACTCACTCAGGATGATCCTTTCCAGGTCCCACCATTTACCTGCAAATTTCATGATTTCCTTATTTTTCATTGCTGAGTAATACTCCATTGTATAGATGAACCACAGTTTCTGCATCCATTCTTCAGTTGAGGGGCATCTGGGCTGTTTCCAGCTTCTGGCTATTACAAATAAAGCTGCTACAAACATGGTTGAGCAAATGTCCTTTTTGTGTACTTGCGCCTCTTTTGGGTATATGCTTAGGAGTGGTATGGCTGGATCTTGAGGATGCGCTATTCCTAGTTGTCTGAGAAAGCGCCAGATTGATTTCCAGAGTAGTTGTACAAGTTTACATTCCCACCAGCAGTGGAGGAGGGTTCCCCTTTCTCCACAACCTCTCCAGCATGTGTTGTCCCTTGAGTTTTTCATCTTGGCCATTCTGATGGGTGTAAGGTGAAATCTCAGGGTTGTTTTGATTTGCATTTCCCTAATGGCTAATGAGGTTGAGCATTTCTTTAAGTGCTTCTCTGCCATTCAATGTTCCTCTACAGAGAATTCTCTCTTTAGCTCTGTTCCCCATTTTTTAAGTGGATTACTTGGTTTGCTGCTTTTCAGCTTGTTTAGTTCTTTATATATACTGGATATGAGTCCTCTGTCAGATAAAGAGTTGGTGATGATTCTTTTCCAATCTGTAGGCAGTCGCTTTGTTTTGATGACGGTGTCCTTTGCTTTACAGAAGCTTTTCAATTTCATGAGGTCCCATTTATTGATTGTTGCTCTTAGATAGCCTGTGCTGTTGGTGTTCTGTTCAGGAAGTTTTCTCCTGTACCAATGAGTTCTAGGGTATTCCCCACTTTTTTTTCTAGCCGATTTAATATGTCTGGTTTTATGTTGAGGTCTTTGATCCACTTTGGTCTTCAGTTTTATGCAGGGTGATAAGTATGGATCTATTTTCATTTTTCTACATGTAGACATCCAGTTGGACCCAGCACCATTTGTTGAAGATGCTATCTTTTTTCCATTGTATGGTTTTGGAATCTTTGTCAAAAATCAGGTGTCCGTAAGCGTGTGGGTTTATTTCTGGGTCTTCTGTGCGATTCCATTGATCCACCATTCTGTTTCTATGCCAGTACCATGCAGTTTTTATAACTGTTGCTCTATAGTACAGCTTGAGATCAGGGATGGAGACACCTCCAGAAGATCTTTTATTGTAGAGGGTTGTTTTAGCAATTCTGGAATTCTTGTTATTCCATACGAAGTTGAGAATTTTTCTTTCCAGGTCTGTAAAGAATTGTGTTGGCAATTTGATGGGAATTGCATTAAATCTGTAGATTGCTTTTGGTAAGATGGTCATTTTTACTATGTTAATCCTGCCAAGCCATGAGCATGGGAAATTTTTCCATCTTTTCATATCTTCTTCTAATTCTTTCTCAGAGACTTGAAATTTTTTTCATATAAGTCTTTGACTTCCTCGGTTAGGGTTACACCAAGGTACTTTATGTCATTTGTGGCTATTGAGAAGGGTGTTGTTTCTCTAATTTCTTTCTCAGCCCTTTTGTCTTTTGTATACAGGAGTGCTACTGATTTTTTTGAGTTAATTTTGTATCTGGCCACTTTGCTGAAGGTGTTTATCAGCTGTAGGAGTTCCCTGGTAGAGTTTTTGGGGTCACTCATGTATACTATCATATCATCTGCAAATAGTGATAATTTGACTTCTTCCTTTTCCATCTGTATCCCCTTGATTTCCTTCAACTGCTTGCCATTATTTTTAATCAACAATTATTTGCCCAATTTTGCTTTAGTGTTAAATCAGAATACACAAAACCATCTAAAAGGTCAATGAGACGAGTTCCGTTTTACAACTAGGAAACTGTTTGAGATCCTGTTTTAACTAGAACCAATAATTAGTAAAAGTACGTTTTCCCCTAAAGTGTCCAGATTAGAATCTTAATTATTTCATCACTGCTAAAGAGTATTTGAATGTCTTGAGAGCAAAACATTTGTAATTTTTTTTTCTCTCAAAGAACTCGTGGATTTCATGCTCACTATTTTGTGAACTTAGATTTAGGTTATAGAATCTTCCTTTCAGCTGAGTCTTTTTTGGAGGAAAGCATGTTAAATTAAAAACAGGAAAGACTTGCCACCATCACTACCACCAACAAAAAAAACAAACAAACGAACAAAACAGTGAAAATTACAATGGGTTTCTCCTTAGTTATATCTCCAGAAAGTACATGAAAAAAATACAGACAATTTAATTTTTTTACACAATGAGATCTAGCATTTTCTGTAAAGAGAACATACACCTATTTTTAGAGTGAACATTTTCCTATAGAGTTTTTACACTGTCCTACCCATTTGAAAGTTCTTTTCACAATCATTCCAATTATTATAAAATTTCATATGAAAACAATGACTTACTAACTGGAATTAGAGTAGATAATTTTTAAAAGGTAAGGAAAAAATCCCTGTGGTGGGCATGAAGTGTGTGGGAACACTGAAGACTTAGAATTCACTGAACTCTAAGACTCCATGATCACTTCCCAGAACCATATGAAAGCATTTGGCTACAAATGGCATTTCTCTTTCTTAAAATGATACCCCATATCGCTTCCTGTTCCCTCATTTATTCCCAACTCATTTTTGCCCACATGCACTGAAGTGTGGTCTCAGCTTCCTTCTGCCACTAACTATCTTTCCAGAAAGCCTTCAAGTGGCTCACATGAATCTCTTGAGTGGTTTCCACATTTGACTTCACTTACTTCTCTGTTCATTGAATATAACTGTATCATGTAGTGCATACTTGCTGATCCAATGCTACAGATCAAGCCTATGAAAGATATCAGGAATTGGAAAAGAAAACCCATGCTTCTATTGCTAAAGGACTTCCAAATATCTGATAGAAGAAAAAAACAGTCACTATAGCACTGGTGTGGCAGCGCTCTAATTTCCAGGTACAACTCCTGCCTTAGGTGTTGTCTCTTCAGCTTCACTCAGAACTTTGTAATGCATAGAAATATGTGTCTTGTTTTAAATAAAGAGTAGAAAATTCAAGCCAGAAAGAGTGCTCAGAGAACATTGTTAACTAGAGAAAAGGGGACGGGGAGCTGCAAACGTTGTGTGTGTGAAATCACACCGTGTTTCTTCAGCCAGAGCCTATGTATGGATACATCTGGACCAAAGCAGTACCAGAATCTTCCTTCCCAATCTATGTGAAAATTCCTAGCGTCTGCAGAGTTGAGAGCAGCCAGTTCAAAATGATGATATGTGCCAGGGAAGCTCACTGAGAGCTGGCATAGCAGAAAAACAGAACAAAAGAAACAAACAAACAAAAAACTCAGAAACCTGGCATTTATTTCCAAAATACTCTCAGGGTCAACTCAGTCCTTGCAAACAACACACAGTAACTTTGAGTAATGTGATGTTTGGAAAGCGTCTCCTGACAGGGTCGAAAGGCCCCAGAGGACAATGGTCCAGTGGCTGAACTTTGTGCCTTTTGAAGTATTGTGTTTTCCGGGCAGGCAAGGATTGAGTAGTGAGTATAAGTGAATCAGTGTGGCTCCTGCTCCTTCACTGAAGAGTCGTCTTCATGGGACTGAGCACTAGACCACAGAATCCCAGAATTTCCCATCCATCTTCACCATTTGGCTGTATTATGAAACACTATGAAGGTAAAATATGGAGGACTAGATCGTGTCAGCTTCAAAGAAAGTTTCATGTATTTCGTACAATGACTTTTGGCCATGGAGCCAGATCCAATTAGACATTTCAGGAATTTTGCCCCAAATCCATGCATATTAAAATTTGTGATCATACATCTGGCAAATTCTACCACTGTATCTCTCAGAGACCTGGGGATGTCTATAGCACTTTATACATATCAAGAAACATAAGAAGAAACCCTAATAAAGGATGGCAAGTATTATACAATATTTTCAATGTTTTTATTTCACGAATAAGGATTTTTTTATGTCTGCCGACTTTTATTTTATTGTAATGTGTGCTTAGCATTCCCCGTCACTTAAAAAATTTTCTTTTATTTTTGAAATTTATTTATTTATTCACTTTACACCCCAATCATAGCCCCCTACCATGTCTCCTCCCAATCCCACCCTCCTTTCCTCTTTCCTGTATCCTCCTCTTCTCCCCCTCAGAAAAGGGGAGCCTCTCCCTAACTACCCATCCCAGCACAGCAAGTGCTATTATGACTGAGCACATCATTTACCACTCATTTTAAATTGGAATATTTGGTTTACTGGTGTTTTAATTTCTTGAGCTCATTATGTCTTTTGGATATTAGCTCTTTGTCATATAGGGTTGGTGAAGATCTTTTCCCAATCCATAGGCTGCCATTTTGTTCTGTTGACAGTGTCATTAATAAGCATTATTAATATGATATCTCATGTAAAATATTATTGTGCTGTAAAGTATAGGAATGTGTGTGTGTGTGTGTGTGTGTGTGTGTGTACAATGCTGTGTACTTCAAATGCTATGCACTAGTTAGGGATCATGCCATTTTGAAAGAGTGAAGTGACAGTAGTGAGAATAAAACCAAGTAATATTCATGGCAGAGTAAACAGATGAGAAGGCCTGGGTCTGTCCTTGATGACTTAGCTGCCCACCTGAATGACACTTTACACCTATCTCATTCCTTTAGTGCTTACTTTTATAAAAAGAAAAGAACTGGAACTTATATCATTATCCGAATTTGGAAGCGTCTAACTATGGTTACCTTCATTCCAGTCTTTTTTTTTTTAATTTTTATGAATCACACTTTATTTACTTTGTATCCCCCCATAAACCTTTCCCTCCTCCCCTCCCAATCGCACTCTCCCTCCCCCTTCTCTACGCATGTCCCTCCCCAAGTCCACTGATAGGGGAGGTCTTCCTCTCCTTCCTTCTGATCTTAGTCTATCAGATCTCATCAGTAGTGGCTGCATTGTCAACTTCTGTGGTCTGGTAAGGCTGCTCCCCCCTCAGGGGGAGGTGATCAAAGAGCAGGCCAATCAGTTCATGTCAGAGGCAGTCCCTCTTCCCATTACTATGGAACCCACTTGGACACTGAACTGCCATGGGCTACATCTGTGCAGGGGTTCTAGGTTATCTCCCTGCATGGTACTTGGTTGGAGTATGAGTCTCAAGAAAGACCACTGTGCTCAGATTTTTTTGTTCTGTTGCTCTCCTTGTGGACCTCCTGTCCTCTCCAGATCTTACTATTTCCAGCTTCTTTCATAAGATTCCATGCACTCTGCCCAACAGTTGGCCATAAGTCTCAGCATGTGCTTTGATAGTCTGCAGGGCAGAGGCTTTCAGAGGCCCTCTGTGGCAGGTTCCTAACTTGTTCCCTGTTTTCTTCTTCTTCTGATATCTATCATCTTTGCCTTTGTGATGGGGATTGAGCATTTTAGCCAGAGTCCTCCCTCTTGATTAGTTTCTTTAGGTGTACAGATTTCAGTAGGTTTATCCTATATTATATGTGAGTATATACCCTGTGTGTCTTTCTGCTTCTGGGATAGCTCACTCAGGATGATCTTTCCAGTTCCTACCATTTACCTGCAAATTTCATGATTTCCTTATTTTTCATTGCTGAGTAATACTCCATTGTATAGATGTATCACAGTTTCTGTATCCATTCTTCAGTTGAGGAGCATCTGGGTTGTTTCCAGCATCTGGCTATTACAAATAAAGCTGCTACAAATATGGTTGAGCAAATGTCCTTATTGTGTACTTGAGCCTCTTTGGATATATGCCTAGGAGTGATATAGCTGGATCTTTAGGAAGTGCTATTCCTAGTTGTCTGAGAAAGCGCCAGATTGATTTCCAGAGTTGTTGTACAAGTTTCATTCCCACCATCAGTGGAGGAGGGTTCTCCTTTCTCTACAACCTCTCCAGCATGTGTTATCACTTGAGTTTTTGATCTTGGCCATTCTGATGGGTGTAGGTGAAATCTCAGGGTCGTTTTGATTTGCATTTCCCTGATGGCTGATGACATTGAGTATTTCTTTAAGTGTTTCTCTGTCATTCGATATTCCTCTATTGAGAATTCTCTGTTTAGCGCTGTTCTCCATTTTTTAATTGAATTACTTGATTTTTTTGCTGTGGCACACACCGGTAGGATTTGCTGAAGGAGGCAGAGACAGGAGGATCACAAGTTCATTCCAGTCTTTTTTGTCAAAATATGTGAAAGTCTTCTTGTCAGAAGAGCACAATATTAATTACAGGCCCTTGAGAATCTGAAACTCCAATAGACTGGCTTACCTGTCTGTAAACTTGCTCTTCCTATAGCATTCTGGGTAGGGAAAATCAAGGCAGTGTTCCATGAATCAATGTTTCAGGAAAGCCCCACAAGAGATACTGGCATTGCTATGCTTTGAACCAAGATCAAGTACAAGACATCTCCCTGCTTTCAGCAGCTGAACAAATTCAGTGATGAAGTCAACCTCACGGCTGCAAGAAGCTCACACAAGAATGGCTGTGCTCTGAGTCATTTGGAGATAAGTTCAGTGAAAGCTGAGTAATTTCTCCTTCACGATAGGATATGCAATGAAGAGAGATGGGAAGCCACTTCAGAGATATGCAGGACTCCGTGACTACATTCTTCTCACAATCTCAGCAAGATTATGTAAAGAACGCTCATGGTCACTTTACAGTTAGGTATGATACATGTGAACCAGAAAAAGACAGCCTACTCACTGGTAAGGCTCTCCACTCACTTTGCGTGTAGTAAAACAGCATGCCTATTTATATTCAATCACATATGGGCGCTATATATGAATTAGGTGTCTATAATGCAGATATTTTAAATATTTGTTTACCACCAACTGTTTAACTGGGATTTCCATGAATAGAATAAAAGATGTATGTGCTAAATATACAATATAGATCTACATGAGAATCTGGTACAATTTACTATTATTTCTTCTCATGGTCCAAATAGAAAAAGAAAGCCCACTACATTTCTTAAATAATAATACTTTCTGCCATTTTTATCTCAGACAGTATATACATTACATATCATTTTCAGGAAGATGGAGGGGAACTTATCTAGAGAAGGAAGGAATCCCAAAAGAAGACAAATGGTCATGATGGAAAATTAATTGTCCCTTTTTGGTGGAAATATTTGTATGTTTAAGTCCAGCAAAAAATGTAAATATTTTAAACAAGCAAAAATATGCCAAGGATAACAATGAACTATTTCTGAGTTGGGGAGGAAAAGAACCTGCCAGGAACAGGCACGTATATTTTTAACCATACTGCTTCAAGAGGCAGGATGTCGGGTTGTTGCATCTTTAATTTTTTTGTTAATTATGGATGGAGCATTGTTGTGAATCTTGTCCTCAAAACCAAGCTCAGAAAATAAGAGCAGATGCTCATCCCCAGGTTTGGCTCATATGGGAATTGAATGGAACATATTGGTTTATAATTAATGTAATTTGTTGGATTATCTTTTGTGAAGGAGTGAAGGTAAACAACCTTGCCACATTGTGTTAGTATCTTTGGAGCCTGGAGAGTCTATAGAAATATGGGAGGAAATAAAGGATGAATAAGAAAAGGGGGGAGCTCCTGCTGGCAGATTATGGTGAATTTAGAGATGTCTGTCACATTTTAAATATACTTTAATTAATGCAAAGGGAAAAATCAGGTGTGAGACCCTAAGGAAATTTATAAGATGTGAAAAGTAGGAGCTATCGGTTGTTCCATGGAGAATTTTAGATAAATTATCTTTTCCACATGGTTCAGTTTTACTGTAAAGTAAACTAAAAATATGGAAAAGAAATATTTCCTCTCTCTAAACAGAAAATTAGGCACAATGCAAAACTGATTGATTTGGTTATTTACCATTTTTCAGGACATTCTGTTATTAATAAGAAATTCACAATGCCATTTTCTCAAAAATAAATAAATAAATAAAATTACCAGGAAGGGACAGGAACTCTGCAAGGAGAACAACAGAGCCAAAATACTTGGATCCGGGGTGGGGGGTCATGCAAAGACCGATACTCCAACTAAGGATCATGCATGGAGAGGACTTAGACCCCATGTTAAAAGGAAGTCCATTAGCTGCTCAGTTTCCAAATAGATTCCCTAGTAAAGGTGTAGGAACTGTCTCTGACAGTGTCCAGCTCTTTGATCACCTCCCAATGGGAGGTACAGCCTTGCCAGGCCACATAGGAAGATGATGCAGCCAGTCTTGATGAGACCTGACAAACTAGGGTCAGTTAGAAAGGGAGAAGGTTCTCCCCTATCAAGGGACTAGGGAAAGGGCATGGGGGAGAAGAGGGAGGAGATGATGGAGGGAGCTGCAGTGGGAATACAAAGTGAATAAATTGTAATAAATAAATATATAAATAAAAGCCTTGACCTTCCTGGCACAGGAGACAACTTCCTGAATAAAACACCAACATCATATGCTCTAAGATCAACAATCAATAAATGGGACCTCATGAAACTGAAAAGCTTCTTTAAAGCAAAGGACACTGTCAATAGAACAAAATGACTGCCTACAGACTGGGAAAGAATCTTCATCAACCCTATATCTGATCAAGGAATAATATCCAGAATATATAAAGAACTCAAGAAGTTAAAAAGCAACAAATCAAGTAATTCAATTAAAAAGTGGTGTGTCTTTCAAGGTCTGTAAAGAATTGTGTTGCTAATATGATGGTAATTGCATTGAATCTGTAGATTGCTTTAAGATGGCCATTTTTACTATGTTAATCCTGCCAAGCCATGAGCATAGGAGATCTTTCCATCTTCTGATATCTTCTTCTATTTCTTTCTTCAGA
>NW_026593286.1:33243705-33300641 GCF_907164565.1 Psammomys obesus | reverse complement strand
TTTTTTTTTTAGTTGATTTTGTATCCAGCTACTTGGCTGAAGGTGTTTATCAGCTGTAGGACTTCCCTGGTAAAATTTTTGGAGTCACTCATGTATACTATCATATCATCTGCAATAGTGATACTTTAACTTCTTACTTTCTGAACTGAATCCCTTTGATCTCCTTTGGTTGTCTTACTGCTTTAGCTAGGACTTCCAGAAGTATGTTGAAGAGATATGGAGAGAGCATATGCCTTGCCTTGTCCCTGATTTCAGTGGGATTGGTTTAAGTTTCTTTCCATTTAGTTTGATGTTGAATATAAGCTTGCTGTATATTGCCTTTACTATCTTTAGGTAAGTGCCTGTATCCCTGATCTCTTTAGGTCTTTAAACATAAATGAATGTTGGATTTCATCAAATGCTTTTCAGCATCTAAGGAGGTTATCAGAATCTCTAAAACAATCCGCTACAATAAAAGAGCTTCTGGGTGTATCTCCATCCCTGATTGCAAGCTGTACTGTAGAGCAACAGTAATAAAAACTACATGTTACTGGCGTAGAAACAGAATGGTGGATCAATGGAACCAAATAGAAGACCCAGAAATAAACCCACACACTTAAGGACACCTGATTTTTTACAAAGATGCCAAAAGCATACAATGGAAAAAAAGATAGCATCTTCAACAAATGGTGCTGGTCTAACTGGATGTCTATATATAGAAAAATGAAAATAGATCCATATTTATTACCCTGCACAAAACTAAAGTCCAAGTGGATCAAAGACCTCAAAATAAAAATGGACACACTAAACCTGTTAGAAGACAAAGTGGGGAAGAGCCTTGAACTCATTGGCACAGGAGACAACTAACTGAACAGAACACAACAGCACAGGCTCTAAGATCAACAATCAATAAATGAGACCACATGAAAATGAAAAACTTCTGTAAAAAAAAAAAGACACTGTCATCAGAAAAAAATGAATGCCTACAGATTGGGAAAGGATCTTCACCAACCCTATATCTGACAGAATATATAAAGAACTCAAGAAGTTAAACAGCAGCAAATTAAGTAACCCAATTTAAAAAATGGGGTACAGAGCTAAACAGAGAATTCTCAGTAGAAGAACATCAAATGGCAGAGAAACACTTAAAGAAATGCTCAACATCCTTAGTCATCACTGAAATGCAAATCAAAATGACCCTGAAATTTCAACTTACACCCATCAGAATGGCTAAGATCAAAAACTCAAGTGACAATACATGCTGGAGAGGATGTGGAGAGAAGGAAACCTTCCTCCATTGATGGTGGGAATATAAACTCATACAACCATTTTGTAAATCATTCTGGCGCTTTCCCAGAAAATTGGAAACAGTACTACCTCAATATCTAGCTATACCACTCCTAGGCATATATCTAAAAGGTGCTCAAGTATACAACAAGGACATTTGTTCAGCTATGTTCATAGCAGCTTTCTTAGTAATAGCTAGAATCTGGAAACAACCCAGATGTCCCTCAACTGGGGAATGAATTCAGAAATTGTGGTACATTTACACAATAGAATTGTGTAACTCAGCAATTAAAAACAAGAAACTCATGAAATATGCAGGGAAATGGCTGGAACTAGCAAAGATAATCCTGAGTGAAGTATCCCAGAAGCAGAAAGACACACATGATATATACTCACTTGTAAGTGGATGTTAGACATATAATATAGGATAATCATACTAAAATATGTACACCTAAAGAAGGTAAGCAAGAAGGAATGATGCTAGGTAAGATGATCAATCCTCAAACAGAAATGCAAATGGGACAGACATCAGAAGAGTGAAAAATGGGGAACAGTATAGGAGCCTACCATAGAAAGCCTCTAAATGACTCTACCTAATAGGGTATCAAAGCAGATGCTGAAACACATAGCCATGCTTTGGGCAGAGTGCAGGGAATCTTATGAAAGAAGGGGGAGATAAAAAGACCTGGAGGGAAAAGGAGCTTCACAAGGAGAGAAACAGAACCAAAAGATCTGGTCACAGGTTTTTTGAGACTTATACTCCAACCAAGGACCATGCATGGAGAAAACCTAGAACCCCTCTTCAGATGTGGTCCATGGCAGCTCAGTCTCCAGGTGGGTTCCCAAGTAAGGGGAACAGGGACTGTCTCTGACATGAACTCAGTTTCTACCTCTTTAATCACCTCCCCCTCAGGAGAGAGCAGCCTTACCAGGACACAGAGGAAAACAATGCAACCAGTCCTGATGAGACCTGATAGGCTAGGGTCAGAGGGAAGGGGATGAGGACCTCTCCTATGAGTGGACTTGGGGAGGAGCACTGTAGGAGATGAAGAAGTTTGAGGTTGGGAGGGGATGAGTGAGGGGGCTACAGTGGGGATACAAATTAAATAAACTGTAATGAATTAAAAAATTATTTAATTAAAAAAGAACAAAAAATAAAGAAAATCACAAAGCCACAAAAATATGAAATTTTAAAAAAAGGATTTGTACTCTTTGCCTTATGCCTAGAGGTAAATATATAATCTTCATTCTGTAATTACTCTTTCATTAAAAAATAATAATATAATTCTATTTTTTTTCTAAATTCAGCCAGATATAAGAAATATCTTTCAAATAACCTTTTATAGCCATATAATAATTCCTGTTTCATATTACCATAGGCAAGTAGATATAGCTCTGAGTCTTTGACAATCTGTGAATGTTAATTTGGGTATTGTATCTATTAACTTTTCATCAGTTGCTTGGCTTTTAAACAGATTGAAGTTGAAACTTGATGTTAACTTTCAATGTCTAAGAAAGTTTTAATTTGCCATTTTTCATGTGTTTTTATATCTGATTGTTTAAGAAGTACATTGCTGTTTCCAAAGTAATTTTTACGAGTTATTGTATTATTTTAATGATGTGCTTATATATTTGCATGTAGATATGTGAATGGAAGTGCATGTACCCAGAGAAGTCAGAAGTAGTGGATCTCACGGATCAGGAGCTATAAGCCCGTAAGAAGCACCCTTCCTCGCGTGCTGGGATCTAGACTCAGGCCCTTTACAAGAATGAGATGCGCTCTTAACCAAAGAGCCGTCGACAGCCACATCCTTTTCAAAGAGTTTTAGCTGACTTAAGGCATTTCAGTTGCATAGCCCAGTAGTCATTTCAAAGGGTGAGCGCATAGATTATTGAAGAGCAAACATTTTATTAAAAGACAAATGGCATGTATATGAAAACATGTAGAAAATCAGTTGCATAAATAGTAATAATCCTGTCATACTGTCTGAAATCCATTTTTATATTTTAGAAATTATGTCCTGTGGAAGTATTTTCAAAAACATCAAAGGGAAGGTTGAAGCACTCTTTTCTTTATACACTCATAACCAGTTCTTGCAGATGTGCCACTGTTTGCAACACCTCAGTAGAAGTGCACGTCTCTCCGCCTGCTCTACTAAACCATCATGCTTGTCCCCTTGTTTCGAGCACCGAGGATTGAATACTAGACGAACGTTCTCCAAATGTGCTGTACTCTGGATATAGCCATGAATTCTTTATGAAAAGTATAGTTTGCTTTGTTTACTTTTATTACCAGTATCTAGCTTTTTATTACACTGTCATTTCTTTGAAATCATGGAAGTATAGTTTCTCACCTGACCCAAGAACCTATTGACTAAGGGTAACTTCTTTTACCATTTAGCAGGGCTCATATTTGTACTGTGACATGGTTTATGGAAGATCAGAGAGGCCAGAGAGATGCCTGAGAGCATCTTGTGGGCTTTCTGTCTTCTGGACCACTTATGAGCAGGCTGACAGGGTAGGAGAAAGGGCTCCTAGCAGCTAACTCTCAGGAGCCTTTGAATAATTGAAAACTGAGTGGTGTGCCAAGTACACAGGAGAATTGCTGCTGCTGATGTCTGATTTATTATTAGAAAGACACAGTTGACCCAAATGAAAGGAAGCATATAACCAGGTATCACTCTCTAGACACAGGGTTTTATGAAGTATGGTGGCCAACATGGAAGAGAGGTTTTAGCCTGGAAAAGGCCATGGAGAAAAACAAACATAAACAATAGATGACCTACCTAGGTAGCTCTGGACAGACATCAGGATAAGTGCCTTTACTCCAGCTTCTCATGTAATCTCCACTGGTTTTATTCAAGTCTATTTAACCCCATATAATTTTTAAGCAGCTTGCTCACAGCAATGCCACTAATCAATGGTAAGTCTGGTTCTAAATCACGATTCAATAAGAGAATATGAAAAGGGAAACAAAGAAATGAATTTAGATGATCTAGTAAAGAAAGGACATACTTAAGTAGGTGAAGCAGATATGGTGGGGTACCAAGGCTCAGAGACTCAGGTGAAACTATAGTAACGGTGTCAAAAGCTGTAAGAAGATCAAGGTGATGGCATTCAAGGTGTTGGCACTGTTTTGGGCAACAAGACAGTGATTTTTTTTCCCCAAAGAATCAGTGAAGGTTTTCTCTGAAACTATGTTTCAGAGATAAGTACAGAAG
The DNA here is from genome assembly GCF_907164565.1 of Psammomys obesus. Lineage (NCBI taxonomy): Eukaryota > Metazoa > Chordata > Mammalia > Rodentia > Muridae > Psammomys > Psammomys obesus. The sequence goes on along the minus strand of NW_026593286.1, from coordinate 33,296,154 downwards.
TTAGGAGGAGGCAGTGGTGTAGGTAGAGGCCTATCATAAAAAGAAAGCAGGTAAAATGGGATGGAACAGAGTGGAGCTAAGGTCACCCGAAGGCTTTCCTTGAGGGAGAGAAATCCTTAGTGTTTAAATAATCTGAGACACTGACTGGAGTGAATCAAATGTATCAGGGGAGGATGAACACTTACAAGGCTCTTGTGAGGCTGGTGAAGTGTGAAGAGATGTCTGCAGAAGCAGAGAAAGGGGGTGGGTGAAGAAGGAAATCAACAAGGGATAGCCTTGATCCCTTCATTTCAAGAGCAAGGTGAGCTCACCAGATGAGAAAAGGAGCAGGGAGGGAAGTGTTGAAAGCCGGAGGAGAAACAAAGTCTGTTGCAGCTGAAATGGCAAAGATGAAAATCTTCCTTCCACACTTCCTCTACATAAACCTAACTGCATCCATGGTATCTTCCTTCCTGATCAAATAACACAATCATTATCTGGCTCTTACACATCCCCAAAGGACTTCAAGACAATCCGGAGGCTTGAAATGGCAAAGTCTTCAGAGAAGGGGGAGAAAAAGAAGAAGAAAGAAAATGAAGGGGGGAAAACTGTGGACAGATTGACCAGTATAGAAATCCTGGCCCTTCTCCAAAATTACAGCATGTCATTGGCAAAAACTGGAAGTATGAGCCAGATCTCTATTCAGTTCTATTTCTGTTACACTCCGATGCTTCTCATGGAACATAGGTATTTGTGTATACGTTAAAACAAAGAGCTGTTTTGAAAAACTCTATTACATGTTTATAATGCCAGGGGAAGCATCTCTGGTACCTCTTTAACAGAAACCTGACCAGCCTCTTTATTTTATTGTATACAATAAGTCATGCATTTCTTAAGATCAAAATTTTTGCCAGACAGTTATTTGTGATTGCAAAGAATAAAGCTGTACTAACCTCTCATCCCTTCCGATGAGTGTTCATTGTTTAATACTACTGAACGCTCTTCAGTACTAAGTCACAGATGGAAAGTGCACAGTGCACAGCATTTAGGTAGATACACACTGCAGGTCAGCCAGGCTCAGTTTGGGGAATTCTGTCCTGACTATGTTCCTCTCATAGGGCTGAGAACCCATCTCAACTCTCAGATTCCTAAGTCCTCAGCATTCCACACCTCCTGCATGTACAGGATGTACATTGTGGGAAAGATGCTTTGAGCCAATCACATATTGTTACTGTCTTGGTATCAGTTGCCAAATCCTACATTAAAGATCACTGTTTTTCCAAACAAAAACAAGCAGTAACAAAACACATTGTACCCGGTTTCAAAGCAAAAATAAAATCTTAGGTTCAAGGTTATCAAAACCAATGGCTCTCACAAATTACCATAAAGACCAAAATACAAATAGCAGAAACGAAGAGTGAGTGTAGGAAGAGGTGATTTATAAAGGATGGCTATCATAAATCAACATATATGAGTAAACATGTCTCTTCACTGGTAAGAAGAACGAACAAGTGAAACACAGCGTTAAATGGCAAACCTTAAGTATCAAAACATGCTAATTGCATTTTAAAGATGAAGAGCACCACAATCCAAGTCATTGCTGCTAGGAATGTTAATTTGCTAAAACTTACAGCTAGGGATTTGGGAATATATATGAGAAGTGTAGATATTCTTTGATTCACCGATTTCTCCTTTAAATATTTTGAAATATTCACTCTTTCTTTGAAGAAAGAGTGAAATGTACATAAACATATGAAAAATAGAGACACAAAAAGTTTTTCCTAGAAAGGAGCATTGAAAGGTTAATGGGAGAGCCTACGTGTCTATGAAATACAAGCTGTTAAGTAACTTCAGAACATATCACGCTGGAATTGCCCTATTGCCCTTTATAAGGATGACCTACACATGTGTTCATTCATATGGAAGTTCTTTTGAACGTTTTTAAAGTGTGTCAAATTGTAAGTGCATCAAATATATGTATGTATCCTAAAAGTGTGACAGCAATGTCTGTTGGAAAGTGTGCTTTAGTGAATGCCAAGCTATATGTTCTGTTCTGAAGAAAGGTCTTAAGCAATGTAAAAAAAAAAAAAAAAAAAAAAAAAAAAAAATAAGGAAAAAGTTTCAAAGAAAATAGGAAAAAAATAAAGTCTTTTGATCGAAATGTTCTGCATAATTTTTGTATTGCTAAAGCTCTTAATGAATAAAGGCCTCACACAGAAATTTAATTAGAGCCTGAAGAAAACTGCCATATCACCAGTTCTGTGTTTTTTTTCATAAGACAAATACAGGGGTTGGAGTGCTTTGACTAAAACAGACGAATCAGCCTTCTTGCTTGCATATTCTCTTGCATATTCTTGCCCAACAGTGAGTTAAAAAAAATAAAACAAATCCATAGGGGAAAACACTACTGTAGACTTCTGTGAGTGATGGAAGAGGGTTCCTTTGGTTTGTACTTCTTACAGTTTAGCATATATATTCAAAAACAAAGTGGGCCGAAGTCAGCTCAAGTAAGATGCATTGGGAAGAACGAAACCACAGAAAAGGCGGTGGTGACCCCCAGAAGATTTTTATCTGCTTTTCTCAGGAAATTTTTTGAGACCCTATGAAACATGTAATTCACAGAATCTTGAAAGAAGCCACAACAACAGCAATAGATTTTGTGACCTGGACCCCAGGCTTAACATTATAAATGGACTACATGTTCAGTTCAGAGTCGTGTATTTCTAACGAGTCACAAACACAATGGCTGTTAAGAGTCCCGTGGCGTAGTCACAGGGAAAATGTTCAAAGAGAATGCGAAACTTACTACAAATTCATGACTTTCCGATATGCGATGTCCAAATTTTTAAATCCGTGTAAGTTAAGAAATACTAGAACAAAGTGACCAGATGCTCAGCTTCTTTTCTAGTACTTTAAATGTGTATGTGTGTGTACGTGTGTGTGTGTGCCTGAGTATGCCTGCGTGTGTCTGCATGTGAGCATGTATGTTTGTGTGTGTGTGCCTGTGAGCATGTGTGTGTGCCTGAGTGTGCCTTTGAGTGCGTCTGTACATGAGTGTGTATGTTTGTGTGTGTGCCTCTGTGTGCATGTGAGCATGTGAACATGTATTTTTGTGTGTGTACCTGTGTATGTGTGTGTGCACACGTATGTGGAAACCAGCCCTCTGACAAGCAGAGATTTCTCATACTAGAATGTAGGAAATTCTAAGTAAAGTTTTGGTAACCCACCCACGAAGCTCAAAAGGCTTTTAAGATAGTGGATTTGCTCACATTTGTATTTTAACTTCAGAAGAATGAAATGCAGATTTAGAAAAAAAAAAAAAAAAAAAAAAAAAAAAAAACGGGTGAGGGTGGGTAAGTCCCCATCATGTCCTTCCATGACCAGTGGTCTGGTTAATTTTTTTCTGTCAGTTTGACACAACCTAGAGTTAGCTGGGAAGAGGGACACTTGCATGAAGACTCTCCTCAATCAGATTAGGCAGTCGCCATGGGGTAGACTGTCAGAGATATGGGAGGTCCCCAGCCCTTTGTGGTGGCGCCATCCCTAGGCAGGCGGGCCCAGTTCATACAAGAGAGCAGAGAGAGCTGAGTGTGAACCAGGGAGTGAGCTAGCAGGCCGGCCCCTCCATGCTTTCTGCTTCACATCCTGCTTTGGTTCTTGCCCTGCCTTCCTTTAATGATAGATTGTGAAATGGAAGTGTAAGCCAAATAAAAATTTTCCTCCCAGGCTGAGTTTTGTCAGAACGCTTTACCATAGCAACAGGGATTAAAACTAGAGCAATTATCAAGGGCCCATTTTCTAGACTGTCTTGAGTCCACCTGATACCATAAGCATCAGAAGAATGGGGATATTTCTCAGAAATAAAACCACAGTACCATTTCTTTGTTTCTCATTTTTTGAAAATATTTTTTTCTTACATAACATGTCGTAATTATGGCTTCTCTTTCCTGCACTCCTCCCAGGTCCTCCCAGCCTCCTCTCACATCTGGATCCAAGCCCTTTCTGTATCTTATTTTTAAAATTAAAAAAAAAGCTTCTAAAGAATATTTAAAAAAAAAATAAAACACAATAAGGCAAAACAAAAACTAACACATCAATGTTGGACAAAACAAACAGGAGTATAAGAGCCCCCAAAAAGTACAAGATAATCAAACAAATAAAAAACAGAAAACCACTCATTTGCAAACTCAGGAATCCCATAAAAACATTAAGTTGGAAGCCATAATATATATGCACAGGGACTGCTCAGGTTCTCACCACAGCCTTTTCATGTAGGATTGGTGGTGGTCTGAATAAAAATGGCCCCCATAGGCTCACAAGGTATGGCACTATTGGGAGGTGTAGCTCTGTTGGAGTAGGTGTGGCCTTGCTTCAGGAAGTATGTCACTGGGAGTAGCCAACAACTCAATTAGATGTAGCCCAGTCCCAGCACTGGAAGTTTCATTTTTCATTCGGTGACAGGAGAAGTGCAGTTGAGACTCATTCCATTTTGATCACTTTCATGCAAGCGTATTTATTAGAAATCTGCTACGGTAAGGAGTTTCCATGCTGCTTCTTAAATGGCCCACAGTTTAGTTGCCTCTTCTCTTGTTATCCCTTCCCTGTTTCCCCGTTTTTATTCCCCCTCTCCTTCTAGTCCCTCCAACCATCCATCCATAAGCGTCTATTCAATTTCTGTTTTGTAGGGAGATCTTTCCCCCTCTAAGTTCCTTAATCTATTCCAAGCCTCTACAGTTCTATGGATTTCAGCTTAATTATCATTGACTTAAAGGCTAATATTCACATATAAGTGAATACATACCATACCTGCCTTTCTGCGTCTGAGTTACCTCACTCACGATAATTTTTTTCTCATTCTATCCATTTACCTACAAATTTCACCATCTTTTAAATTATTAAGTAATATTCTATTGTGTAAATGTGCCATATTTTCTTTATTCATTCTTCTGTTGAGGGTCATCTAAGTTCTGTTCGATTTCTGGCTGTTCTGAATAGAGCAGCAATGAACACGGTTGAGCAAGTGTCTCTGTGGCAGGATGAAGCATCCTTTGGGTGTGCCTTCAGAATGCTCTAGCTGGATCTTGAGGTGGATCAATTCTCTTCCTCTGAGAAAATGCCCCACTGACTTCAATAGTGGTTGTACAAGCTTGAGCTCTTACAAACAATAGATGAGCGATCCCCTTTACCCCACACCTTCACCAGCATGAGCTTTCATTTGTGCTACTGATTTTAGCCACTCAGGTGGCTGTAAGATGAAATCTCAAAATGGTTTAATTTGCATTTCCCTGATAGCTAAGGATTTTGAACATTTCTCTAAGTGCTTCTCATCCATTTGAGTTTCCTCTTTTGAGAATTCTCTGTTTGGTCCTACACCTCATTTTAAAATTAGGTTCCTTGATTTCTTTATATCTAGCTTTTTGTGTTCTTTACATATTGGGGATATTAGTGCTCTAACAGATGTAGAGTTATTTACAAAAAAAAAAAAAGTGTTTTCCCATTCTGTAGCTGCCACTTTGAGTGAGAACATCCTTTGTTGTGCAGCAGCTTCTCAGTTTCATGAGGTCCCATTTAATAATTGCTGATGTTACTGTCTATGCTGTTGGTGTTCTGAAGAAAGTCTTTCCACATGCCAAGGAGTTCAAGGCCACATTCTCTTCTATTAGGTTCAGTGTACCTGGATTTATGTTGAAGTCTTTGATCAACTTGGACTTGAATTCTATGGATCAATTTGCATTCTTCTACATGTAGACATCTAGTTAGACCAGTATGATTTGTTGAAGATGCTACCCTTTTTCCAATGTTTATTTCTAGCATCTTTATTAAATAAAAACAGGTGACCATAGGTGTTCTGGGGTGGGGGTTGTGTGCGTCCCCCATGGGTGCTTCTTCACTTTTGATTTTCTGATCTGGGATTGTTTATTCTCTGTGTTTTCATGGGTGTAGTTAGCCTCTTTCTGTTGGAGTTTTCCTTTTAGTGACTTCTGTAAATTAGATTTGTAAGTAGATATTGTTTAAATTTCATTTCCTCATGGAATATTTTATTTTCTCCATCTATGGTAATTTTTGCTGAGTGTAGTAGTCTGGCCTGACATCTGTGATCCCTTAGAGTCTGTAGAACATCTGTAGGCCTTTCTGGCTTTTAGAGAGTCTCCTCTGAGCAGTCAGGTGGGATTCTAATAGAGTCATATAGTCTGCCTTTATATGTTACTTGGCCTTCTTCTCTTGCAGCTTTTGATATTCTTTTTTCTTCTATAAATTTAATGATTTGATTATTGTATGCTGAGGAGATATATTTTTATGATCCTATCTATTTCGTTCTCTGTATGCTTTTAGTACCTTGATAAGACATCTCCTTTTTAGGTTAAGAAAAAAAATGTATGATTGTGCTGAGAATATTTTCGGTGCCTTGGATTTCTTTTTCACCTATTCTAGCTTTGGTCTTTTCATAGTATCCACAATTGTCTGAATGGTTTATTTTAGGTTTTATTAGATTTAACAATTTCTTTGATCAAGATATCTATCTCTTATATTGTGGCTCAATGCCTATGATTCTTTCTTTAATGTCTTGTTTTCTCTTGGTTTGGCTTTTTTCTGAAGGTCCTATAAATAGTTCCTAAATTTTTCATTTCATTTTCTTCACTTTTGGTTTTCTTTATTGATTTTATTTAAACTTTTAGGTTGAACTATTTTATGCATTTCTCTCCACTGTTTGTGTTTTCATAGATTTTTTTAAAGGAATTTATTTATTTCATCTTTAAGGACCTCTACAATATTCATAAAAGCTATTTTAAGGCCTTTTACTTGTGCTTCAGCTGAACTGCAATACTTGGGGCCTGCTGTGGTACAGTTTCTGGAATCTAACAGAGACACATTGTCCTGGCTGTTACTGTGTTTTCACACTGGAGTCTAGGCATCTGAGTTCAGGAAGGTTGTAATTCTAGGTACTGATGTCTGGTCTTGTCTATGTTGAGTGGCTGTTTGTTCCTCGTTGCCCTCTCTGATGCTTTAGGAAAGTCCTGTGACTGTGTGCTGCCTGGTAGGAAATTCTTCTGGGACCCTGATAGGTGTGGCCACTGGGGGTTGCAGGTAAAGTGTGTTTCTAAGTATCAGGAGCTGATGGGGATAGACTACAGAGGAGCCAACAGCAGAATGTTCCACCAGAATCTGCTAAGTCATCCGGGAATGCGGGTAGAGAGGGAGGAGAGGCAGCAACAGACGGTCTGTTTTGGTACCAAGCATGAGCCTGGGTGATTGGACTCAAGAGTAATGGAAGGAGAAGAAACCATCTGCTGCTGGTCCTCCTGCTTTTCTTGATGGAGTGGCTTTTGGGTTCCCAGGAATTGCTTCTGGAATTGGGGTTGGGATAAAGTAAGGAGTTGAGGAAGGGAACTTTGGAGGGGGGGGTAAGAAGGTTGTAACAGGTGATTTGCTACAGAACATCAGTTTCTTTCTCATAACATCTGGCACCACCCCATGAAGATTATTACTATCACCAAAGCAGAAGAAATATCATGGAAGGGGGGATGAAAAGAACGTCAGAATCGAAGTATAAAGAGGAGGGCTTTACAAGGAGAACAACAGAACCAAAAAAATCTGGGCCCAGGAGTCTTTTCTGAGACTGATACACCAACCAAGGACCATGCCTGGAGATAACCTAAAATCCCTGCTCAGATGTAACCAATGGCAGCTCAGTGTCCAACTGGGTGCCCTAGTAATGGGAACAGGGGCTGTCTCTGACATAAACTCAGTGGCTGGCTCTTTGAGCACCTCCTCCTGAGGTGCAGGGGAAGCAGTCTTACCAGGCCACAGTGGAAGACAATGCAGCCAGTCCTGATGAGACCTGATAGGCTAGGGTCAGATGGTAGGGGAGAGGACCTCCACTATCAGTGGACTTGGGGAGGGGCATGGGGGGAGCTGAAGGAGGGAGAGTGAGAGTAGGAGGGGGTGAGGGAGTGGGTTACAAAGTGAATAAACTGTAATTTATTAAAAAAATCAATTAAAACAAAACAAACAAAAAAAAAGGAGTGCTTTGAATTGCTGCTTTCTGGGCATGACACAGCATAACATTTAAGAACTATGCTTAACCGTTTAAGGTATGGTTACCTGCACAAGATTAACTCAGCCAAAATTCCGGCACAGAGGGAAGAAGAGCTCTTGAAGTCCTTTCTCTTACTGAGGAGACTGGCAGCTGGTAACTGTTGGGACTGGAGGGTTTGTGATATTTTAAATGTGTGGCCACCGGTCGGTTCCCTCACGTCAGGGAATACATCCGTGTATATATATGAACAGCACTAACTGGACAAAGATTATCAAAATGAGGGTGAGCTGAAGTTTGGAGAGTGCCATGTTTGGGGAGATTCTGGAGTAGTTTTGGGTGAAACGGCATGTATACTATAACATTTCATTATGTGTGAGTATGAAAGTCTCAAGAACAAAGAAAAGTTAACCCATAAAAAGGAATTCTACTAGCGAGGAGTAAGGTACTCATGTTAAAAGCTTGTGTGCCTGCATGACTGTATTAGGAAATGTTTGTAAGGACAGTTTTATAATAAACTCCCAATCTCTCTTTTTAAACTTAGCAAATGGCTTTTTTTTTAAACTTAAAAAATAGCACATATTATTAAGTAATAGTCATGGCACAATCCTCCCCCAAAGCACATCTTATAATAGTCACTGCTGCTTCATTTCCAGCCCTTTTCTGATCCGCAACTAAACCTTTATTCGTCAAATTTTGTCAGAGAGAAAATGAAAAACAAACTGTTTCTTGGCTGAGACAATGAATTCTTAGCAATTAGCATAATAAAAATAAATTCACCTTTTATTGATTTAAACATACTACCATAACAGGGCAACGGATTTCTTTTATAGTATCATTTACTTTTAAGGCATATCGTCTTAAGAGGTGGAATATGTGGTTTATGTGATTCTAGGATGTCAACGCTTTCTGCCCCATAATGCTGCATTCCAGAGGTAGAAGTCCAGCCTATATTTGCCTCCCTCTTAGGTTAAGTAATTTGAGAAGAAGAAATGTCTTCTCTGATAAGCATCCTGAACTCTGCCCTATTGAAAGCCAAGCGTCACATCTTAGAATTGCCCAATGTTCAATGTGAAGAACTGCCGACTAGCTGTGAAGCAGCTGACAAATAAATGAAAGGGCAGAAAGGGACACCAAGTTGTTGTGGAGGGCAGCCATGACCATACACAGAAGCTGCCAGGCTGAGGCAAAAAAAGGAAGAAGAGCAAGATGATTAAAGCTTTGAAGGCTTGAAGTTCACACTGAGGAGGGACATTGCATACAGAGCTGGGGCCTCTAGGGGCCAGAGAAGGCTGGTTCTCCGGTTGCTGAGTGGACTGTAAATTGGATTTGAACATGGGTGTGTGGAGAGGTGTCGCCGTGGTAAACTGTAATGTGTCTCCCTCTACAAGGACAGGCCAGAAGTACACCAAGACTGTGATGCGATATGACAGTAAATTGTAGGCTAGAGTCAGGATGTGGTGTTGTCAATCCTCCATCTCGTGTCCTCTGCTGGCTGAAGAAGACAGAATCAGCAGTGGAAGCTTCAGTCAAGTCCCCTCACCAGAGTCAGGAAACGGTTTGGAAAGTGACTTTGGAGGTAAAAGAAAAGAGCTGACACACAACTTTAAAAAAGTAGTTTTCCAATTTCTTGTTATTCCTAAAAAAAAAAAAGAAAGAAAAAGAAAGAAAATAAAGAACTCCTTAAATCCTTTTCTAGAGTTACTGCCTCTTTCAAATAAACCAATTTTTAAAATTCTAAATTTTTTAAAATAATAATCATTTAACTTACAGAAAGTTTTATGAGATTTCTTGCACTTAAATTCTCCCCTTCTTCTTTTCTTCTAGAGATTTTTTTTTTTATCAAATATCTGATGTATATCAGAAGGTGTTGTAAGGTGCTTAGAATATGCCAGAGACAGAAAAATATTATAGCGCTGCATTCTTAAAAGATGATTCATTTTTCATACGTGTGAGGTTTATATCAACATTCAGAAATAGTCAGCAGTTGATTTTTTGAATATATTTTCCACAAGGCCTGATATTTCTTGAACTGACTGTTATGAATCTAAACCGGTGTAGGAGCTAGTAAGATGCTAGACCCACATTCAGGTGCCTCCATTTCTGTGCTCACTCCCCCCAGATCCCCAATCCTTTTCTCAGTGACCATAAAAGAAACGAAGACACAGATGTCATATTACTTTAGTTTTAAGATCTTGAGGAGGAAGTTCAATCTCCAAAGTCGTGGAAGAAAACCGGTTAAACTTAAACATAAACCGGAGTCATCAATTCCTCAGAAATTTACATAGTAGTTACTTCGATTAAGACCTGACACTCATGTTTTTGCATAATTAATCATAGACATGTAACGAATTTTCAGTACTCCTCACAATGCTGCTGTTTCACTGTTCTAGTGCTTGCAATGGCTATACTGGACCCAAAATTAGCCTCTTGCCTTTTATGTCTCCACCTCACATACGCCAGAAGTAGGCTCTAAGTTTTCCCCGGCTCCTGTGTTGCTAAGACAGAAGATCTGAAACAGCTCTGGAGGGTAAGGCATAATTAGAAGACCACTCAACAGTCACACATGTGACTCTGCGTCACCCAAGAAGAGAGGGCTGGTTATTTTTTCATAGCTAATGAAAGGCTACCCAATCCTCAGTGTTATTACATAAGCCTGAAGAACTTCATCTAGCTGAAGGCTGCTATCGGGTCGCATCTCAGTGTCCCCGTCTGTGTCTCCTGAATATCCATCCAGAGCCACCATAACCCAACTTATAACAATGTTCCTCTGAGTAGCAATGTCACATTGGGCCTGTCTACTGACCAAACTGAAGAGCAAAAAAGATGCTCTTAGATTCAACATTGGTTATATCACCGCCTGCAGCGCTACTGGAATACTGATAGGGGCCAGAGCTGTTGTGGAAAATTCTATTTCAAAACCTGTGAAGCTCACTGCTGAATCCTTATCCCTTTGGCTAGCCATGCTGCCCGTGATAGGCTAGTAAATGCAATCTGTTTTAAATGAGACTTCTTTTACCTGACACGCACAGCAACATTTAAGTTTCTGGGAGATCCTTAGTTTTGACTGTGCCCTTTCAATCATTTTGGATTTTCATAAGTGAAGGAACACTTGTCAGCTCCTAGCTTTTCCAAGCATCTCATTGACTGTTGCTTTATGCTTGGTTCTAAGACTAGGTGAGAAAGTCTTTTTAAAATAATATTGTCATTTATATATAACAAATAAACTATAAATGGTACTCTCTGCGGCAATGAAGACGAATAGTGAAAGAGGAGAGGTGAAAATGGGAGTGATTCCACAGGGTGGGTCTGACCAAAGTACATGATACACTTGTCTAAAATATTTTTATGGAACATATAAGTGTGTATGATGAATGTGCGCCAATCTTTTTTTTAAAAAAGAAAGAAAAGACATTCTTCCTGCAAATGAACCCTGCCAATATGGTGTTTAGTTTTCTAGTCACAAGGGTAGGCTGCCTGTTGTAGGAGTGGCTGGAAAGTGGGAAGAAGGGGAACTTGGAAGAAAAACAGACTGAGAGTTTTGTTTAGCAGGCAAGATTATTAAAAATAAAATGCCTTTGTAGCTTGTCGTCTCAGGGTTATGAAACCCAGTAGCATGTTTTTTTTTCTCCTTTCAAATGATTTTTGTTTTTAATAAGTTTGGCTAGGAGTATAAATGCTTTTGGCGAGGTCAGCTTGAACTTGTGGGTTTTCTCAGCCATTGGGGTCTACACCTCAGAGAGTTCTCTGTTTTTACTGGAAGTCTCAGTTTTGTTGACTGAGCTGGCAGCTGCCTTGTGAGCACTGGGGTCCTTTAATGTTTTCTTTTTTTGGGTCTCTCCTTTGCTGTTTAAAAGAATGACTTGAGGATAAATTTGGTGCCTTCGATAGATAAATAAATCTGACAAAATTATAAATGACTGAGTGAACTGAAGCAGGAAGAGGGAAATAATAGAGAATTAATTCTAAAAAAAAAACACACCCCTTGGTAAAATGCATAAAACCCTAACAAAGACAAAGATACTTAAAAAAAAAAAAGTCAATACTTTAAAGAAAGGAAACAGTAGTAAATTCTTCCTCATGCCAAAAATAAAAAATAACAAAGGAACCACTGAGAAGAGCATGAGAGTTTCATAGATCTCATATACAATGGCTAACATTCTGCTTTACGGAACATTTCAAGTACTTCTATATAGCTAATGCATATTAGCATATTAACCTAATATAAATGTATGTATTTCAATAGACACTCATAGTGAACAAAGTGTCTGTCTGTCTGTCTGTCGTTGCAAAAACAGTGGGTCACAGAGACTCTAACTTGTGATAAAAAGTTGGCTTTGCAGATTAAGGGCAGCTAAGAAAAGGATGCGTGCACCGGTCATGTTGGCACACACCTTTAAACCCAGAGGCAGAGGCAGGAAGAGCTCTGATTTCATGGCCAGCCTGATCTACAAGTGTGAGCCCCAGAACAGCCAGGAATCCACAAAGAAACCCTGTCTTGAGGAAAAGAAAAAGGGCTCCTGAGCTGTGTCAAAATCAGACAGTCATCTGGTGCTGCTGACCTGCAGTGTTCATACACAAAACGTGTGTCCGTGGGAGAGTCATATCGATTGACTGAGAGTAAGTAAGGTTGGACACGTATTCTTATTAGGCTTCCGCCGATCAATAGAGGAGAATCATCTCAAAGAACTGACTAAGCTCTCTTGCTTTCATTTAACTCCACAACTGTTTTTCAAATTTATTCTTTTTCCTCTTTTTTTTTCTCTTTCATTTCTTAGTATCTCTTTTGAGACTCAGGACACTCAGATTCTTCAGCACTTATCAGCTCTGTACCTTGGCTAAAAAAGAAGCCACCAAATATAGCATTCATGTAGTATCGATTTGTAAAGAATACTTAAGTAATATTTTAATAGATAGCATTTTCTTCATTTCTCAATAGACACTTGAATAGCTTCAAATACAGGCTAGCTCAAAATTACAGTTATGAAGTAGCGGTGAAATAATTTTTGGGTTGGGGTCACCACAACATGAGGAACTGTATTAAAGGGTCACAGCTCTAGGGGACAAGAACACCGCAGTGCTAAGTAAAATAGGAGTTCAAGTTCCATTTCTGCCATTGAGTAGCTGACTTCCATTCTTGAAATTTCGTATTTCAAACGCTTTATAAACTAGCCTTTCAAATGAAGATGAAATTTAAATCAGGACATATCAAAAGACCCAATGTCGTGTTGCCACTGACCCTGAGAAACTTTACAGAATGGACATGAAGAATTCATCAGGCCCGGGTGTGGTGGCACATGTTAAGGTAAGAGAAAGATCATGAGTTCTAAGCCAGTCTGGTTTACAAACATGGTTTACAAACTCACTTCTGGGCCAGCCTGTGCTACACACTGAGATACAAAATCAATTTTTTTTAAATGTAATGTATCATAATAGCATAGTTGTTACACTGATAAATTGGTCTGTTTGTTGTGCTCTGGGGAAACTCTCCCATCTTTCGTGTGCTGGCTCCACTTCTAACATGATGACTCTACATGCTACATGCTTTCCAGCTGACATGCTTTAAAGAGGACACAGTACTTCCGAGAGCAGACCGTAACACTTCCTGGAGAGTCTTCACTCTCCTTGCCTCTCCACATTTGCTGAGCTGCTAAAACAAGCTCTAGGCTTTGACCTATCCCTTTATGCTACCTGTGAGCTATAGAGAACAGCCAGGTATGTCTGGATGGCACAGACCAACTGCAAGATGTTAAATCAGCTTGTTCAAGCCATTGAATTTTGGGAAAGTTTAGATGATACAAGTGGTTTGAGTAAAGAGCATCTCCCATAGACTCAGTTATTTGAACACTTGTTCTCTAGTTGGTAGTGCTGACTGGGAAGTTCATGGAAACTTTCATATATATATATATATATATATATATGCTTTATATAATATATATTATATATGCATATAATATAAATGTTTTTATTTCAAATAGAATTATATCACTCTTCCTCCCTTCCCTCTCCTCCTTCTAGCCTCCCTCCACACACACACACAAAAAAAATTCATTGTGTGTTGGAGGAAGAGGGGTAGCAAGATCTAAGATTTTAATTCCAATCTATTTGGAGAAATATACTTTACTTAATGTTGTTACAAGTGCCAGAATATTCCATTGCTGAAACAAAGCGATGAAAAGTCATCTTCTGAGTGCTGGAGAGATGGCTCAGAGGTTAAAAGCACTGACTGCTCTCCCCAAGATCCTGAGTTCAATTCCCAGCAACCACACGGTGGCTCACAACCATCTATAATGAGATCTGGCACCCTCTTCCGGAGTGCAGGTCTACATGCAGACAGAACATTGTATACACAATAAATACATAAATCCTTTTTTAAAAAGTTGTCTTCCTCAGCAAATATTATCAGCAGAGAACTTCAAAGAATACCTCTACTAAGATGGCATATTGAGACAGTATGGTTCTGTCTGAAAAATGTAAAAAACAGTTATTGATTTTTTTTATAATATTCTGTTGGCGAGCACACTGCATTAATTGACAGCAAAATGCTGGATGGAATACATCTGAAGGCTCAAGGCTTCCTTCTGTTTTGTGGCCACAAACTGAATCCCTAAACTCTAGCCAGATGTTTTATGAATGAGCAAAACCACAAACCTATCACTTAATACTAGAAAAACAACCCAAATGCCTTATATACCAATGATAGTTCATAAATATCACTTTAAATAGAAAAAGAAAACATTTCCAAAGAAAACCTTTCCCTGGTCTACTGACTGGCTTGATTTCATTTTTTTCGTAGTACTCATTGGTTCACAGTTTTTAGATGATTTATCTAGACTCGTATCAACAAGTGCCCTTTCTCCAACAGTTCAGTATCTTTATATAAATTATTTGTGCATTACCAGTATGCAAAACAATATTTTTGTACAAGAAATGTCAAGTTAGTTTTCATTTTACATTCATTCCCATTTGTTCTGTTTATGAATTGAAAATATTAAATATTAACATTCTTCATTTTCAGTTAATATTTACTAAACCTCTATGCTATACTCAGAATGTTCTGAAGCAAGGAATACTCTGAGATGTCATTACAATGATATTTTCAAATTTTCTTTTACTAAAGAATTTGTGATTTCCGTAATTTCATTTTTAAGTGCTAAAATTTAGTTCCTTAATGAACAGGTGAGTAAAAAATAAACAAATATATTAGAAAAATTTTAAAGTAGTTTTATCACTTATTTTTAGGATTTTTAATAATTAAATGTATAGAATACATCCATAATATTTGCAAAAATATCAGAAAGAATTATAATGTAGTCAAAACTGAAAGGGGAAATAAAATACCTTAAGGGTGCATGTTTTAGATATTTTTATCTACCCATCAAAAGTATTAACACATTTAGATCATCCTATAAATATTTGTTTGTGAGGATTTATGTCAAAGAACAGAATCAAATGGACAAGTAAATTCTTCCATCACGGTTTGTTCCACCGTGTCTTAGGTACTCTTGCTGTGACAAAACTCCATGACCAAGGCAACTCAGAGAAGAAAGCATTTAATGGGTTTCAAGAGGGATTGAGTTCATGGCTGTGTAAGAGGGATCATGGTGGCAGGCAGGCAGACATGGCGCTGATGCAGCAGATGTGAGCTTACAAATAATCCACAAGGGCAAGTGCGAGACAGAGAAAGAGCCAAACAGTTTTGAGGCTTCAAAGCCCACCCCCAATGACACAGCTCATCCTAAAAGTCCACCCCTCCAACTCCTTCCCCAAAAGTTTCACCAATTGAGGGCCCATATATTCAAATTATATGAGCCTGCAAGGGCTATCCTCACTCACACTACCACAGATAGAAAAATTATGAATGGTAAAAAAAAAAAAAAAATGTGTTTAGTAATTAGCATATTATTCACTCACAAATTGCAGGTGTCACGCTGACCTCTGGGATACAGAAGTTAACATAACTAATCCATGAAGCTATTTTCATTTATTCAGGTTAGACATGTAACACGAACGGTGCTTTCCCACTAAAGCATGTCTAGAGGCGCAGAACTGTAGGTTCATTCACCACACAGAAATTTTGCTTATCCAATCTACTTAGCACTAAGAACAAATTGGTATGAGACATTCAAATAGATGAACAAACGTGTTTACTATCATTTTCTCCAATGGATAGATTTTTCGTATTGTCCTCACATTATTATAGCTTTATGTATTTTCCGAATCTCCTTTGTAAATATCATTCAAGGCGATGTGATACTGCGTAATAAGACATAAAAATCTGATCGAATGGCAGTAATTTTGAGAAGAAATTTAAATGTACCAAGAAATATAGTTACAATTGATCTAATATAACCAACACGTGGATTACAAGAAACAAGGACTAAAGGGGGCTTTGCAGAAAACCTAATGGGGATATGGGAGCAAAGGTGAGCAGTTTCTCAAGAATAGAGGAGACAGCAGGAAAAGGTGAAGGAGAGAGTAGAAGGTAAAAATCTGAACTAGTAACCTGATGAGAGCAAAGTAATTAGACAGAAGTCAGCCTTGAACAAGAAGTAGAGCATTGTCATCGAGCTCATGACTGACAAAGACCTATCCAATGCCTGACAAAAGTATTTGGTTTTGATCATGCTTATTTCTTAATCTGTTGTAGATTGTATGCACATATTTTAGGGATTAGATAATTTTCCCTATAAATAAATAATCAGTTTCTTTCCATGCTACCTCTTGAATTGCTTATTTCCATCCAACAATTAGGAGATGATGATCTAATCCTAGATTATAAAGTTCTATTAATATTTTAATGAGTAATAATAATTACAATTTATCAAACCTCTTTTGTGCCCAGCACATGATAATCAATGCTTTTATCAGAAGTAATCCATGTGAAAATTTAACTCTGAAAAATAGTACAAGCAAAGTTTTCATTTCTATGTTGTACATATTGTCAAATACAATGATTCGTCTAGTAATAAATAAAACAAGAATTTAATCAGTGAAATCAGATCCTCATGCCAGCATTCTCAAAACTACATGATAGAAGTCACTAGGAATACAATGACCCGCTATGCTGAGCAACCTTAGTCCATACTTGCGTGTAAACACGTGGTCTAAGTCTCACCTCTACCTTTGCTGTTGAGGGAGTTCTGATGTCAGCTAGGCCACGTCTCCTTTACTTGTTATTTAGGAAGAATCTGGGCTATTGTGAATTATTTCCTTTCCTAGAAAAGTTTTAAAAGCAGCTTGCCAAATCTTACTGGGACTGTAGTAGGTATTGCATGGAATCAGAACATGATTGGCCAATCAAACTGGGGAGAAAAGCCCCTTCTTTGGGATTTAACGTTTCCCCATGCATGGTGTGTCATCGCTGTATCCTTCCTTTGACTTTTGTGGTTTTTCACTGATAAGCCTTGCACAACTTGGCTTCAGTATATCATTGATATTTATGGTTTTATAGGCTGTCTTGCATTTCAGATTAATTTTTCAATACTTTTTTTCTAGATTTCTATGTTTGGAGACATGTGATAATTTACATTCTCTTGAGAAATAAACTTTCTTGAAAATTGTATTCTCTATCTGTAGTTCTGCCCCTTTATATAACGTTGATTTCTTTTAAAGTCTACATTTTAAAATTCAAATGTGGCCAACATTGGTCTATTTTATTGCATTAAGAGAACCGGGTTTTAGTCTCATTGATGGAGTCTGTTTTTCAGTGTACTTGTTTGTGTTCTGTTTTATTAATTTCTGCTTTTATCTTTATTAACTTCCTTCTGTTTTCATTTTGTTTACTTTTATTCTTCTTCCAGCTCCCTGATTTTAAGTCTTGGTTCATCCAGTTTTCATTTTTCTTGTTAACCAATAAACAAGTTTAAGGTCATAATTTTCTTCTCTTGGCAGCTATTTTGGCCCAGTCACAGGATTTTTATTTGCAGTGCTCGCATCATGCCTCATTTCAAAAATACTTTATTTGAATTTTTATTTTCTCCTTAACCTAATAATTATTTATTGGGTGTTTAAAAACATTTAAGTTGATTGATATTTTTTATTTGTCTTTGTTCCTAATCCCTACTTTTATTGGACTGTGGTTAGAAATCATGCTCAGTATTATGTATGCTTTGAAGAACTTAACATTTGTTTGAGGCCTAGCGCAGTGGAGAAGAGAACGTTAGTTGGCCCTTAGGAATGACACCTGACACATGGAAAATGCCATGTACCCCAACACACTGTTTTTGTGTTTTGTATACACATTTAAAAATATATGTGCTGGTTTATTTAATTATACTTGTTTATACTTGTTACTTAAATTCTAAATCCTTGGATCTGTGAACATGACTTTATATACATATGTAGTTCTATACCAAGCTCATCTTCTTTAAAATGTTACATTTCTCCTTGAATTTCTGACATTTTTCTTTCTATATATTTAATCCTATATTGTTTTCAGTAGAAAAAAATATTACTTGCCTTCATATTTTTGATTGATTATAAAATTTGTGGTCTTATTCATATAGTTATATATATTTTCTTTTTATTAGATTTTTTCCATTTATTTTAAAATTTTCATGCCATTTATTTTTTATTTTTATGTAAATTGGAAATTGACATATAGCATCATTTTCTGTATCTCTAAATAAGAGGTTGATATATACCATCCTTCCACATCTCTTCCAAATTGCATGTGTATGTATTCATTTTATTCCTCAACATAATATGTAGTAACTGATGAATTTGTTCCATTCACAATTACTTGTATATTGATATGTTATTTTTATTTTTTACAATTTATTCACTTTATATCCCAATTGTAGCACCTCTTTCATCTCCTCCCGGTCCTTCCCTCCATCCCTCTTCCACCTTATACCCTTTCCTTAGTCCCAAGGGGAAGTTCTCTTCCCTTGCCATCTGACCCTAGCTTATCAAGTCTCCTCAGGACTTGCCTGTATTCTCATCCTCTGCGGCCTGGCAAGGCTGCACTGCCAGGGGGAAGTAATCAAAGAGCAGGCAACTGAGTTCATGTCAGAGACAGCCCAGGTCCCCTTATGTGGTAACCCACATGGAGACTAAGCTGCCTATGGGCTACATTTGAGCATGGGGTCTAGGTCCTTTCTATGCATAGTCCTTGGTTGTAATTTCATTCTCTACAGGACCCCTGAGCCCAGATCTTTTGGCTTTGTTGGTTTCCTTATGGAGCTCCTTGTCCCATTTGGGTCCTTCTATTCCCCCACACACACTTTTCCATAAGACTTCCTGCACTCTTCCCAAAGTTTGGCTGAGTCTCAGCATCTGCTTCGATTGCCTGTTAGGTGGATCCTTTCAGAGGACTTCTATGGTAGGCTCCCATTCTGTTCCCTGTCTTCCAGTGCTTCTGGTGTCTATCCTGTTTGCCATTCTGAATCAGATTTAAACATCCTCCCTAGGGTCTTCCTTGATGTTTAGCTTCTTTAGGTCTGTAGATTGTAGTATGGTTATCCTATATTATATGGCTAATATCTGATTATAACTGAGTATATACCATGCATCTTTCTGGTTCTGCATCTTCCTGGTTCACTCAGGATAATCTTTTCTAGTCCTATCCATTTGCCTACAAATTTTATGATTTCCTTGTTTATAATAGCTGAGTATCATTCTATTGTGTAAAAGACACTGTCCGCAGAACAAAATGACAGCCTACAGGCTGGGAAAAGATCTTCACCAACTCTATATCTAACAGATGGCCGACATCCAGAATATATAAAGAATTCAAGAAATTGAATACCCAAAACCCAAATAATACAATTTAAAAAATGGAGTAGAGAGCTAAACAGAGAATTCTCAACAAAAGAATATAAAATGGCAGAGAATCACTTAAAGAAATGCTCAACATCCTTAGTCTTCAGGTAAATGCAAATCAAAACGACTCTGAAATTCCATCATTTTTTCTTTTTCTTTTTTGTTGTTACATATTTTATTTTGATTTTTATTAATTATACTTTATTCACTTTGTATCCCCGCATTGCTCCCTCCCTCCTCCCTCCTCCCTCCTAATCCCACCCTCCCTATCCCTTCTCCACACATGCCCCTCCCCACGTCCACTGATAGGAGAGGTCTTCCTCTCCTTCTGATCCTAGTCTGTCAGGTCTCATCAGGAGTAGCTGCACTGTCTTCCTCTGTGGCCTGGTAATGTTGCTCCTCCTCAGGGGAAGTTGATCAAAAAGCAGACCAATCAGTTCATGTCAGAGACAGTCCCTGTTCCCATTACTATGGAACCCACTAGGAGACTGAACTGTCATGGGCTACATCTGTGCAGGGGTTCTAGTTTATCTCCATTAATGGTCCTTGGTTGGAGTATCAGACTCAGAAAAATCCCCTGTTCCCAGATTTTTTTGGTTCTGTTGGTCTCCTTGTGGAGCTGGCCAACCTTTGGGCAGAGTGCAGGAAATTTCATGAGATTTCATCTTACACCAATCATAATGGCTAAGATCAAAAACTCAAGTGACAACTCAATGGATTACCTCTATTGCTGGTGGTAGTGCAAACTTGTACAGCCACTTTGGAAATCAATCTGGCACTTTCTCAGAAAATTGGGAATAGTGCTACCTCAACACCCAAGTATACCATTCCTGGACATATATCCAAAAGATGCTCCACATTCAACAGGGGTATTTGTTATATTTATTCTTAAAGTCTCAAAACCCTTTAATTTGTCAAGCTTTCTGACTACTTGTTTCTCTTCTGTCAACACACTATCAACCAATCCATGTCCCTCATCCACTCCTGTCTAAGTAAAACCTGCTTTCACCTAAGTGCTCCTTCTATTCTGCACACTTGTATGTGTCAGGAAAGGTAGATCACACTGGGATCATTTATTACTGGTGAAAGCCAGCTGTCTCCTTTTCTTTGTAACTACCTGGATCATGGTCATGTCCTTTCTCTTTATTTAGACTAACTTACTTGGACTGTATTGGGAAATGTTTTCTTTGCTGGTTAAAACACATACGAAGAGAGAGTGAAGAGGGAAGAGCAGAGGACAGAAAGAGAGGGGATTAGAGGATTAGAGAGAGAGAGAGAGAGAGAGAGAGAGAGAGAGAGAGACTATATTCTTCTCCCAATCTGTTTGCCCTAGGGGTATAACACACAAAAGTTGAAGCCATCTTCCCACTGCTGTGTAACCCTCCTCAGAAGACAGGATGAAAAACAAAGAGAAGCCTCATGTTTTAGATGTGTTTATTCAACAACTGAGCTACACTATTACTGAATAATTCTTTCAGATTGGTGGGCTCTGTTTTTTCCAGTCACAGAACATGACTTTTATCAGCACCTTCCCTCACGACTCTGAAGATTTCCTCTATAGTCGTTTACCATCAGGTACAGTAATAATAGCACCAATAAATACATAGTTTCGTGTCATTTCATTGTTTTTCTCCTTCTGAAAATGTTTTTGTATGATTTTTATTATTTAAGAAAATTTGGTTGTATTGTTTCATGACATGTTTTATATTTTCTATATGTTTGTTTTTCAATTTTTACATTATTTTTAGTTCTGTTGTAATCTCTGTTCGTATTATGAAAAAGCCCACATTTTCTTCTTTGTTGTTTTTTTTCTATTACTTCCTTAATCGTTGCTTTTATTCCACTTTCTTGCATTTGTGTTTGTTTGTTTGTTTGTTTAAAGCCATTGGATCAACTGGCTGTCACTTTTTCCATTTTTAGTACATAGTTGTCATTTTGCTCTCTATCCTAGAGTAGTATTTCCATTCAATCTTGAGATTCGATCCTCTTTCACCTGGTTGTTTTCAGTTGTAATCCAGAAACATATTTTTAGGAGAAATGGTATGTTATTGTGTTGTCCATCTTAAACAAGAATGAGCTATCTTAACATTAATCTGAAGGATGAATGACAGACATTGTTTCTAACAAAAACTTTAAGTGTATGTTGCTATACCTTAACACTTAAAGCACAAAATAGAAATGTATTACAGACAAAACAGAGACCACCTATGGAGAACTCAGATTGAGCCTAGATGTCTCTAGTACAAGTTCTAGAGCTAAAAATATGAAGAATAACTGTTAAATAAAAACACAAAACAACATGCTTGGCTGCAGTCTGTGATGTATTCTTAAACTCAATGGGGAAATAATTTTGTGCAAGAGTTCAAGGAAATGAGCTATGCTAGATGTTTTCTACTACAGCAAGCTCTGAATATTCCAACACAGCAGAAACACAAGAAAAAGACCTGAAAACCAAATTTATGAAGATGATTGAGGTCCTTGAGGAGGAAATGAATAAAGTTTCCTTAAGGAACTTTAGGAAAACTTAAACAATTGGAGGGAATTAATAAATTCCTTAAAGAAAACCAAGAAAAAAAAAAGCAAATAGTTGAAAAAAACTGAATAAAACTGTTCAAGCCTGAAAATGGAAATAGGAGCAATAAAACACATACACACACACACACACACACAAACTGAGGAAATTCTAGAACTGAAAAATCTAGGTATGTGAACAGGAACCACAGACACAAGTATCACCAACAGAGTACAAAAAATGGAAGGGAGAATCTCAGGTGTAGAAGATAGAAGAAATAGATACATTGATTAAAGAATATGTCAAATATAAAATGTTCCTGACATAAAACATCCAGGGCACAATGAAAAGACCAAAGTTAAGAATAGTAAAAATAGAAGAAGGAGAAGAATACCAGGTCAAAGGCCCAGAAAATATTTTCTTTTTTTTTTTTAACTGTTTGAAAACTTCAACTGTATTCTAAGGAGTGTTATACTAAAGCAGGAAGTAGAGCTTTCAAGGGCAGTCCTTACAAACTGAAGGAGGAAGGAAGGCTTGATGGTTTTCATATCCCATATTAAGAGAACATAAAAATTACACTTAAAATTTGTGGACATGTTTAGAAAAAAAAGTGCTAAAAAATAGGAAAAAATAAAGGAAGGCATACTATTTTTTAACATACAGCTGTAAATTTGACAAATTTGTCACTTAAAAACACAAATTCATCCAGTTATCACCACAAGACTTAGTGTCTCAGGCATTTTAGTGTCAGGCTGATGAGTAGCAGCGTGTCAGAAAATATTTTCAACAAAATCATAGAAGAAAATTTTTCTAACCTAAATAAGGAGATGCCTATAAAAGTACAAGAAGCTTACAAAACACCAAATATATGGGAGCAGAAAAGGAAACCTCGTCTCCACATAATAATCAAAACAGTAAATACTCAATTGCAAACAATAAAGATAAGGTTAGTTTATAAGAGGAAGCAGCCATGTTTGAAAGTGATGTCCAATTGAGGGGCAGACCAAGT
This sequence comes from Psammomys obesus, assembly GCF_907164565.1. Lineage (NCBI taxonomy): Eukaryota > Metazoa > Chordata > Mammalia > Rodentia > Muridae > Psammomys > Psammomys obesus. The sequence goes on along the minus strand of NW_026593286.1, from coordinate 33,272,853 downwards.
GATGAATCAGAGAAAGATTTGATGGAATGAGTCAGAGATAGGATATGCCCAACTCTCAGGAGAAGAGGACAGGAAAGAGGACACTTAAGAGTATCACAGGGAGAGAGGAGAGCTTTTTACCAGGACAGTTTTACAGAGACATTGTGGCAGAGAAAACAAGGTGGACACAGGTTTAGGCAGAACAAAGAACCAGAACATTAAAATATATTAATAAAATTAGTTTGAGGCCAGCCAGAGCAATTCAGCAGAAGCCAGTTTGAATCAGTCTGCTTGGATAGAAGTTGGTGCCAGAACAGTTGAGTTGAACCAAACAGTGTGAGTTCATGAAGAGCTGGAGAGGCTTGGGAACAGCTCTTATCTCATCCCCCTCCCCCAATCTGAGGAAATAAGAACATTTATTCCAAACAGAGTCTCTGCTCTTACTTTTGTTCTGTTTTGCTTTTAATTTGCAACCTTTAGGATGACTTCCACACAGTGTTCTGATGTGAACATTAGAACAGATGCTTTGTAGATAAGCAGAATTTCTGGGAAGTTCACTTCACAGGTTTGCACGGGTCTGGATGGAACAGAATAGAAATCTAAACTCAAGATTTTGGTAGAAATTTTTACGTTCCTTCTAGGAAACAGTTTCTTCTGTTGCTCCAGTGAACAAGCAGTACCCAAGGGAATCTTGCAGGTGGATTGCTTGTCACAGGACATATATACATTATACCAGAATTAGCTGCCTCTCTACCCGACATGTTGAAATTATAGCATTTTGCTTTCATTCTCCTTTCTCTCTAAGCTTAGCTCAGGAGCACTCTGTGAAAGAATGGGTCTGGATGAATTCCATGTTTAAATGAAAATATCACCAAATACAGTTTTGCCCTTGAAGAATCCCAGGCTTGGTAATTTTTCAACATAATGAATGCATTAAACTTTTGTATATGTACATAGGGAGACCCATGCTGGAAGATATACAAAGTTAATCAGAAAGTAACAGTTCCTACCCTTTAAGAACTTATAGCCTAAAATATGCCACAGGGAGGCGGCTCAAATGCACAAATGCAAACAAGCATCAACATGGGACTAGAGGAAAGCAAACTGTGGCCTTTCAGGTCAGTGTGTGCAGAGCTGCCTTTAACACACACGCAACCGCTGTCCTGTTTAAACAGCAGCCAGTGCACACCCTTTGTGAACAGGAAGGATGGAGAGTCTTTCTGAGGAAGTCATTCTCTCAGCCACGTTCACACACCCAGTTTCTCTAACAGATGTAATATCTGTTGCTCCCTGCCCCCTTCCATGACTTCAGAGACTAGAGTGTAAAAATATGCTTTCCAGCATAATTATTGATTATTCAGCAAAGCAGTTAGAAACAGTTCTGTTAGGACAATATAAAACTGAAAAGAACTCATTTTTTTTTCTGCTAAGAAAGAAAAAAGTCATACAGAAGCAGCCAGGAAAGGATTTTAACCTTTGCAAGTCTGCCTTCCATCAGGTGATTATAAATCTGGAAGCATGAAGGAACAGTCACTAACAAGGCTCATGATACGAGGAACCTGACTGTCTGGTCATGCAGCTCTCGCTTATTTTCTTGCTTCCTTTCTAGAATGTCAACAATCCATATGCAGTACAGGCAAACATGCACTGGTCCAATCAAGTGTCCTCCTCGCCTTCCCATTTCTCTGGTGTTCACATCCACCCACCCCCAGAGGCTGGCTTTCATTTAGGAAAAACTTCTCACAGTAAATTTGAGTCAGACCAACTCTGCCTGCCCCTCTCTAAAACTTAAAAGAAAAGCACAGTCTCAATTGCAGCCCCTGGCCAAATCTACCACGTGTTTATTGATAGATTTAAGAAAATAAATAAATAGAGTCAAACTCTACCTCCACTTCTGCTTATGAACCGTTGGCTAGTAGATTAACCTGAAAATTAGAATGAGAAAGACCCTGTAGCCATCCAACACTGAATATAAAGACAGCCCCAAGCTCAGGGTTTTCATCTTCTCTGATTTATTCCTTCCTTTCTCCATCTATTTCATTCCCAAGGCTGTGACTCAATCTTTTCCTCTATTGAAGTCACTGAAAGACTGAAATCCATCTCAGCCAAGCAAAACAATTTCATTCATCACATTGTAGTCACATCAATTAGGGGCTGGCAGGTAAAATAAAACATCAAAAAGTACCCGTTTGATCCTTGAGATTTTTTCTGCAGCCCCAACATCTCAGAGCAAAATTTCTTTAATACTGATTGTTTATCAAGCGTTATTGACTGCCCATTGGGTGATCGTGCATTGCACCAGGCACATGTTGTTTAATATGTACTCGATACCCTGTTTATACAGTCACGTGCTGAGAGTTCTTTTTATCTCTCACCCTCCATCTAAATCCTAAGCTCCTTGAGAGCAGTGGCACAGGGAGTAAAAAGGGCCATTGTCTTTGATGCCTATCCTAGAGATTAAACAACATTTTCTCAGTAAATACTTTATATGGAAAACTTGGTTTATACTACATATTTTTTTCTGGTTTTGAAATCTCATAAAACTCTAGCTATCATGGCCCTTTCTCAATTAAAAATTCTGATGTTTCTTTCTGGTCTATGGAATGCAATGGGGCACATTGTACCTCTCTACATGTTAGAAAGAAATTGAATTTCTGCCTTTGGGGGATCACCTAAGTCTCAGGCTCTGCCAGATGTGCTGGTTACACATGCCTGCTTTGTGAATACAATGATCCCAACTTATTTTATCAACTGCATTAAAACAATAGCTAATTTTATTTGAGACTCCACACTGTGCAACAAAACTGTTTGTACCATCATATTATGAAACCCCGAATAGGTTAGCGCAAGACTTACCAACTGAAAATGTACCTTCAGTGATGTCAATTGCTTGTGACTCTAGTTAGAGAGAAAATATCTTCTCATCCTTTAGTCTTTGATTTGCTATGGGTATATAATCATGCCCCCCTTGAATATATGAACTAAAATCAGTAATTTACAATGCTTAATGATGCTCATTTATTTTTAAATTATATTTTTCACAATTTATTCATTATATATCCTGATTGAAGCCCCCTCCCTCAATTCCTCCCAGCCCCACCCTCTCTCCCCCTTCTCCTCCATTCCCCTCCCTTAGTCCACTGAAAGGGGAGTTCTCCTCCTTTGCCTTCTGCCCATAGCTTGTATTAATGGATATAATGTAAATCGTTGTGTCCTTGCTAATGACATCTCAACACTGAGAACAAGTGTTAAATATCTAAGTTCCTACATCTTCTATTCAATGCTAGAATACATACACAGGATTTATTAATTTAATACAGAAATATTAGGTCTGTGACCTTTAGCCTATTGCCCACCACTGAACTAGGTAAATGAAAGAACATGAATGAAGATGGTTCAATTAACAGAAAGAATCTCTGTAGAACAAGCTATTAGTGGCTTTTAGTTGCCTTTTTTTTTTTTTTTTTTTTTTGCTAATGAGGAAAACCAATACCTACCATCAACCTCAGACCCATTTCAGTAAAGCAAGACTTGATATTCTTGGATGACTTGAGACAAGTCTTTGGTAATTTGAATCCTGACAACCTTTCCTCATTGGAAAAGTCTGAAAGACTGAAGCTTAGGGCATAATTAAGAAGTACAGCACATGGACGCCTTAACTCTTCTGTGGCAAAGGCCTGGCTTCCAAGGGGCTTGGGACTTAGACTGAGTCATTAACTAAATATGTTGCAGAAAGACCCTTCCAATCTTGTGCATGGGTTATGCCTCTGGGAAAAGAGCTAAAGCTAGAACTTACAAAAAGAAAAAAAAGGACATATTTTCTACTTTAGGAAAGAATGCAACAAGTTCTCAAGGAGGGGGCTGTCTTCATATCCACTAAATGACCTCCAAAGAGAGGTTGTGTTATTTTGGAAAGCAGCAGAGCCTTTAGAGCATGGAATGTGGCTGTGTTAAAAGCCACTGGTTGCCCATAATAAGAGCAATTCTACTACCATAAGCTGAGTGGCTCCAGCATGCCTTTCCACCACACGGACAGATGCTTTTGAATCCATGAGCCCACATAAATCTTTCCTCCCTTTGGTTATTTCCATCAGGTCCTATGGTCACAGTAACGTGACTACCACTAACTCACTCTAACCAGCCAAGAACCTCCCACTTCCAGCTTCCTCTCTTTCCCCTCACCTAACCCAGAGGGCCAGAGATAACCTAAAGAGTGCAGTATCTTTCAGCTCTACTCTCTTTGCGGGAACTGAAACAGCCCTTTATTAGGAAGGTCAACTACCCTGAGGACAGTCCTGTGCAGAAAGGAGCAAAGGCATGGTTATAGTTCTAGGCCACAACAGAGTTGTCTTGAAATAGGCTAACCAGTCCCCTGTTGACTCACCACACATGACAACTGCGGAACATAGATGTGCCAGCCTTGCCCAAGTTACAGAGTGATGAAATGATCTTCTTCCTATGGTTTGAAGTTGCCACCGTTAGGAGTATATTGTTACCTAGGAAGAGTAACTGGAACAGATTACCCAAATCAAAGAATGTAGAAGGAGCTCTAGAGGGAGAGCTATCAACACTTTGATAATAGATATGCTGTATTTTTCCATGTTTTTTAATTTTTATTTTATTTTTATTAATTACAGTTTATTCGCTTTGTATCCCAGCTGTAGCCCCCTTCCCCATACCCTCCATGTTTTTTTTAAAATTTTTTATTAATTAACTCAATTTATATCTAGGTCATAGGCCCCTCCCTCCTCTCCTTTCAGTCCCACCCTCCCTCCTATTCTGCTCTCCCCTATTTTGAAGAATAGGGGAGCCCCCTACCCAAACACCCCATATCATCTGTTCATATGAGGACTGAGTTCCTCTTCCTCCCCTGTGGCCTGGTAGGGAAGTCCCATCAGTTGGAAGTGATCAAAAAGCAGATAACATAGTCCATTTCAGAGATATCCCCACTCCCGTAACTAGTGGGTCCACATGAAGCATATGATGTTCATTGGACGTATCTTCTTGGGGTCTGTGCATTGTAGTATGTCTATCCTAGACTATAAGACTAAAATCTGCTTATAAGTGAATACATAGCATGTGTGTCTTTCTGTGTCTATATTACTTCACTCAGGATGATCTTTTCTAGTTCCATCCATTTGCCTGCTAATTTCATGATTTCCTTTGTTTCTTTTTGTTTTGTTTTATTTTAATTTTACAATTTCCCTGATGACTAAAGATGGATGTTGATTCCCGACCACTAGAGATTCCTCAGTTTAGAATTCTATTTAGCTCTGTATCCAAAAAGACAGCATCTTCAACAAATGGTACTAGAATAGCTGGATGTCTACACATAGAAACATGCAAATAGATCCATATTTATTGCCCGTTACAAAACTCAAATCCAATTGGATCAAAGACCTAGATAAAATTACATACACTAAATCTGCTAGAGGAGAAAGCGGGTAAGAGCCTTGAACTCATTGGCACAGGAGACAACTTCCTGAACAAAACACAAATAACCCATGCTCTGAGATCTATAATTAATAAATAGGACCTCTTGAAACTGAAAAGCTTCTATAAAGCAAAGGACACTATCAATAGAACAAAAAGCCAGCCCACAGATTGGGGACAGATCTTCATCAGCACTACATTTAACAAAGGGCTCCTACTATCCAGAATATATAAATAACTCAAGAAATTAAACACCAACAAACCAAACGATGCACTGTGTTTTACCATGCTGGAAACTGTACACCTAATAATTAAAGGATTTCCAGAGTCTGTTTGGGAGGGTTTGCAGAACTGAAAAGGAAACCTCTGTCTCTTCCAAATGATTTAAAATGTGTCAATATGGAACAATAGATTAAAGCCTTTTTATTTATTTCTGTATGCTTCACTCACATCAGTTTCTAAGTAAACAACTTGGCCGACAGACAGAAGGGCAGGATGATCATTCCCTGATGTTTGAAAGGGTTGGTGGATGAGCTGGCACGGCAATGTAAAGACATAAAAGTGGCATTATGTATAAATGTCACTTTTACATTAGAATGACTACTTACAGTATCACCTAGAGTCTTCTATTTCAAACTCATCCGTAAACATATTAAAGTGAGCAGAAGATATGAATACTTTAGAATATGCATCCCTAACTCAAATTTCAGCACAGCGACTACTAGTGAATGAATACAGGAACAAATTACATCCCTTTTTTAAAAAATTAATCTGTCTACCTAGTTGGAAATAACAATACCAAACTTAGAAAATTGTTTCTATTACTGAATTCATCTTGGCCTTTAACACATTAACTCATGATGCCACAGACTATAAACAGAAAGGCCTTTCAGGGCAAGGTTGCTGGCTAGGACCTTAAAACATCCTTGTAGATGCCACAGGAGTAAGATCTGATATCTGAATCCAGACAGGGAAGAATTAAGCTAATGTATCCAGAAAGCTTTTTTATAATATGCCCATGTTACAAATTCTTTAAAAGTAATATTTACTGGAAATTTTATTGAAAGTTCCTTATTCTTAAGAAACATGGTGTCTGGAAAATACACGCACTTGACTTTTAAGTGATTATTTGATAACGTTATTTATATTATCCAGTTATTTCTGTCATTTTGAGAATTCGCTGTACCCCAAAGCATTCCATTTTGTGACTATTTCATAAAATCATAGAGAATTATGAAATGCATAAGCCAAAATTATCTTTAAAATCACTTAATCTAATTTTGTAATTTATGATTAAAGGAATTAAGTTGTAGGAATGACAGTTCACTTATTCAAGAACATTTATCTTGTAAGGGCAAAAAATACGTATCTTTTATTATGGGGTTTTTAATTTTTCTTAATAATTATTTTTATTTCATATGTGTGGGTGCTCTGCCTGCACATATATGTGTGTGCACCACATGTGTGCCTGGTACCCTTCAGAAGTCAGAAGAGGGTACTGGATTACCTGGAACTCAAATTAGAGATGGCCGTTAGTTGCCATGTAAATTCTGGGAGTGGACCCAGGTTCCTTGAAGGAGCATTCATTGCTTCTCACCATGGAGCTCCCGTTCGGCCCTGCATCTTTTGTTCTTGTGGCCACTTGGGTTTTTCAGGTTCTCTCTATATAACTCTGGCTTTCCTGGAATTTGCTATATAGACCAGTCGTTCTTGAACACTCAGACATCTACCTGCCTCTCTCTCCCAAGTCCTGGAATTAAAGGAGTGTGCCACCATGGCTGGCTTATTCTGGGATCTTTATAGTAACCTATGTCTGATAATTAATTTAATATAGAATTTTAATAAATAACATTTTGAGACATCGATGAATAAAGATAACGTTATAAACATAAAATAATGAAATGATATGTTGAGAAATATGTAACCTGGAACCTGTTTTAATTAAAAAACCATTTAGACTATTTGAAGCATTATCTTGAATTAGGATAAAATATAGTTTTCAAATCTAAATAGCACATTTCACAACTTTTCCCGCATTCTGTAAACAACAACTGGATATTCTCCACGTGCCAAAAACTCAGGGAGATACATACAGCTTTGAATCAAATATAAAGGCTAGAATTTAGAGTCCAAAAGTAGAACAGAGGTGTTAAAAATATGGCACTAGATGGCAACTCACCTCTCTGTGGCAGAAGAATTCATGCTGGTCTAAGAAGTACATGAAGACTTACTTGATAAAATTACACTGTGAAGAAGTGGGAATCAGCCAAAAGGAACATCAAGGTGTGTTGTAGACAAAAAGAGTAGCACGTTACAAATCCAAAGGACTAGAAATCATAAAAAGTGCATATCACTTGAGGAGCCATACTGAATCTGTCTCATTCAGCAGTCTGTAATCACATGCAGATACATGGAAATGGAAGTGGATTGCATTTTAATAAAACCTAGCACCTTAGCCACATACACACAGTCACATTTCAAGTTCTTAATAGTTGCATGTGGCTGCTGGTTATCATAGAGTGGAGCACAGACACACATCATTTCTCTCACTAGGTTAAGCTCTGGAGTGCACTGACCTTGAATTTGGAGAAGAAAATGACAATCTATAAGTCTAGAGAAGGTAGTTGGGGACAGAGGTTGTCATAGCCTTTAGAGCCATATCAATAGGTGGAGACTTTAGGAAAATGGAAATCTTTACTTAACCAATCATGAGTCCCCCAAAGTAAAATGAAATGAAACAATCTTATGTCAAACACCAACATAATTTTTTTAATTATTGTATTTCTAGTGTACTTTCACATTCTAGACTTTCTTTATGGAGAAACTGAGCAGTGAGGATGTTAAGATACCCATCTTAAATGCTTTATGATACTGTGCTTTGCCCCAAACCCAACCACAGTTAATCAAAGTTGAAAACAGAATTTGTCTACTGCTTTCTCTTTACAAGCACTTGTGACTGAATATGACCCCATTATTTTTTGTTTACTGCAGAAAAATGTTTATGGAAGACACAGATATTTGTTTCTACATATTTGATTTTAAAGTATTGATGTAATAAAGTATTGAAAATACAACGGAAAGGATTGTCTCAAAATCACTGTCTACAAATAGCCCAATATTACCTCTGTGTTTTTCTACCCAAGGTCAGTCAGAGACACTTCTCCATAGAAAGTCAAGTAACCTTGAGGAGGGCAAATCACGGGCACAGTTGAGAGTGGCATTGAGAATGGTGAGAAAGACACGCACAAAGTCCATCTAACACTTTGTCTTCACGTGATGGGCATTCCCACAGCTTCTAAAAGTGTGATGCAGTCTTTCATTAATTAACTTGGCAATATTAAAAACTGCTTCCATTGTGTTGGCGAGGCACATTCCTTACATTATTAATCGCTCCGAAAACCTTCACGTCCTGACTATCTAATGATAAAAACACTTAAGCAAATAATAAAAACCCAATAACGTGCTGCATTGCAGAATCTCAGAGGAATGCTACACGAGGTCCATGGCTGGAATGAAAACATTCCCTATATTGTGAGGTAAACAGCATTCATATTAAAGCTAATTTACAGTGGGTGGTTAGCAGGGCTTTGTTCATGCCTCCGACTTGGCCCTTCTCAAGAGCTTGTGAAGGTTACGATGCTTATTCACAAAGACTCTTCATTCTAAATGGAGTGATATGTCAAGACCAACAAAGCAATTTGCAGATTATTAGGCATTATATTCAGCCCCGTAGTTATAATGTACAGCCCTAAGAAATGTCGAGAATGGATGGCATATTCAAATGGATAGATTAAATAAATCATTCACCATCAGAACTCTGATTTCACAGTATACTGATTTCTTCAACTTAAAATGTACCTCTGTGCAGACCTCCAAGGTACAAGGCTGCTCCCCTGCAACCATCAAATTTCTTCATTTCAAATCAAATACATGTGAATTTTGTTTTCCAACTTTTACTAAGCATACTCATTTTTCCAGGACTGTGGCTAAGAAGAGCTATTCTCATTTTCTAATATGGTAGATTAATTTTTTTAAGTTTCCAAACCGGATCACCGTGGGCAATTCATCACATTTTTTCAAGAATTAAGTATTTCTTTTGAATGTACACACATTCATGTGGGGGGGGGGTCACACACATTCATGTGGGGGGGTTACACACACATGTAAACCTGTGTACACACGTGTTCATGTAGGAGAGCGAATGTATACAAAAGTACGTGAAATGTTTTGGCAAACAGGAAAAAACTTTCCAGCCCACAGAAATACATGAGTCCAGAAGTTAGGGACACACACACACACACACACACACAAATCTTACTAATTATACTTGTAATTTGTTTACTAGTGAAGTTTTCCCCAACATAAAGGGTAGGATCATCTCTAAAATTCATATAAATGCCTTGTATGTGTTCGGACTACAATCATCTTATTCTTGAAATAAAAATCAAAGTTTTGTTCACACACAGAGAAACTGCGACCAAGGATCTCACCAACTCATAGGGTTATTTGGAATTAAACTGGCATAAGCATGATCTTCTTGGTACGATGCTGGTCTTCCCAGAGTATTTCATTGTGTCCTAGCTTGGACAAGTTTTTATGCTTCCACAGCTACCGGAACGCTACTTACAACCAGGGGCTCTAATAGGTGTCCTCTTTGAAGGGCATTGCTTCTCAAACAATATCCTGGACTCTCCTTTGTAAACCAGGAAAAAAATAAAATTAAACCTGGGCTGAGTAGAAATAAAATTTAAAAAAATAATAATAATAATCCCTATGGCCAAATCATTTCATAGTCCATTGAAAGGGACAAAATATTATTCAAATTGCAATTATCTGTAAAGAAACAATCATACTGGAGGTGCCATGTCTGGGGAAGTTGATTGCTTCTTTATGTCCTCTGTTTACACATTTTTCTTGTACTTAATGGCCTACTAGTGACCATTTCATTATCACAAGATGCTTCACTCTTTTCAACAGCTGATTCTTCTTTCCCTGCTTCCTAATGGTAGCATAGTGTTCATAATTAGATCCAGCTTCATTTGACTGCCAAAGTGATTTTTGTAGTTCATTTCCTCACTGTGTTATACTTTCTCAAACATTTTGCTTTAGTTAAGAGACCTATACAATTTGTTAAAATTTGCATTGAGTCCATTTCTCTTGATCTCTCCTCGAGGTAAGTCCTTTCAGGCCAAGGAAAGGGAAAGTGAATCATGGCTATGTATAGCTCAGATTTATGGCTCACCCACTTAATAATATTTTGGTCTGAGGAGAACCTCTGTTTCTATCACTGTCTGGACCCTTACCAATTTTGCCAGCACAGAATGAAAGTTAATCAATTTTAATTGCCTAAAAGAAAAGAGCACAGATAGCCAATAAAACAACCTGAGCGTGTGTCTCAAACTAAACCTTTTTTGTGACTGTGGTGGTTTGAATGAAAATGCTTCCCCCAGTAGGTTCACATTTGAATGCTTGGTCCTTAATTGGTGGAACTGTTTGGCAAGGACTGGGAAGTGTGGAATGTATACAAGGGGGCACAGTGAAGAAAATGCCAACAAGAATGCTCCATTGGCCATGGGTATTGTGACTAAGAAAAAGAAAATAAGTTCGGGCTTATCTACAAAGTAACAGCCACGAAAACAAGACACACGTGATTTTTATGGACACAGTACAAGAGGCTTTCAGAAGCATATTTTTTTTCAGTGAAGATAATTATACATAGAATATTTATGTAAGCCCTTCTATATCTCATAAAGTATCCTAAGATCTGAGAATTTTAAGAATGCAGGGGAAAAAATAAGCATTTTTTTGCATAGAGCTGACATGAGAATAAAGAATATAAATATTAATTAAGCAAAAACATTTTCAAAGATAAAATAAAAGCAGTTTAAAAGATTAAACAGTAAATAGCTATGGCATGCTAGAATAGTGAAGGATATGTATTTGATTAGCTCATACTACACGTAGAGAATACACATAATAAGTATATAAATAGGTAAATAAAATAGATTATGATATAGATATACTAACCAAATCTTCACTCATAAATAAAACACAGGGAAATTTATTTTAAAACACTTCTTTGCTATACTAACAGTAATTTTACTATTTATTAAAGACAAAAGCAAAATTGAATAGCAATGAGATAGATATGTACCCTCCACCTGTTTCTTTGACACTTCTCCCTGTTTTCTTATCCCAGCTTCTCACTCTCTCGTCATCAGCCATGAACAGCACAGAAAGAAGTCCACTGCCAGATGCTAACTCCTTGTTAGTGGATGGTCTGACCACAGAAATGCGGGACATAAGTTTGTCTTCCTATAAATTCTCTTGAATTTTGTTATGGCAATACAAATAGACAAAATCAGAGTCAGGAAGAGAAAAATCTCAAGAATAGTGCTATGGAAAGAAAAGGATTGAAAGGGGGCAAGTAACAAGTAACATGCCTGGAAAAATTTGAGGGCAAATGATAATACCTATGAGCCTTCAGGTATGATTCAGCCTACCTGAGGCAGGGTTCCCCAAACCAACTTCAGGAAGTCTGCAAGGGCAAAACTATCTTCATAACAATGCTGAGATATTGCCATCCGTCTCATAATGTCTCAGTACAGACTCATCGCTGTTTTCCGATTCTACATCGTAATTTATCTTTCAGTAGCTTACTGAATTTGAGTACATTATCAAAGCTGAGTATTCACAATATGTGGTTACTGTGTCTGCTCAAGGATCCATCACAGATTTCCATAGGAAACAATGGAAAACGTTTTCTTGTGATGGAAGTTAGTAAGTCCAAGAGCAAAGAGCAAAGAGACTCAGTGTCTTTTGAGGGTCTGTTTCCTCTGGATGGCTGCCTTCTGTTTTGTGACCTCAAATGATGGAGAGCGGTGAGGAAGATTTCTAGAGTGTATTTTAAAAAGGAAATAATACCATTTGCAAAGATTCCATTCTGAAGATCTAGGAAGCCCCCAAAGACCCAATAGACTGGAGGTGAGGGTTGCAATATGTGAAACTTTGGAACACAGTCAAAATTGCCCTTAACATGGAAACACCCATTCTAAAGCTGGCACCAATTGACATGGTCAAGACAATCCCTATAGACAGCTACTGACCCACATGATCTAGAAATACGCTCACTGCAACCCTTCCCAGGTGATTCTAGACCATGTTAGGTTGACAATGAACGCCTGTCATCACAGGCTCCTACACCAAAATATCAAGGACTGCTTATCTAGGCAGTTTGCTTCACACTTTGTTCTATTTTGAAGTTTAGAACTTATACAACTTGTATAACTTTTGCAACTGCTCCATCTTTTCCATTGAAAATCTGCTTAAATCCTGCAACACTGTATTATTTTTCACAAAAATGTTTTCATCAGTGATCATGGTCTCCTAAATTTTTAATATCCTTCCTATTAAAAGGTATTATACAGTTCCCTCAACAAATTTAAGCCAACTTTAGTGGCTAATTTCCAATTAAGAGAAAATAGTGGACCGATTTGTGGGTAAGTCTAACAAGTAGCCTAAATTATGCCTGGTATTCTCACTCACTGAATTTTCACTCACTCACATTTTCATTCTCCCTATGACCTTGTGAAATCATTTGGGGAGACTCCTTGAAGGCATGTGAAAGCAAAAAATCCCTACCCTTTCTACACATTACCTGTTGCTGTGTGGACCACACCAACTTTCTGATGGAAGGTGGTCTTCAATCCTCTCTCATCCTCACACCATGCCCATTGCATCACTATGGCAGAGAAGAACAACCTCTACCAAATGTCACCCAAATTGCAGGCATGTGTGCAAGGCTAATGTTGTCATTATTGCATTAGCTGCACAACCACGGTAACTGAAGCAGACCCTCTTTGCACAGGGAACAGTGCGGCATACAGTACCCATAGCAGATGGATGTGATGTTTTCTTCAGCATTGTTCTGACTAAAGACCACTGGTCAGAGAGAAATTTTGCCCAGCATCAATGGCACAAGTGAAGGAAAAATGAGGTCCAGTGTTCGCTTTTTCATCTCCTGATCACTGGAAGCATGGAAGGCAAAGTGAGCAAAAGAAAAACATGTCAAGTTCGGTGTCAGAACGAGTGAGGAAGAGGAGAGATAAGTACAGCGGGTACTAGAAAGAATCATTTTATAAAATCTACTATAAAGATTATGCCAGCTATAAAATTATATGTCAAACTTCACATATCACATTAGATACATTACATATTATCTTATTTTACTGATTTTACTATTTACAATTAAGAAATTACCATTTTTCCTTGATGAGGAAATATGTCATGCTGAAGGTCATCTAACAATCTCCCTAAAGCATACAAATAAATACAAACCAAAGTTAGAAACTCTGGAATTTTGGTATATTAAGGTAAATCACCTCTCTCTCTCTCTCTCTGTGTGTGTGTGTGTGTAAATAAATAATGTGGCTTCATATTTCATGCTCTAATCTATGATACAGGGAGAATAAACATGCCAAACTTCAGTATTTCTGCTTCCCTCTGGGGGAAGAGCGCCTGCAGCGCCATGGGAAGCCTTGGCTTGTGGCAGGTGACATTAGGGACAGGATGGGACGAGGAGAATGCTAACAATTTACCCTAAATGATTTTTCAATTGAAGAGAAACAGGAAATGTGCCAGAAGGCTGTGGATCAGAGGTCAACACCTGCTCCTCCCTCCGTGTCCACAGATTCTGACATCTCATCTGCTGGGAAATCAGATGCACTGAGATGCCAGCCAAGCCAGAAAGCACCAGGGTCCTTCTGCCAGCTACTGCCAGGGCTTAGCCTCTTGACTGGCACTCAGCAGCATCCTGCTCCTTGAAGTGACTCCCACCATTCTGATATGCTGTGGCAAAATAAAGGCGGAGTGTGATTTTACTTGGGGAGCAGATGCCTAGATGCTGCTCTTGTACGTGTCACAAGTAGCATATGTATTGCTTCATTGCAAATGTGCATTCACGGGGGACTAGAGATGCCGAGACAGAAAATTTTAAGCACCCACTGTGTCTAGGGGCTGTTATTTACTAGTGAACATTGGCTTAGGGTATGAGTTTCTACAGGGTGACTTTCATGCAAAGTCTTAGACACACAACAGCTTTCATTCTTCCCTCATTCTGCTACAAGAAAAAAAAATGTCTAGTCCCTATCCAATGTGAGCACACCTTTCATAGCGAATAACTACCATGTGAGCTCAAGGTTGCTTAGGCCTACTACACCCTTATTAAAAAGGAACCAATGCCCTTTGTGGCTACTGTAAAGGGTGTCGTTTCCCTAGTTTCTGTCTCAGCCCTCTTGTCTTCTGTATAAAGGAGGGCTACCGATTTTTTTGAGTTATTTTTGTATCCAGCCACTTTGTTGAAGGTGTTTATCAGCTGTAGGAGTTCCTTGGTAGAATTTTTGGGGTCACTCAGGTATACTATCATATCATCTGCAAATAGTGATACTTTGACTTCTTCCTTTCCAAACTGAATCCCCTTGATCTCCTTTAGTTGTCTCATTGATCTAGCAAGGGCTTCAAGAACTATGATGAAGAGATATGGAGAGAGTTGGCAGCCTTGCCTTGTCCCTGATTTCAGTAGAATTGATTTAAGTTTCTCACCATTTAGTTTGATGTCGGCTATAGTCTTGTTGTACATTGACTTTACTATGTTTAGATAAGTGTCTTGTATGCCTGATCCCTGCAGGACTTTAAGCATAAACAAATGTTGATTTTATTAAATTCTTTTTTCAGCATCTAAGGAGATGATCACATGGGTTTTTTTCTTTCAGTTTGTTTATATGGTGGATTACATTGATGGATTTCCATATATTGAACCATTAGTGCAAGTCTGGGATGAAGCCTACTTGGTCATAGTGGATGATATCTTTGATGTGTTCTTGGACTAGGTTTATGAACATTTTGTTGAGTATTTTTGCATCAATGTTCATAAGGGAGATTGGCCTGAAATTCTCTTTATTTGTTGGGTTCTTGTGAGGTTTAGGTGTCAAGGTTACTGTGGCTTCATAGAATGAGTTTGCTAAAGTTCCCTCTGTTTCTATTTTGTGGAATATTTTGAAGAGTATTGGAGTTAGCTCTTCTTTGAAGGTCTGGTAGATTTCTGCACTGAGACCATCTGGCCTTGGGCTTCTTGGGGATGAGAGCCTTTAGATGACAGCTTCAATTTCCTTAGGGGATATAGGACTATTTAATTTATTTACCTGGTTTGGATTCAGCTTTAGTAAGTGGAATTAATCAAGAAAAAAGTCCATTTCATTTAGATTTTCAAATTTTGTAAAGTACCTTGGTGTAACTCTAACCAAGCAATTCAAACATTTGTATGTAAAAACATCCAGTCTCTGAAAAAAGAAAGAAGGAGATATCTAGAAGAAGATATCAGAAGATGGAAAGGTCTCCTATGCTCATTGCTTGGCAGGATTAACATAGTAAAAATGGCCATCTTACCAAAAGCAATCTACAGATTCATTGTAATTCCCATCAAATAAATAATACAATTCTTTACAGACTTGAAAGAAAAATTCTCAACTTCATATAGAATAAAAAGAAACCCAAAATTGCTAAAACAAACCTTTACAATAAAAGACGTTCTGGAGGTATCTCCATCTCTGATCTCGAGTTGTACTATAGAGCAATGGTAGTAAAAACTGCATGATATTGGCATAGAAACTGGCTGGTGGATCAATGGAATTAAATAAAGAAGCAGAAATAAATTCACACACTTATGGACACCTGATTCTTGACAAAGAAGCCAAAACCATACAATGGAAAAAAGACAGCAGCTTCAACAAATGGTGCTGGTCTAACTGGATGTCTACATGTAGAAAAATGCAAATAGATCCATACTTTTCACCCTGCACAAAAGTAAAGTCCAAGTGGATCAAAGACCTTAACCAAAGACTTCAACATAAAACCAGACACACTAAAATTGTTTGAAGACAAACTGAGGAAGAGCATTGAACTCATTGGCCCAGGAGACAACTTCCTGAACATAACACCAACAGCACAGCCTCTAAGATCAACAATCAATAACTGGGACCTCATGAAACTGAAAATCTTCTGTAAAGAAAAGGACACTGTCATCAGAACAAAACAACAGCTTATGGATTGGGAAGGGATCTTCACAACCCTATATCTGACAGAGGGCTAATATCCAGAATACATAAAGAACTCAAGAAGTTAAACAGCAACAAATCAAGGAACCAAAAAAAAAAAAATGGAGTAGAGAGATAAAGAGAAAATTCTCAATAGAGAAACCCTTAAAGAAATGCTCAACATCCTTAGTTGTCAGGGAAATGCAAATCAAAAGGACACTGAGATTTCACCTTAGACCTATCAGAATGGCTAAGATCAAAAACTCAAGTGACAACACATGCTGGAGAGGTTGTAGAGAAAGAGGAACCCTCTTCTGTTGCTGGTGAGAATGTAAACTTGTACAACCATTTTGGAAATCAATCTGGCGCTTTCTCAGACAATTAGAAATAGTGCTTCCTCAAGATACAGCTATACCACTCCTAGGCATATATCCAAAATATAGTCAAGAACACAACAAGGACAGTTGCTCAACCATGTTTGTAGCAGCTTTATTAGTAATAGCCAGAATCCGGAAACAATGTAGATGTCCCTCAACAGAGGAATGGATACAGAAATTGTGTCACATTTACACAACGGAATATTACTCAGCAATAAAAAACAAGAAAAAAATGAAATATTATAAGCAAATGGTGGGAACTAGAAAAGATCATCCTGAGTGAGGTATCCCAGAAGCAGAAAGACACACATGGTACATACTCACTTATAAGTGGATATTAGACATATAACATGGAATAATCATACTAAAATCTGTACACCTAAAGAAGGTAAGCAAGAAGGAGTACCCTGGGTAAAATGATCAATCCTCACTCAGAAAGCCCAACGAGATGGACATTGGAAAAAGGAGAAAACAGGAAACAGGACATGGGTTTACCACAGAAGGCCTCTGAAAGACTTTACCCAGCAGTGTATCAAAGCAGATGCTGAGATTCATAGCCAAACTTTGGGAAGAGTGCAGAGAATCTTATGAAGGGGGGGGGAGATAGTAAGACCATGGAGGGGACAGGAACTCCACAAGGAGAGCAACAGAACCAAAATCTGGACACAGGGGTCTTTTCTGAGACTGATACTCCAACCAAGTATCATTCATGGAGATAACCTAGAACCCCTGCACAGAGGTAGCCTGTGGCACCTAAGTGTGCAAGTGGGTACCCTATTAATGAGAACAGGGACTGTCTCTGACATGAGCTCAGTGGCTGGCTCTTTGATCATCTCCCTCTCAGGGAGGAGAAGTCTTACCAGGCCACAGAGGAAGACTATGAAAGACAGTCCTGATGAGACCTGATAGGCTATGTTCAGATGGAAGGAGAGGGGGAGGTCCTCCCCTATCAGTGGACTGGGGAAGGGGTGTGGGAGGAGATGAGGGAGGGGGCTACATCTGGGATACAAAGTGAATAAATTGTGACTAATAAGAAATTATTTTTATTAAGGAAACAAGATAAGCAGTAGAAATGTGATTTATAAAGAGTTCATGATCTTAACAGAGTTATTACTGTTCATCTAGGGCAATTAAAGTGAAATCTATGTTACTCATACTCAGATGAAGTAAAATTGTCAAGTAATCCTCTTAATGATTTTAAATTAATTATTTTTATTCATTCTTTGAGAACCTAAGGGTGTGTACACTGTACTTTGATCACATCAGTGCATAAAAATACACTTCCCTGATTCCACCACCAGATATACTTATATATTTTTTAAAGGAGCCAATGCTAACCCACAAACAAGCAGCCGACCTTGGGTTCCTTATTCCTGTAAGGTTTTCAGCCTCGATTATTCTTTTACTTTGTGGGGACACTGTTTCTTCTTTCCTCGTCAAGTTTCCCCATCTTGCCTGTGAACTTCATTAATTTATTTTTGCTATCCGGCTCTCACTAACAATGCCCGGCATGCTCAGACTCTGATTCCCACTCATTCCTCGAGTGCCAGGATTACAGGTGCATGTCACATGTGTAGATTTAATTATTTCATTATAGCTTATTCACTTCAGCAAGCATTTAACTGTATTGACCAAGAAGAAGAGAAGGAAAAAAAATTATGGATATGTGAAATAGGAGAGGGGTTGTTAGTTTTGACCTTCAAAATAAAAAAATACTTTAAAGGAATAAAATGTTTAATAATATGGCATTAATTTTAAAAATTTGAATGTAATGGAAAAGTATCTAAAATAACACAGTACCAAAGCTGAGTCAAGAAATACATATCAATATTATATGTATACATGTATTTAATATGATATAAAAATATCAAGTACATAATATGAATATTATATGTACATAAGAATATGATATAAAATACCCCATTTGCTATTGAATGATACTAAACATTAGAAAACTAAATGGCAATTCTTTTTTAAATTACATTTTTATTTTTTTTACATCAATTACATTTTATTTGCTTTGTATCCCAGCTGTAACCCCCTCTTTCATTCCCTCCCAATCCCACCCTCCTTCCCTCATCTCTCCCCATTCCCCTCTCCAAGTCCACTGATAGGGGAGGTCCTCCTCTCCTTCCATTTGACCCTAGCTTCTCAGGTCTCATCAGGACTGACTGCAATGTCTTCCTCTGTAGACTGGCAAGATTGCTCCTCTCTCAGGCTGGGGGGAAGGAGTCAAAGAGCCTGCCACTGAGTTCATTTCAGAGACAGTCCCTGTTCCCATTACTAGGGAACCCACTTGGATCCTGAGATGCCATAGGCTACATCTGAGCAGGGATTCTAGGTTTTATCCATAAATGGACCTTTGTTGGAGTATCAGTCTCAGAAAAGACCCCTGTGCCTAGATATTTTGTTTCTGTTGCTCTCCTTGTGAAACTCCTGTCCTCTCGAGGTCTTACTAACTCCCCATTCTTTTATATGATTCACTACACTGTGCCCAAAGTTTGGTTATGAGTTTCAGCATCTGCTTTGATATACTGCTGGGTACAGTCTTGGCCTCTGTGGTAGGCTCCAAGTTCTCCACAAAAAAAAAAGGATTTAACTATTAATTCTTTTATCATACACTGTGATAACAAAATTATATACACTAAGATATCAAAATTTTACTGAGACATGATAAGGAAAATACGGACCAATATCACTTATGACGATAGTGACAAATATCAGCACAACGATCCCCCCAAAAATGAAAACAAGCAAACAAAAAAGAACTTCATAATAAACCTTGGTTAAATGGGAACATTACACTGAGTTAAGGAGTTTGATAGTCCTAACAGACTATATTGAAATACAAGAGATAAAACTATCCCCATTTGAAGATGACGTAATTCTAAGAAATCCACTGAAAACAACCAGAACTATCAAGCACATTCAGCAGTGTTGTGTGGCACAGGGTCAGCGTGTAAACATCAATTATATTCTCTGCCCTTGCAATGACTCATCTGTAAGTGACACTGCAAAAGCAACTCCATGTACAATAGCATCAGTAGGAATGTAGTCCATGGAGCTGGAGGTGCATGGAGCTTCAAGTTGAGCTACAGACTCAGTGTCACCCCTGATGTATTTCTATGAACTAACAAGCTGTGCTAAAATATAGGAATTATAAGATACAAAGAAGAGCTAGAAGCAATCTTCAAAAGCTAATGAAAATATAAAAAACTCAAGTTTCATGACTTCAAAACTTACTACAACTAAATGCTAATCAAGACATAATGATAGAAAAAAAACATAACAGAGTCAATAAATAGATATCATATACATATATATATGATATCTCTCTCTCTGTCTCTGTCTCTGTCTCTGTCTCTCTCTCTCTCTCAACTGATTTTTGACAAGGGTACCAAAACCATTCAATGGAAGAGTAAATGCTATTCATTCAACAAATAATTTCGGGACCTGGATAGTTGTGTGCAGAGTAATGAAGTTTTATTCTGACTTCATAATTTTCCATAAAATAATTAAAATGTATTAAGAATGCACTGTAACTAAGCATGGGGGTAAATGTCGGATCTTGGATTTGGTGATATTGCTTACATAAAACAAAAGTATAGGTAACAGGAGAACAGGGTTTCATCAAAGCGAAAAAGTCTGTGCATGTAGGAATTACTGAGATGAATAAGACAATCTATGCAATGAGAAAGTATAATTGAAAACCACACATCAGATGAAGTTCTATTATTCAGAATATAAAAAGTTATAGCTAAAGATACAAAAAATCCAATATAAAAAATCAGCATAAGATTTTTGTAGACGTTTTTCCACAGAAACTATGTAGAAGGACAACAATCTCACAGAAGATGTTCAATATAATTTGTCCTTCAGGAAATTCTAATCAAATAACTTTAATGAAATGTCACTTTGTACCCATATGCAGAAATTGAAACTGTACACAGTGCAGATAGTAATATAAAATGGACCTCCCTCTATACAAAATAGTTTAATGGCTTCTAAAAATCTGAATATATAGAATTACTGTGCAACCAGTAATTCCATTTCTAGCTATATACAATAAGACACTGTGAAAACTTAAAAATAATCTTCTGGATGTAGAAACACACATTTCCTAAAGCTTTTAATAAACTGCAACAAAACAAAATTTAGCTAAATAAATTCTCACCAGAAATAAAGGAAGAATTATGTTATGCAAACAAGGGCATAGGAAAAAAAAGAAGACAGAAACAAAGAGCAAATCTCAGAGTAAGAAAACAGTAAAATGGACCACATTTGGAATCATGGTAAATGCAAATACTTGGCCTGTGAGATGCTCTCATGCCACCAAGCCTGATAACCTGCGTTCAATCCCTAGACCTACAGTGTAGGAGGAAAACCAAATGGAAGACGTTGACTTCTGCCTTCAGCTCCTGGAGGACGTGCGCTGTGCGAGCACACACACACACACACACACACACACATACACACACACACACACACTAAAATAAATAAACCAATGAAATAAAATATCTTTAAAAGGTTTAAAAAAAATAAAAAGAGGTTTTAAAACAAATTATGCTGAATATATTCCAATTTAAAAAAAAAGAAAGGTAGTTTTTTTAAAGCAAGATCCACACAGGCTGTGTAAAGGAGACTCACCTGACTGGATTAGGCTAATGTCAAAGGAAAGGTCTTGTTGTGCTATTTTTCTGTGGCAGACTTTTCTTCCAGAAACACAACACACTTTTCTACTCACCCCAGAAATGGAACCAAAGTTCATGCTGGTGACCAATGAGTTCTTACTGGATTTACCAACAGTGGCATGAGTGAGGGGGTTTCTTACAGCAGTGGGGATGACTCACTGCAGCTACATGGCGGAAAAGACCACCCAAAACAGTGTGTGCAAGTCACGAAGACATAACCCCAGGGTTCCAGCCTCTTTCTGCAGCACTGTTTGCTCCTTTTATAAAGTAGTTAGGACCTTTTGAGAATCTTCATAGCTCCTGTCGCTCCCAGACAGCGGACAGTCTGTTCACCTCCCGAGCCTCAGAGGGCCTCCCCATTTCACCCCAGGGAATATTTCAATTAGAGGAAACTTTTACACAACAGCTACATAAATGTTACTAATCGGGGGGCGGGGCAAGATGGCAGCGCCGGGAGGACTCTCATTCTGAGGAGCAGCACAGCAGGATTGGCACAGTGACCAGCAATCAGAACTCGCGGCCATAAAACACAAGTGATTGTGTTTCCCAGGTGAGAGGATACCCCACGGTGGGGGATTCGATCAGCTTTAACTCACCCGGCAAAACCGCGGAAGAGATCCCCGTTCCGCCAGGCGCTTGGTCGCCAGCCCAGAGCTACCCGCCAGCGCGATCTGGTCACGGTCCCAGACTGAACTGTGGGCCCACAACACCATAGACTGGATCTCCCAGTCGAGAGATAACCCCACGGAGCAGGAAACAATTGGGACCGACCCCAGGTTACCCAGACATCCCCTGGAAAAGACTCGGGTTCCGCGGGTGCCCCAGGAGCCAGCCCGGACCCAGAGCCGGGAGGGACAAAGGCGCCTGCCTGCACAGAGCCCTGCCTGCGCGCGTGATTCGCCGCCTCAGATAGAACTGTGGGCACCAGGGCAACAGGGCACCAGACTGCGTGTCTCTGGCAGGAGGAAACCCCCAGCGGAGGGGGTCAGCAGCTCTAACGCTTAGGACACCCAGCACCAAAACACTTCCTGGACTCACGCAGACTCTAGTGCAGGCAGAAGCGCTGTGCTCTGCCGCCATTGTTGCGTTCCCCTGGGGCACTGGGACACACAGCTGCATCCTCGGACCTGCAGGAGTCGAAGAGCCATTACAGCAGCCCTCAGATACTGTGCCAGGGATCGGCCAGTTGTCCCTGGCTGGACTGCCAAAACTGTAGGAATCCCTGATCCTTCAGGGGGGCTGCACCCACAGCGTCTGGACCAGAGCAGTGCCTGTAGCCGCCATCCCAGACAGAGACACACAGCTTCTGGTCCAGAGTGAGGCACCCAGCCTCCAGACCAGAACAGTGCCCCCAGGTGCCAAATCAACCTAGGTGCACATTCTCCAGGTCCAGAGCAGAGCAATCAGCCTTTGGCCCAGAGACTTGCTGAGTGCACCTCCCACTTTCTCAGACAGAACTGTGTGCCCCAGGATAACAGACTGAGTTTCCCTGTTGGGAAAAAACCCCATAGCTAGGGAATCAGCAGTTTCTTCAAGAGGACTGTACATGGAAATTTAGTGAGCAGCAGCACACTAAATTTATAACAAGAAACCCAGCAGCTGTCTTGAGAAATTTTATGGGTAAGAGGAGATCCCCCCCTGCCTAACATAGACCACAGCTACTACTCAGGGCTATAAACCTGAGGTGAGCAGTGGCATCTCCGGAGAAACACTGGCCATACAGTGACCATAACCAAAAATCAGAGAAGGACTCCTTCAGGAAAAATCATCTTCCGGCCAAGGGGATACTCCCTACCTCAGGACTCCAGGAAGCACAGAAACTAACAGCCAAAACCTAAATCAGCCCAATGGGTAGAGGTCAGCGTAAAGGCTCAACCAACAAAAGACAGAGCAATATGGCATCTCCAGAACCCAGCCATCCAGGGGCGAACAGCCCTGAACAATGCAGCATAATAGAAAATCAAGAAGAGGACCTTACATCTATGTTGATGAAGAGGATAATAGAGGAGACAAATAAAATACGTAAAGAATTAGAGGAAGATAAAACCAAACAGATCATGGCTATCCGTAAAGAAATGGAGGAAGATAAAGACAAGCAAATTAGGGCCATCCGTGAAGAAATACGGGAAGATGCAGCCAAACAGCTTGTGGCCTTCAGAGAAGAAATAATTAAATCACTGAAAGAAATCAAAGAGACAGAGTTGAAGGAACTAAAAGAAAAAGAGGAAAATACAAGCAGACAGGTGAAGGAAGTAAACAAAACAACTCAAGACCTGAAGATAGAACTAGAAAAATTAAAGAAAACACAAATGGAGGAAATAATGGAGAGGAAGAATTTAGGGAAGAAAACAGGAACTACAGAGGTAAGCATAACCAACAGAATACAAGAAATGGAAGAAAGAATCTCAGGTGTAGATATACAATGGAAGAAATCGATGTATCTGTCAAAGAAAATGTGAAATCCAAAAAATTCCTGACACAGACCATCCAAGAAATCCAAGACAATATGAAAAGACAAAATTTGAGAATAATAGGAATAGAGGAAAAAGAAGACTCCCTTCTCCAAGGCCCAGAAAATATTTTCAACAAAATCATTGAAGAAAATTTCCCCAAGTTAAAGGAGAAGCCAATAAGGATACATGAGGCCTACAGAACACCCAACAAATTTGACCAGAAAAGAAAATCCTCCCGCCACATAATAATCAAAACAGGAAGTATACAGAACAAAGAAAAAATACTAAAAGCTGCAAGGGAAAAAGGCCAAGTAACATATAATGGCAAACCCATTAGAATCACACCTGACTTTTCAACAGAAACTATGAAAGCCAGAAGGGCCTGGACAGATATCATGCAGACCCTAAGAGAACACAGATGTCAACCCAGGCTACTATACCCTGCAAAACTCTCAGTCCTCATAGACGGAGAAAACAAGATATTCAATGACAAAAACAAATTTCAACAATACCTACACACAAATCCAGCATTACAGAAGACACTGGAAGGGAAAATACAACCCAAGAAAATTAGCTTCTGTCAAGAAAACACAGGAAATAATTAACCTTACTACAGCAAAACAAAAAGCAACCAAGCACACAAACTTATGAACACAGCCAACATCAAAATCAAAGGATCTAACAGCCACTGGTCATTAATCTCTCTCAACATCAATGGACTCAACTCTCCAGTAAAAAGACACAGATTAACAGAATGGATACGTAAACAAAACCCAGCAATCTGTTGCATACAAGAAACACACCTAAGACACAAAGATAGACATTACCTGAGGGTAAAAGGTTGGAAGATGACTTTCCAAGCAAATGGACCCAAGAAACAAGCAGGAGTAGCCATTCTAATATCCGATAAAATAGACTTTCAACCAAAAATAATAAAAAGAGATGAGGAAGGACACTTCATACTCATCAAGGGAAAATTCCACCAGGAAGACATCACAATCCTGAACATCTATGCCCCAAATACAAGAGCACCCACATTTGTAAAAGAAACATTGATAAAATTTAAACCACATATAGATCCCCACACATTAATAGTGGGAGACTTCAACACCCCACTCTCAACAAAGGACAGGTCAACAAAACAGAAATTAAACAAAGAAACAATATCTCTGACAGAGGTCATGAATCAAATGGACCTCACAGACATCTACAGAACTTTACACCCAAACACAAAAGAATTTACCTTCTTCTCAGCACCTCATGGAACCTTCTCCAAAATAGACCATATAGTTGGTCACAAAGCAAGCCTCAACAGATACAAGAAGACTGAAATAATCCCTTGTATCCTGTCTGATCACCATGGAATAAAGCTGGACTTCAACAACAACAGAAATAGCAAAAAGCCTACACACTCATGGAAACTGAACAACTTGTTACTAAATGACAGCTGGGTCAGGGAAGAAATAAAGAAAGAAATTAAAGCCTTTCTAGAACTCAATGAAAATGAAGACACAACATACCCTAACTTGTGGGACACAATGAAAGCAGTGCTAAGAGGAAAGTTCATAGCACTAAGTGCCTTCAAGAAGAAATTCGAGACAGCTCATTCAAGCAACTTAATGGCCCACTTAAAAACCCTAGAAAAAGAAGAAGCAGACACACCAAAAAGGAGTAGACGGCTGGAAATAATCAAACTCAGGGCTGAAATCAATCAATTAGAAACAAATAAAACAATTCAAAGAATCAATGAAACCAAGAGCTGGTTCTTTGAGAAAATCAACAAGATAGACAAACCCTTAGCCAAGCTAACTAAAAGGCAGAGAGACACCACCCAAATCAACAAAATCAGAAATGAAAAGGGGGACATAACTACAGACACTGAGGAAATCCAAACAATCATTAGGACTTACTTCAAAAGTCTATATGCCACAAAATTTGAAAATCTAAATGAAATGGACAATTTTCTTGATCGATTTGACTCACCAAAGCTGAATCAGGACCAGGTAAATCAACTAAATAGTCCTATATCCCCCAAAGAAATAGAAGCAGTCATCAAAAGTCTCCCATCCAAAAAAAGCCCAGGACCAGATGGCTTCAGTGCAGAATTCTACCAGACCTTCAAAGAAGAGCTAACTCCAATTCTCTTCAAACTATTCCACAAAATAGAAACAGAAGGAACATTACCAAACTCATTCTATGAAGCCACAATCACCTTGGTACCTAAACCTCACAAAGACTCAACAAAGAAAGAGAATTTCAGGCCAATCTCCCTTATGAACATTGATGCAAAAATACTTAACAAAATACTTGCAAACCGGATCCAAGAACACATCAAAGATATTATCCACTATGACCAAGTAGGCTTCATCCCAGGTATGCAGGGGTGGTTCAATATACGGAAATCCATCAATGTGATCCACCATATTAACAAACTGAAAGAAAAAAACCACATGATAATCTCCCTAGATGCTGAAAAAGCATTTGACAAAATCCAACATCCATTCATGTTTAAAGTACTGGAGAGTTCAGGGATACAAGGCACATATCTAAACATAGTAAAGGCGATATACAGCAAGCCTATAGCCAACATCAAACTGAACGGAGAGAAACTTAAAGCAATCCCACTGAAATCAGGGACAAGACAAGGCTGCCCACTGTCTCCATATCTCTTCAACATAGTGCTGGAAGTCCTTGCTAGAGCAATAAGACAGTCGAAGGAGATCAAGGGGATACAGATGGGAAAGGAAGAAGTCAAATTATCACTATTTGCAGATGATATGATAGTATATATGAGTGACCCCAAAAACTCTACCAGGGAACTCCTACAGCTGATAAACACCTTCAGCAAAGTGGCCGGATATAAAATTAACTCAAAAAAATCAGTAGCACTCCTGTATACAAAAGTCAAAAGGGCTGAGAAAGAAATTAGAGAAACAACACCATTCACAATAGCCACAAATGACATAAAGTACCTTGGCGTAACCCTAACCAAGGAAGTCAAAGACTTGTATGAAAAAAATTTCAAGTCTCTGAAGAAAGAATTAGAGGAAGATATGAGAAGATGGAAAGATCTCCCATGCTCATGGCTTGGCAGGATTAACATAGTAAAAATGGCCATTTTACCAAAAGCAATCTACAGATTTAATGCAATTCCCATCAAATTGCCAACACAATTCTTTACAGACCTGGAAAGAAAAATTCTCAACTTTGTATGGAATAACAAGAAACCGAGAATAGCTAAAACAATCCTCTACAATAAAAGATCTTCTGGAGGTATCTCCATCCCTGATCTCAAGCTGTACTATAGAGCAACAGTTATAAAAACTGCATGGTACTGGCATAGAAACAGAATGGTGGATCAATGGAATCGAACAGAAGACCCAGAAATAAACCCACACACTTACGGACACCTGATTTTTGACAAAGATGCCAAAACCATACAATGGAAAAAAGATAGCATCTTCAACAAATGGTGCTGGTCCAACTGGATGTCTACATGTAGAAAAATGAAAATAGATCCATACTTATCACCCTGCACAAAACTGAAGTCCAAGTGGATCAAAGACCTCAACATAAAACCAGACACATTAAATCGGCTAGAAAAAAAAGTGGGGAATACCCTAGAACTCATTGGTACAGGAGAAAACTTCCTGAACAGAACACCAACAGCACAGGCTCTAAGAGCAACAATCAATAAATGGGACCTCATGAAATTGAAAAGCTTCTGTAAAGCAAAGGACACCGTCATCAAAACAAAGCGACTGCCTACAGATTGGGAAAGAATCATCACCAACCCTTTATCTGACAGAGGACTCATATCCAATATATATAAAGAACTAAACAAGCTGAAAAGCAACAAACCAAGTAATCCACTTAAAAAATGGGGAACAGAGCTAAAGAGAGAATTCTCTGCAGAGGAATATCGAATGGCAGAGAAGCACTTAAAGAAATGCTCAACCTCATTAGCCATTAGGAAAATGCAAATCAAAACAACCCTGAGATTTCACCTTACACCCATCAGAATGGCCAAGATGAAAATCTCAAGGGACAACACATGCTGGAGAGGTTGTGGAGAAAGGGGAACGCTTCTCCACTGCTGGTGGGAATGTAAACTGGTACAACCACTCTGGAAATCAATCTGGCGCTTTCTCAGACAACTAGGAATAGCGCTTCCTCAAGATCCAGCCATACCACTCCTAGGCATATACCCAAAAGAGGCGCAAGTACACAACAAGGACATTTGTTCAACCATGTTTGTAGCAGCTTTATTTGTAATAGCCAGAAGCTGGAAACAACCCAGATGCCCCTCAACTGAAGAATGGATGCAGAAACTGTGGTGCATCTATTCAATGGAGTATTACTCAGCAATGAAAAATAAGGAAATCATGAAATTTGCAGGTAAATGGTGGGACCTGGAAAGGATCATCCTGAGTGAGTTGACCCAGAAGCAAAAAGACACTCACGGTTTATACTCACTCATATAAACATACAATATAGAATAAACCCACTAAAAGCTGTACATCTAAACAAACTAAGCAAAAGAGAGGACCCTAACTAAAATGTTCAATCCCCATCCTGAAAGGCAAAGAGGATGTACATCAGAAGAAAACGAAAATAGGAAACAACCTCGGAACCCGCTACAGAGGGCCTCTGAAAGCCAGAAGAAAACAGGAAACAACCTTGAAACCTGCCACAGAGGGCCTCTGAAAGCTTCTGCAGTATAGACTGTCAAAGCAGATGCTGAGCCTGATGGCCAACTGATGGGCAGAGTGAATGGAATTTTATGTAAGAAGTGGGAAATAGTAAGAGCTGGAGGGAACGGGAACTCCACAAGCAGAGCAACAGAACAAGATAATTTGAACACAGGGAACTTCCCAGAGACTCCTACTCCAACCAAGGACTATTTGTGGAGATGACCTGGAACCCCTGCACAGGTGTAGCCCATGGCAGTTCAGTGTCCAAGTGGGTTACATAGTAATGGGAAGAGGGACTGCCTCTGACATAATCTGATTGGCCTGCTCTTTGATCACTTCCCCCTGGGGGGGGAGCAGCCTTACCAGGCCACAGTAGAGGACAATGCAGCCACTTTTGATGAGAACTGATAGACTAAGATCAGAAAGAAGGG